>NC_041387.1:656862313-656925090 GCF_002162155.2 Triticum dicoccoides | reverse complement strand
GGGCTGGTCGTCGGGACGGCCGGGATCGGCACCCTATCCGGGCTAAGATGTCGGTCTCCCAGTAGCGTCAGCATATCTCCACCTTCACGTACGACCTGAAGGATGGAGGGGCTGCTGGAAGAGAGATGAAGAATGCGGGTGGCGAGGTGGAGTACATGGCGGCGCTGCCCGGCGACGCGGAGGACGACCCCGCCTCGTCGTCGTGCTTCGTCTTCTTGTCGGGCACGCACTTCCACATGCCTATTTCGGCGGCCGGCTGGGAGCGAGGATGGGCGAGCTGGGCGGCCTTAGGGTTTGCTGTTCGGGGCGGGAGTGGAAGTGGTGTGGACGCGGCCGAACAAAATTGGGTGGTGCCTTGGAGTTGTTCAGCTTTTATTTCTAGCGCAAAAGTGGGAAACAGTAGTACAAATATACCATCTGAATGATGTCTATTGCCTACTCCCTGAGTAATATAAGTAGTGATCTAAAATCTCTTGTATTAGTTTACGGAGGGAGTACTCTTTTATTTTTTAAACAGTTGCATGGGTAATCTGTAGGTGAGCAGTTGTTTGCAAGTGGTGTCTGCTGAGACTGTGCCCGCCTGCTTCGGCAACATGCACCACCACCACCACCAGTAACATGCACCACATTTCCTCCTACCACCACAACATAAAATAAAAGAGTCGCCGTTTGTTTCATTTTGCTCACACCTGACCTCCTTGCCTTTCGTGCCCGTCATTCGTCTCATTCCCTCGAGTCCACGACCCCCGCACTTTCTGTCCCAAGTCTTAACCACTTAACCACCACCATCAAGAACACAAAACAACAGGGCCCGTCCGTCAAACCAACGTGAACTCCGACCCGACACGCCCCCCTTTCTACCAACCCATACATCTCTTCTGAGCCCAACTGAGATCGATCTCGATCGAGTAGAGTAGAAATAGTTTGGATTTTGGTATCTTGGCTTGGCGTGCCGCTCATGGCCGCCCGTATCTCCCCACGATAGCCGCTGCCGCTGCCGCGACGCCAATGGCTGCCTAAACGAAAGCGACGGCCGCCGCTACTAGTTTTCGCTTAAAGAAACAGTGGCCAGGGAGGGAGATCATCGTAGTCGTAGACGATTCCTCCTCCTTCCCCTGCTCCCTTCCTCCTCATGCGCTTGTTCCCTCCCGCCTTTACCACTGGTACCAGCGGACGACGACCATTCTCCAGATCACGCACGGGCCTCCGCTCTCCAGGTGACCGGCCATGAGCGTGCGGGGCGACCCGGCGGCGGCGGCTGCTCCCGGGGAGGAGACGGCGGAGGAGCTACTGGCGCGCGTGAGGGGCATGGTGCCGGCGGCGGTGGGCGCCGCCACGGCCGCGGAGGGGTTCCCGGGCCGGTGGAAGGCGATCGCGGCCAAGCTGGGCGCGCTCCCCGCGCGCCTCTCCGACCTGTCCAGCCACCCCTGCTTCGCCCGGAACGCGCTCTGCCGCGAGCTGCTGCACTCCGTGGCCGCCACGCTCGCCGACGCGGCGGAGCTCGCGGCGCGGTGCCGGGGCCCGCCCAGGGACGGCAAGCTGCAGACGCAGAGCGCCATCGACGCCCTCGGCGCCCGGCTCGATGTCAACCTCCGCGACTGCGCGCTGCTCGTCCGGACCGGCGTGCTCTCCGACTCCGACGCCTCCGCCGTCGCCGCCCCGGCCACGGCGCAGGCGGACGTGCGGGAGCTGCTCGCGCGGCTGCAGATCGGGCACGCCGACGCCAAGACCCGCGCGGTGGACGGGCTGCTCGACGCGCTCAACCGGGACGAGAAGAGTGTCGTGTCGCTGCTCGGCCGCGCCAACGTGTCCGCGCTGGTCCAGCTGCTCACGGCGCCGGCGCCCAAGGCGCGGGAGAAGGCCGCCATGGTGATTTGCCGGCTCGCCGAGTCGGGAGGCGGCGCCTGCGAGGGGCTGCTGGTGTCGGAGGGCGCGCTGCCGCCGCTCATCCGGCTGGCCGAGTCCGGCAGCAGCCTCGTCGGCCGCGAGAAGGCCGTGCTCACGCTGCAGCGCCTCTCCGCGTCCCCCGACGTCGCGCGCGCCATCGCCGGCCACGGCGGCGTGCGCCCGCTCATCGAGATCTGCCAGACGGGGGACTCCGTGTCCCAGTCCGCGGCAGCCGGCGCGCTCAAGAACCTCTCCGCGGCGCCCGAGGCGCGGCAAGCGCTGGCCGACGAAGGCATCGTCCGCGTCATGGTCAGCCTGCTGGACTACGGCACCGTGCTAGGCTCCAAGGAGCACGCCGCCGACTGCCTGCAGAACCTCACGACGGGCGGCGACAGCTTCCGGCGCGCCGTGGCGCACGACGGCGGGCTGCGCAGCCTGCTCCTCTACCTGGACGCGCCGTCGCCGCAGGAGTCCGCGGTGCGCGCGCTGGGGAACATGGTGGACGCCATCTCCCCCGACACCATCGTCTCGCTCGGCGTGCTCCCGCGGCTGGCGCACGCGCTCAGGGTCGGCTCGGCCGGCGCGCAGCAGGCGGCGGCCGCGGCGATCTGCAGGATCGCCGCCAGCGGCAGCAAGGACATGAAGCGGCTGGTGGGGGAGCACGGCTGCATCCCGCTGCTGGTGCGGATGCTGGAGGCCAAGTCGGGCGGCGCGCGGGAGGTGGCGGCGCAGGCGGTGGCGAGCCTGGCGGCGGGGCACCCGGGCAACGCGCGGGAGGTGCGGAGGGACGAGAGGAGCGTGCCGAGCCTGGTGCAGCTGCTGGAGCCGAGCCCGGCGAACACGGCGAGGAAGTACGCCATCGCGTGCCTGGCGACGCTGTCGCCGGCGAAGCGGTGCAAGAAGCTGATGGTCTCGCACGGCGCCATCGGGTACCTGAAGAAGCTGTCGGACATGGAGGTCGCCGGCGCCCGGGACCTGCTGGAGCGGCTGGAGGAGCGCGGCAAGCTCCGTAGCATCTTCGGCAGCAAGAACCAGTAAAAAGTAATTAAGTTGTCTCGTTTTGCTGTATAGAAATCGCTATGTTAGGTGAATATATTCGTTGTAATACTATATATGTTTTGTGATGGCCTGATGCTGGGTATGCTGGGCAGTTCAGGAGCTTCTACTAATAACCTCGTACACTTTACAGTGCAGCTAAGTTAAATTAAATGAATAAAGATGGTATATATTCCTGCGAGTAATTCGTGTACGCTTTACAGTGCCATTTTGGCATATCATGAAAATAAAAAAATATTCGCAAAGAAAAGGGGACACGGCTATCTAGAATATTTGTTGTGTGTGCCACACACTACTTTGTACTCCCTCTGTAAACTAATATAAGAGCGTTTAGATCACTAAAGTAGTGTGCTAAACGTTCTTATATTAGTTTACGGAGGGAGTACTTTCGTTGTCACTCGGTTGTCCATTTGTGAGCTCGGTTTTGCTGTACGTATCTTTGCCAAGCAAACAACACTTCCGGGAGAAGATGACACGCACATTGGGCGGTTCTCTGTAGAATTGTGCTGTTGTATGGCTCTGAAGCCTGTACTTGTCCATTAAAAAATCCACATGGAAACGTGGTACGACCGATCTTGGCCTGCTTTCACATGAGGTCAACTCCACCGCACGACCCATACGAACGTCCGGATTGATCGGATTTTGTGCATTTGGGGCGCCTATGAATTCGTCCGTGTCCGGCTTTATCCGTTGGGTCGTGCGTGCGCCCACCGCGTGGCCACACCCCAAATCGTGTCCGGGGTGGACATGAATAAAAAAACTATAAAAAACTAGAATGAAATGACTAAAAAAGTAAATAAACGCATTTAAAAAATCATAAAACATATATAGGGGGCACGGTCACAAAACGACCCAGTTTCCACGGCCATTTAAAAGGCCCAGTTTCATAATTAACATAAAAACAAAATAAAAAACGCCTTCCGCGCGCTGCTGCCGCACCCGTCGGTGCCGTCGCCGTCGCCGTCTTCACTGGCCGCCGGTGTCGTCGTCGTCGCTGACGAGGTCGACGTAGTCCGGCGGCGTCCACGGGTGGGCCAATGGTGCGTGGTAGACGGGGGCGGCCTGGAAGGCCGGAGGTGCCTACACCACCTCCTCCCGTGGCGAGGCTTCCCGCTCCGGTGACCGCGGCGGAGTGGCGCACCCGTTCACGCCCACGCCGGCGGCCATCTCCGGAGCAGTGCAGGACTAGCCCCACCATTGGCCCACCAGCCCCTGGAACGCGGCCGGCGGCTCCTCCTCCATCGCGTCCTCCGGGAAGGGGACGTCACGGCCGACGGCCGCCATCTGCAACTCCGGGAAGGCGACGTCGCCGGCGGCAGAGAGGGCCATGGCCTCCTCCAGGCCGTCCCATTGCCGCTCGTCATGCGTGTTCATGAAGTCCTCCATGACACGCTGCACGAGACATGCCTCCTCCTCCGCCGTCATGCGAGGAGGTGGTGGTGCGATGGAGATGGCGATGGCGACGACGTGGGCGTGAGGCCGCGCACCAGCCTACGCCCGCGCTCCTGGGGAGCAGCCGCTCGGCGCTCTTGGCGTGGCCGCCGTGGCCCCGTCGACGTGCCGACGAAGAAGGACGCCCGCTGCGTGTCGTGCTCATCGCGGAACCAAGTGTCCCACAATGGTGAGTCGGGGGCGTACCTGGCGTCGTAGAAGAGGTCGTCGGGGAGGAGGCGGCGATGGCGCTCGATCTCCTGGCGGCGCGCACGGCCGGTCAGCGGGACCGGCGGGATCGGCACGCGGTCGGTCGACAGGTGCCAGTTGTTGGGAGGTGGGCGTCGCTCCAGGGGATGTAGTGCCGGTCGCGCTCGCCGGCGGATGCGGGGGCGATGGAGAAGGCGGCCGGCGAGGGGGCCCGGCGTGGTGGCGATGGCGAGGCCGGCTCCTCCTTCTTCACCGAGCCACGGCGACGCCCCGACGAGGAGCCAGCCTCGCGGTCGTGCTTGCCTTTACGGCCGTAGTTCCAAAGCCCCAGGGCTGCGGGCGGCCGGCCGACGAGTTCTTGGCTAGGGTTTGGGACTGGGGCTATCGGGTTTCGAGGAGGCCGCGGGGTGGCGTGGGGCAGTGTGGACGACGACCGGTCCACGATTTCCACTTAAAAAAGAACGATGACCCTTCGATGTGCGGATGACAGGTGGGGCCGTCCGCCCGTGCGCATTGAGGTGGGCGGGTGGGAGGTAGGTGGCCGCCTGCCACACGGCCCCGACTTGGACGAGGCGCGCGTCCGTTTGGTGTCCGCCGCGATCCAAAACCGGCGCAAGTTTGCGCTTGAAATGGGTCGGCCCGGACACAAAACGGACAAGATAGGTCCGGGCCGTCACGCGCTGGGCCGCCTCGTTTGTCCCTTTTATTCCAAACAGACAAGGACGGACAGGATAGGGTCGTGCGGTGGAGTTGGCCTGAGCTCCGTAACATGTTCTGTCGTGCGTTTGCCGTTGCCCATTTGGTACTGAACCCACTAGGATGCATGATCCATCGATCATTTTTCCTGACGTTGGAACATTTGTTTTTCGGGGAGCCAGTACTGTATAGGATCTGTCATCTGTTTTTAGGTGGGATCAATAAGATCAATCTTTTTCTTTTTGAAGATACAAAACATATTCAAAATCGCTGAAAATGTTTGAAGACATATATCCATGTATGATATACAATCTAAATAAGTTTTAGCTCCTAATTCGAACTACACATTTTTTCCCGAGTGGAATTCGAACTACAGAAAATATAAAATCGGATATGAGTAGTGTCAAATACGATTCACCCAAAGCCGACACTATTCATAGTCGAATTTGTCTTTTTCAAATCTCTTACTGTAGATTGAGTTTTGATTTGATTTTTTTTTGAGTTGTAGACATACCCTGCATATATCTTGTAAATTTTCTTCAAAAATTTTTGTTATGTCTAAATATGAAAGTTTCAAGTTGATCCTACGATGTCACCTAAAAGGCAAATCCTATACTAGTCTCCCTTTTTTTTCCGGAACTACATGCTTGAGGGCTCAATCAATTGTTAATAGAGAAAAAGGGATTTGTCCAGTAAATTGATGGAGAATCAGCCAAAAACCGTCACAACCATTCGACCAATCACACACAAGACACATCACGAAAATTATTGGTAAGAAAAACTCATCAAGGCCAACCATTTATGGATTATCTGCCATCAAAATACCACCTTCGTCGTCATCGCATCACAGGCGATACTCGAGGACACGCCCCCCCACCCCCTAGAGCATTGAGCACCACCGATAGCTAAACATCATGGGACCGAGCACCACACGTCGTGAGAAGAGCTTGGCGACGGGGAGGAATAAGTGAGGAGGGATGGTGGTGGCGGGATTGGTTCTTCGTCATGTCACCTAGAGTTAGGAAACACACGCGCGCTCGGAAGGAGGAGGGGCTTGTATTATATGCCATAAGAGCATCTACAATCTAGCTCCTCAAATGCCCCCTATAAGTCCGTGGTAAATGACCAATGAGGGAGTCCTGAATTAGGGGGTATCCGGACAGCCGGACTATATACTTTGGCCGGACTGTTGAACCGTGAAGATACAAGACTCAAGACTTCGTCCCGTGTCCAGATAGGACTCTCCTTTGCGTGGAAGACTAGCTTGGTGATCTGGATATTAGATTTCCTTCTTTGTAACCGACTCTGTGTAAACCCTAGCCCCCTCCGGTGTCTATATAAACCGGAGGGTTTGGTCTGTATAGGGACGATCACAACAATCATAATCATCATAAGTTATCTCTTAGGGTTTAGCCTCTACGATCTCGTGGTAGATCAACTCTTGTAATACTCATATCATCAAGATCAATCAAGCAGGAAGTAGGGTTTTACCTCCATCGAGAGGGCCCGAACCTGGATAAAACATCGTTTCCCTTGTCTCCTGTTACCATCAGCCTTAGACGGACAGATCGGGACCCCCTACCCGAGATCCGCCAGTTTTGACACCGACATTGGTGATTTCATTGAGAGTTCCTCTGTGTCGTCGCTGCAAGGCTCAATGGCCCGTCTCATTGTCAAAGACAACATCACCTCTGGGGGAGTGCTGGCTGTAGGCCAAACTCTCCGACTAGGTGGCTTCGTCATGGCCGCCCGATTGGCTGCCGCGCCGGTGATGACCTCTCGGGTCATCACAAATAGCCTCCACGTCAATTCGGAACTAGCCGAATAGATGGATCCAATAGAGCTCTTTTCCCTTAATGAGCTTTTAGATCGCATCGCCGCTTTGGGAGTCGCTACAACTATGACCGGATTGGGCTTAAACCCGACCAGAGGGATATTAAATCCCCACCGGTCACTCACGAGATAGCGGTAGTGGAAGAGCCACATATGGACCGTCCCTCTATTCTGAGGACGAACTATGTTCGGATCACCGAGCTCTCTGAGCCAGATACCCGTTCGCGGGAGGAAACGACCCAGATCCCGAACTTAGAATCGGACAACGGGCCGGAGAAATCGGGCAACATCCCGGAACCCGAGCTGTAAAGCCCGGAAGCTCCTTTGCCCCGGGGCGCTAGATCGGATCAGAATCCAGATTCAACTACACCCACCCACCCAGACTTAAGCCGTCTCTCCCCTATCAGACAAGAGCCACAAGAGACAGTACATCGCTACTGGGCCAGATTCCTCCTTGTGATAAACAAGGTCAAGGACTGTCGCGAGGAGGACGCAATCTTGCTTTTCTGCAAAAATTGCACGAGCAAAGGGATCCTTAATGCTATAAGTCGTCGTGACATAGTACACTTTGCCGACTTAGCCGCCATAGTACATAAGTACTGTGCGATGAAAAGCACCTGGAAGACCCAAACAGACTTTTGGGATAATTCGGCTCTCACTAAACCTTCCCTCCGAGCTAAAAGGGCAAATTCTCCTAAGTTACCCGATCCAACTCCCAAAAGGCCAAAGCCGACTCCAGGACGTGGAACCGTATTGGAAGAATGGCTCAATGGGCCATGCAAAATTCATAGCACGCCGAATACTATGCCAACACATAGCCTTAGAGCATGTTGGATACTCCGACAGGTAGCAAAAAGCGGCGAGGATCTTCTTGTAAATAAAGCAGAGCAGCATCCCGCCGAAGACAACAATGCGGTATTAACAGTCTTCGAACTTTCACCTCAAATAATAGGCGCAAGTGAGCTCATCGAAATCTCGCCGAAATCTGCCACATAGCAAAAACAAATCCGTGGAACGACACTGCTATAACTTTCAGTGCCAGTGACGAACCCCAATTCCAGACAGTCCGGCCACCTGCCGCTTTGGTCCTTAGCCCAATCGTGGATGACTTTAGGATGACTAAAGTACTCATGGACGGCGGAAGTGGATTAAACCTGATCTATCAAGAAACACTCAACAAGATGGAAATTGATAAAAGCCGCATTGAGCAAAGCGACACAACCTTCAGGGGAATCATCCCTAGTCGGGAGGCAAGGTGTGCGGGAAAAATCACACTTGATGTGGTATTCGGCACCCCGGAGAATTACAGGTCCGAAGAAATCACATTCCAAGTGGCTCCTTTCAGCAGCGGATACCACGCCCTTTTAGGGCGGGACGCATTCACAAGCTTTCAAGCTATACCCCATTACGGGTACATGAAGCTTAAAATGCCCGGACCCAACAGAATCATCACTCTAGCCAGCGATCCGGACGTCGCACTCCGCCCCGAAAATAAAACTGCAGCACTAGCCTTGGAAGCATTATCCGAAGCCCTAGCGGCCGAAGAACTAACAACGATGCGCGCCACAGTGGACAGGGATGACGTGATACTCGACAAACGACCCAAGTCCACATCATTTAAACCCGCAGACGAGATAGTCAAATTCGAGGTCCATCCAACGGACCCCATGAAGACAGCTTCCATTGGGGCACAGTTGAGCCCCACAATGGACTCCGCACTACGAGAATTCCTACGCGAGAATTTGGACATTTTCGCCTAGCATCCTTCAGACATGCTGGGCATCCCACGCAGGCTAGCTGAACACAGCCTCAATATACTGAAAGGATACAAGCCAGTCAAACATACTCTTAGGCGCTTCCCAGAGCCTAAACGGCAAGCCATGGGAGAAGAACTACCCAAGCTACTTGAGGTCGGATTCATCAGAGATATCAAGCATCCGGATTGGCTGGCAAACCTGGTAATGGTACCAAAGAAGGACAAATCATGGCGCCTATGCGTGTATTCAAGGACCTGAACAAGGCTTGCCCAAAGGATTCCTTCCCCCTCCCTCGCATCGACCAAATCATCGACGTCACTTCAGGACATGACTCACTATGTTTCCTCGACGCATATTCCGGATACCATAAAATCAAGATGGTAGAGTCCGACCAAGCCGCAACGGCCTTCATAACGCCGTATGGCCCTTTCTGCTTCAACACTATGCATTTCGGGCTTAAAAATGCCGGCGCAACCTATCAACGCATGATTCAGACATGCCTGGAGAAGCAAATCGGCAAAACAGTGGAGGCATATGTGGACGACGTGGTTATAAAAACAAGACACGTTGAAACCCTAATAGATGACTTGAGGCTTATGTTCGATAACCTCCGAACATACGACATCAAGCTAAACCCGGAAAAATGTGTTTTCGGCGTAACCTCTGGGAAGTTGCTCGGCTTCATTGTTTCCAATAGAGGAATTGAAGCAAATCCGGCGAAAATCCGAGCTCTGTCGCAGTTGGCTATCCCAACAGACCTCAAGCATATCCAGAAACTCACTGGATGCGTGGCTGCCTTAAGCCGCTTTATTTCCCGACTAGGAGAAAAGGCACTACCCCTTTACCGCCTTCTTTGACGCACTGAACACTTCGTGTGGACGGATGCAACCATGGCCGAACTGGATGAAATAAAGACCTTATTGGCCAGCAATCCAGTCCTGACAGCGCCAAATATTGGCGAACCCATGTTACTATACATAGCTACGACACATCAGGTTGTCAGTGCAGTGCTTGTCGTCGAACGAGAAGCAGACGGATACAAGTTCCCGCTTCAAAAGCCGGTATATTATGTGTCCACCATCCTCACTCCATGCAAATCCCGATACCCACACTATCAAAATATAGCGTACGCGGTCTTCATGGCATCCCGGAAGCTACGACGCTACTTTAAAGAGTGTTCAATTACGGTGGCCTCCGAAGTACCACTCAACGACATAATAAACAACCGCGACGCCACGGGAAGGATTGCTAAATGGGCCATCGAGCTCCTTCCGTTCGACATAACATACAAACCACGGCGGGCCATTAAGTCACAAGTATTGGCCGACTTTGTCGCCGAATGGACAGAAGCCGAACTCCTTAAAGAGTACGGCGCGTACTCCAACTGGATCATGCACTTCGACGGCTCTAAGATGCTGGCCGGACTGGGAGTGGGTGTAGTCCTGACTTCCTCCACCGGAGACACGGTCCAATACGTACTCCAAATACTATACACAGACTCCAACAACGCAACCGAATACGAGGCTCTGTTGCATGGCCTTCGGATGGCAGTCTCTATGGGCATTCAACTCCTGGAGGTGCGCGGGGATTCAAACCTCGCAATATCACAAATAAACGGAGATTTCGATGCCAAGGATCCGAAAATGGCGGCCTACCATAACGACATCCTCAAAATGTCAGCTCGGTTCGAGGGGCTCGAATTCCACCATGTAGCTCGAGAAAACAATCAAGCAGCGGATATCCTCGTCCGCATCGGTGCTAAACGCGACCCTGTCCCACCTAACATATTCCTGGAAAAACTGTTCAAACCATCCGTGGTATGGGAAGGGGAGTCTGGCAACACTAGCCCGGATCCGAATACAACCCCAGATTCTGAGCCATCTGACGTAATTGGAGGCTCTGCCACCGAAATAACACCTTCGGCCCACGAAATCATGGTTGTAATCGCCTCGTGGACCGAGCGTTTCTTGGCCTACCTAAATAGGCAGGAGCTCCCTGAGGACCAAAATGAAGCACGTTGTATTGTCTGGCGCTCCAAGAGGTACAAAGTCCATGAGGGAGAACTCTACAAGAAAAGTGCCACCGGAGTGCTCCAAAGATGCATCTTCGAAGAGGAAGGACAACAGCTCTTGGCTGAAATCCATGCCGGACTCGACGGACACCACGCTGCGGCTCGGCCACTTGTCAGCAAGGCCTTTCGTACAGGTTTTTATTTGCCGACAGCCCGAGCAGACGCACAGGACCTTGTCCAGCATTGCATCGGTTGCCAGGTTTTTGCCAATCAGAGCCATATGCCCCCTACCGCTCTCCAAACAATCCCTATCACTTGGCCCTTCACATCTGGGGGCTGGATATGGTCGGACCCCTTAAAGGGGGAAGCCATAAGAAAAAATACTTATTGGTCATGGTGGACAAGTTCACCAAATGGATAGAAGCCAAACCAGTTAAAACGGCCGAATACGGACCAGTGACAGACTTCATCTCAGGGGTTGTGCACCGTTACGGCGTCCCTCAAAGCATCATCAACGATAATGGCTCAAACTTCATAGACGATGAAGTGAAAACTTGGTGTGGCAACATGGGCATTAAGCTCGATTACGCCTCCGTCTACCATCCCCAAACCAACGGTCAGGTCGAACGTGCAAATGGTCTCATTATGAGCGGCATCAAACCTAGACTAGTGCGGTCCTTGACAGAATCAGACACACACTGGGTTGAGGAGCTCGACTCCGTACTCTGGGGGCTGCGGACCACGCCGAATCGCACCACTGGATACACACCATTTTTTATGGTGTACGGCGCAGAAGCAGTACTACCCTGCGACATAATACACGACTCACCTTGCGTGCGCATGTACAAAGAGAAGGAAGCCGAGTTAGATCGGCAGGACAACTTAGACGCCCTGGAGGAGGAGCGCCGATGTCGCCAAAGCCCGTTCCACATTCTACCAGCAGCAGGCTCGACGTTATCAAAGCAGAGAAGTGCGGGCCAAAACTTATAATATTGACGAACTCGTTCTACGCCTATCGGAGAAGAAGAAGGACAAGCTCAAACCTAAATGGGAGGGTCCTTTCATCATTGATAAAGTCCTCACCAAAGGAGCGTACCGCCTGCGTAATGCATCCGATAACAGACTCGAGCCGAACCCATGGAACGCGGCCAAACTTCGGAGATTCTACGCCTAGTGCCGAACTCAGTGTTCGTCTCCTTACCCCCGCTCCTTTAATTATGCTCCTCCCCCTCTTTTTTCCTTTCTCACCCCTTTTTCCATTCCTCACATAAAATACTCAATACAGTACGGATGCTCGGATCACTCCGCCCGCACTATGTGTGTAAACCATACCTGGGGGCTTCCTATACGGAAGCTAAATATAATTACTTTTATGGCTTCTTGCCTATCACATATGCGTTCTTTTTTCATATGTTCGTTTTCTTCATCATTATATGCATCGATATGACTTAAGATGTGGCCATGCTGGGTTGCCTGGCTCTTGTGTTTATGCCCTACGTTCCCATTAATTCGGCTAGGGCATAAGGGGAGCACCTCTGCGATTGTTACTGCCGGTTCAGCCGGATGTGTACCTCAGACTGGGTGAAGCCGAAAGTTAGCGTTCTTAAGGGAATATTCGGTCGCTGAACAACAGATGTTTCTTTCGTTTATTATAAACGTGAATCCCCAGAAGTTTTGTATCTTGCATTTCTGTTCGCAATCCGGACATGTACATCAATGCATGCTTGCCCAGGGAAAGGAACCCCTAACAGAACTATTCTCCCTGGAAGATGTTTCTTACTACCCATGTAATATAACATAACTAGTTGGGTACTTGTCTGTTAAAGCACTTATGACCCCGACACCTGGTTTCCACGCATACCCCGGTTCTGCATAACTGAGCAGGTATTCGGATACACCCCGGACTATCGGATCCGGGGGCTGAAGCAAAACGGTCCGCCATGACAAATGATCTTTAATCCGGCTAGGGACTACATATGTCCATTAAATTACATAGTCACTTGGACTGACTATATTCTTCCTCTATACCTTCCAACAGGCTATCTAGCTTGCAATCCTGTTGGGAATACTTTGCGGCTAACGCCACCTGGTCATACACCAGACTCACGGGAATTTCTTGCCCATCTGGCCCCGCCGGTCCGACTTCGGCCATATGGTTCGGGTCAAGCTTGGTGAAGCACGTCTTCACCATGGCCCAGGCTTCCCTCGCACCTTGTCGGTAGGCTGACATCTTCCACAAACAGAAGCACCACCGTGCTTCTTGGAGCATATCCACGAGCTCCCCCATGCCTTTTGGCAGGGAAGTGGATGGCCACAACGCCTGGGCAATACCCTGCATCACCTGCCGAGCTCGCTCGTGCAGTTGTGAGAGGTCTTGCAGTAGATCACCTGCGGATGCGGGCATCTCCTCTTCAGGACGGCCCGTCAAACATACCTACAGATATAAACTCTTTCAATATGCTTCCTCACCGAGCTGTACTACAGTTCGTCTAGGCACTTACCATAAATGCCGCGACGGAGCCTTCTGTTCTCCTTCACGGAGTCCGCCAGCTGAGCGCGAACATCTCCTAATTCGACGCCCAGCCGGACATTGGCATCTTGAAGATCATTCTTCTCCTGCCTAACTTGTGTAAGAACACGCTCGTCATCTTTTAGCTGCCTTTGGAGATATGACTCTATATCTCTTCTGATCTCCGGATTCTCCCCGGGGTTGTCTGCAGAAATTTCTGCTAGACTTATCAAATAAGCCAATCACTAACTGGTACATTACCATAAAATTTCTATATTAAAAACGGAGGTTACCAGGAGAAGCCTTTTGGGATTCTTCCAGTTTGGCAAATGCGGCCCTCAACTGGGTCTTGCACTCCTCCAGCTATTGAGACAATTGGGTATTCTTCTCTACAAAGACCTGTGCATAACATGATCCTTAAATCAGTTGTTCCAACTGTTTCAAGTCTAAGGGGCTACTGCTATGCAGGCTTATCAAATTTCCTTACCCGTATATCTTTTGCATACTGGTCTGTCGCTCGGGAGAGTCCGCCTTGAGCAGCCCGAATATATGCGTCTCCCGAATTGAAAGCATTAAATGCCTCTTCGGAAAAGATGTTATTCCGAAGTGTGGCCCGTCGGCGCCGGTGATTAATGGCACTCTCCACTTTGGAATTTGTGGCAGAGAGCATATCCGCATCCTTTGTCGGAGGACAATTCGGCATCGGCCCCGCGTTGGCCTCCTCTCTCGAAGCTGGTTCAAGAATCCGGCTGGTCGAGGCGTGGTCGGTAGGTTCCCCGGATATAGTCCGGCGGCTCCTCTTTCTGCCAGAACACGAGGGGCGCTGTTACATTTCAAACACAATAAATCACAGACCAGGTTTTTACCATACCCCTGTAACGGCGTTTCGGCCCTAACCGCCTTCTTCTTGAGCCTGCCTGACTCGGATGCCCTTTGCCGATGAGCCCCCAGGGGCTCGGCGCCGTGTTCCGATGGTCGTCTCTATAAAAATGCGACATTTAATGCGTAGGGCAGGATATCAGAAAGTAGTCCTCTTCAGAGGATAAAGTTTCGACTTTGCTTACCCACGATGCAGGTAGCAGTCCGGGATAGTCAGCGATGATAGCCACTAAGGCGCCATCACAGCTGGCCTGATAAAATGCCCCGTCGACTAGCTCCACAGTAATATCCGGGTCTTCCTCAAGTCCTGGATCGCAGGCCCTGTCGGGGTCCTCTGGCTGTGGGGAGGGACTGTTGAATCCTTCCACGACCCTCCTTAGTTCCTGCCGAGAAATGTCGAGGTTGATGATTTTGACAAAAGGCGCCGGAATGAATAGAGTGGGGGAAGGAGTGACGACTTACCCAACTTGGGGGGTTGTACATGGAAAATCCATCCCGCGGTCTAATACGAAGGAATTCTTCTTCTTCTCCCTTATACAAATCGGACAATATTTTCGTTAGAGCATTGGCGGAGTCCGGACCTTTACGACCACAACGGGTGGCATCCTCCTCCCCATCGTAGTGCCACATGGTCTTCCCCCAATATTGGAGTGGCTGCACTCCCCGCATTATGCATATTGCCATAACTTTGACTATTGTCAGCCCTGATGTGGCCAGTATCTTTATCCTGCTCATCAGGATGTGTACTTCTCAGGTATCCTCCTCTCGGGGGATCTGAGGGCGCCAACTTTGGCGTACCTTCGGCGGAGCACTATTGAACTCTGGGAGGCCCGTCCGGACTGGATCCGGAAGGGGAACGTCGTCGACATAAAACCATTCCAAGAGCCAGTTTGAGGGTGCCTTCTTGGGAGTGCCGGACAGGTATCCGGTTCCGGTGACGCGCCATATTCGGCTCCGCCCACTTGACATATAGATTCCCCCTGGTTGCGAGGGACGAGGCAGAACAACTTCTTCCATAACCTGAAGTGAGCGTCACAGCCCAGAAATAATTCGCAAAGGGCGACATATCCTGCGATGTGCAGTACGGAGGCAGGAGTGAAGTCCCTTAGAACTCCAGGAGCCCGCGAAGGAATGGGTGAATGGGAAACCCGACGCCTCTTAGCAGATGCGGGATAAGGCATATCCGCTCCCCCGGGATGGATTAGGAGATCTCTCCGCTTGCTCCCCACCATTATAGGTGGCTAGTCCAGCTTGGACGGGGACCATGAACGCTGGTGGAAGAAATCCTTGGGTCTGCAGCTCTATCAAGCGGCGCTGTGGAATTGAACACTCTTCCCAGCCACCTGGCTCAGAGTGAAGAGAACGGGAAGAAGAGTTGCGGCGACCGTCCATGTTGGAATGGTTTTTTCTGGAGCGCTCTGTTGAAATCATGCTCAAGGGAAGAAGGTGAGGTTTGGATCTGAGGATCCCCGTCCCTTCATATAGACGATTTGCCTGCAGAGCCGAGGTGGAAAATGAAAAATGCCTTGCCTCCTCGTATTTGCTCGACACGTGGAGATGACTATTATTGAAGCACAGAAGCTGAGGAGGACAACATTGATGGGAAGAAATACTACCAGGACTAAGTTCATGATAAATTTAAGTTCAATTAATCATATTACTTAAGAACTCCCACTTAGACAGACATCTCTCTAATCCTCTAAGTGATTACGTGATCCATATATACTACACCATGCCCGATCATCACGTGAGATGGAGTAGTTTCAACGGTGAACATCAATATGTTGATCATATCTACTATATGATTCACGCTCGACCTTTCGGTCTCCGTGTTCTGAGGCCATATCTGTATATGCTAGGCTCGTCAAGTTTAACCTGAGTATTCCGCGTGTGCAACTGTTTTGCACCCGTTGTATTTGAACGTAGAGCCTATCACACCCGATCATCACGTGGTGTCTCAGCATGAAGAACTTTCGCAACGGTGCATACTCAGGGAGAACACTTCTTGATAATTATTGAGAGATCATCTTATAATGCTACCGTCAAACAAAATAGAATAAGATGTATAACAGATAAACATCATATGCAATCAAAATATGTGACATGATATGGCCATGATCATCTTGCGCCTTTGATCTCCATCTCCAAAGTACTGTCATGATCTCTATCGTTACCGGCACGACACCATGATCTTCATCATCTTGATCTATATCAATGTGTTGTCACATGGTCGTCTCGCCAACTATTGCTCTTGCAACTATTGCTATCGCATAGCGATAAAGTAAAGCAATTATTTGGCACTTGCATCTTTATGCAACAAAGAGACAACCATAGGGCTTCTGCCAGTTGCCGATAACTTCAACAAAACATGATCATCTCATACAACAACTTATATCTCATCACGTCTTGACCATATCACATCACAACATGCCCTGCAAAAACAAGTTAGACGTCCTCTACTTTGTTGTTGCAAATTTTACGTGGCTGCTATGGGCTTAGCAAGAACCGTTCTTACCTACGCATCAAAAACCACAACGATAGTTCGTAAAGTTGGTGCTGTTTTAACCTTCGCAAGGACCGGGCGTAGCCACACACGGTTCAACTAAAGTTGGAGAAACAGACACCCGCTAGTCACCTGTGTGCAAAGCACGGCGGTAAAACCAGTCTCGCGTAAGCGTACGCGTAATGTCGGTCCGGGCCGCTTCATCCAACAATACCGCCGAACCAAAGTATGACATGCTGGTAAGCAGTATGACTTGTATCGCCCACAACTCACTTGTGTTCTACTCGTGCATATAACATCAACGCATAAAACCTAGGCTCGGATGCCACTGTTGGGGAACGTAGTAATTTCAAAAATTTCCCTACGCACACGCAAGATCATGGTGATGGCATAGCAACGAGAGGGGAGAGTGTTGTCCATGTACCCTCGTAGACCGTAAGCGGAAGCGTTATGACCACACGGTTGATGTAGTCGTACGTCTTCACGATCCGACCGATCCAAGTACCGAACGTACGGCACCTCCGAGTTCAGCACACGTTCAGCTCGATGACGATCCCCGGGCTTCGATCCAGCAAAGCTTCGGGGATAAGTTTAGTCAGCACGAAAGCGTGGTAACGATGATGATGCTCTACCGGCGCAGGGCTTCGCCTAAACTCCGCGACGATATGACCGAGGTGGAATATGGTGGAGGGGGGCACCGCACACGGCTAAGGAACGATCTGTAGATCAACTTGTGTTGTTGTGCCTAGAGGTGCCCCCCTGCCCCTGTATATAAAGGAGCCAGGGTGAGGGGGTCAGCCGGCCAGGAGGGGTGCGCCAGGAGGAGTCCTCCTCCCACCGGGAGTAGGACTCCCCCCTTCCTTGTTGGAGTAGGAGAGAAGGAAAGAGGGGGAGAGGGGGAAGGAAAAGGGGACTGCACCCCTTGTCCAATTCGGACCAGAGGGGGGCTGCGCACCTCCTTCCTTTCGGCCTCTCTCCTCTATTTCCGTATGGCCCAATAAGGCCCATATACTCCCCGGCGAATTCCCGTAACTCTCCGGTACTCCGAAAAATACCCGAATCACTCGGAACCTTTACGAAGTCCGAATATAGTCGTCCAATATATCGATCTTTATGTCTCGACCATTTCGAGACTCCTCGTCATGTCCCCGACCTCATCCGGGACTCCGAAATCCTTCGGTACATCAAAACTCATAAACTCATAATATAACTGTCATCGAAACCTTAAGCGTGCGGACCCTACGGGTTCGAGAACTATGTAGACATGACCTAGAACTATTCTTGGTCAATACCAATAGCGGAACCTGGATGCCCATATTGGCTCCTACATATTCTACGAAGATCTTTATCGGTCAAACTGCATAACAACATACTTTGTTCCCTTTGTCATCGGTATGTTACTTGCCCGAGATTCGATCGTTGGTATCCAATACCTAGTTCAATCTCATTACCGGCAAGTCTCTTTACTCGTTATGTAATGCATCATTCCGTAACCAACTCATTGGCCACATTGCTTGCAAGGCTTATCGTGGTATGCATTACCGAGAGGGCCCAGAGATACCTCTCCGACAATCGGAGTGACAAATCCTAATCTCGAAATACGCCAACCCAACATGTACCTTCGGAGACACCTGTAGTACTCCTTTATAATCACCCAGTTATGTTGCGACGTTTGGTAGCACCCAAAGTGTTCCTCGGGTAAACGGGAGTTGCATAATCTCATAGTTATAGGAACATGTATAAGTCATGAAGAAAGCAATAGCAATATACTAAACGATCAAGTGCTAGGCTAACGGAATGGGTCATGTCAATCACATCATTCTCCCAATGATGTGACCCCGTTAATCAAATGACAACTCTTTTGTCCATGGCTAGGAAACATAACCATCTTTGATAAACGAGCTAGTCAAGTAGAGGCATACTAGTGACACTATGTTTGTCTATGTATTCACACATGTATTATGTTTCCGGTTAATACAATTCTAGCATGAATAATAAACATTTATCATGGAATAAGGAAATAAATAATAACTTTATTATTGCCTCTAGGGCATATTTCCTTCAGTCTGCCACTTGCACTAGAGTCAATAATCCAGTTCACATCGCTATGTGATTTAACACCAATATTCACATCTGCATGTGATTAATACCCATAGTTCACATCATCATGTGATCAACACCCAAAGGGTTTACTAGAGTCAATAATCTAGTTCACATCGCTATGTGGTTAACATCCAAAATAGTACTAAGGTATGATCATGTTTTGCTCGTGAGAGAAGCTTAGTCAACGGGTCTGTCATATTCAGAGCCGTATGTTTTTCGCAAATATTCTATGTCCACAATGCTCTGCACGGAGCTACTCTAGCTAATTGCTCCCACTTTCAATATGTATCTAGATTGAGACTTAGAGTCATCTGGATTGGTGTAAAAGCTTGCATCGTTGTAACTTTTACGACGGGCTCTTTTATCACCTCCATAATCGAGAAACATCTCCTTAGTCCTCACTAAGGATATTCTTGACCCATGTCCAGTGATCTACTTATTAGATCAAAATTGTATTCCTTTGCCAAATACAGAGCAAGGTATACAATAGGTCTGGTTCACAGCATAGCATACTTTATAGAACCTATGACTGAGGCATAGGGAATGACTTTTCATTCTCTTTCTATTTTCTGCAATGGTCGGGTCTTGAGTCTTACTCAACTTCACACCTTGTAACACAGGCAAGAACTCCTTCTTTGACTGTTCCATTTTGAACTACTTCAAAATCTTGTCAAGGTATGTACTTATTGAAAAATCTTATCAAGCGTCTTGATCTATCTCTATAGATCTTGATGCTCAATGTGTAAGAAGCTTCACCAAGGTCTTTCTTTAAAAAAACTCCTTTCAAACACTCCTTTATGCTTTGCAGAATAATTCTACATTATTTCCGATCAACAATATGTCATTCACATATACTTATCAGAAAGGTTGTAGTGCTCCCACTCACTTTCTTGTAAGTACAGGCCTTTCCAAAAGTCTGTATAAAACCATATGCTTTGATCAACACATCAAAGCGTATATCCCAACTTCGAGATGCTTGCACCAGTCCATTGATGGATCGCTGGAGCTTGCACATTTTGTTAGCACCTTTAGGATTGACAAAATCTTCTGGTTGCATCATATACAACTCTTCTTTAATAAATCCATTAAGGAATGCAGTTTTGACATCCATTTGCCAGATTTCATAAAATATGGCAATTGCTAACATGATTCGGACAGACTTAAGCATCGCTACAGTTGAGAAAATCTCATTGTAATCAACACCTTGAACTTGTCGAAAAACCTTTTTGCGACAAGTCGAGCTTTGTAGATAGTAACACTACTATCAACGTCCGTCTTCCTCTTGAAGATCCATTTAATCTCAATGTCTCGCCGATCATTGGGCAAGTCAATCAAAGTCCATACTTTGTTTTCATACATGGATCTTATCTCAGATCTCATGGCCTCAAGCCATTTTGCGGAATCTGGGCTCACCATCGCTTCTTCATAGTTCGTAGGTTCATCATGGTCTAGTAACATAACTTCCAGAACAGGATTACCGTACCACTCTTTAAGACCTACGAGGTTCTGTAGTAACTTAATCTGAAGTTTCATGATCATCATCATTAACTTCCTCACTAATTGGTGTAGTAGTCACAGGAACAGATTTCTGTGATGAACTAATTTCCAATAAGGGAGCAGGTACAGTTACCTCATCAAGTTCTACTTTCCTCCCACTCACTTCTTTTGAGAGAAACTTCTTCCCTAGAAAGGATCCATTCTTGGCAACGAATGTTTTTGCCTTCGGATCTATGATAGAAGGTGTACCCAACAGTTTCCTTTGGGTATTCTATGAAGACGCACTTCTCCGATTTGGGTTCGAGCTTATCAAGTTGAAAACCTTTTTCATATAAGCATCGCAACTCCAAACTTTAAGAAACGACAGCTTAGGTTTACTGCTAAACCATAGTTCATACGGTGTTGTCTCAACGGATTTAGATGGTGCCCTATTAAACGTGAATGCAGCTGTCTCTAATGCACAACCCCAAAACGATAGTGGTAAAACCGATAAGAGACATCATAGATCGCACCATATCCAATAAAGTGCAGTTACGACATCCGGACACACCATAACGTTGTGGTGTTCCAGGTGGCGTGAGCTGTGAAACTATTCCACACTGTTTTAATTGAAGACCAAACTCGTAACTCAAATATTCTCCTACACGATCAGAACGTAGAAACTTTATTTTCTTGTTACGATGATTCTCCACTTCACTCTGAAATTCTTTGAACTTTTCAAATGTTTCAGACTTGTGCTTCATTAAGTAGATATACCCATATCTGCTCAAATCATCTTGTGAAGGTCAGAAAATAACGACACTTGCCACGAGCATCAACACTCATTGGATCTGCATACATCAGTATGTATTATTTCCAACAAGTCAGTATCTCGTTCCATTGTTCCGAAGAACGGAGTTTTAGTCATCTTGCTCAAAAGGCACGGTTCGCAAGCATCAAATGATTCATAACCAAGTGATTCTGAAAATCCATCTTTATGGAATTTCTTCATGCGCTTTACACCGATATGACCCAAACGGCAGTGCCACAACTAAGTTGCACTATCATTATTAACTTTGCATCTTTTGGCATCAACATTATGAATATGTGTATCACTACGATCGAGATCCAATAAACTATTTTCATTGGGTGTATGACCATCGAAGGTTTTATTCATGTAAACAGAACAACAATTATTCTCTGATTTTAAATGAATAACCGTATTGCAATAAACATGATCAAATCATATTCATGCTCAACGCAAACGCAAATAACATTTATTTAGGTTTAACACTAATCCCGAAAGTATAGGGAGTGTGCGATGATGATCATATCAATCTTGGAACTACTTCCAACACTCATCGTCACTTCCCCTTCAACTAGTCTCTGTTTATTCTGTAACTCCTGTTTCGAGTTACTAATCTTAGCAACCGAACAAGTATCAAATACTCAGGGGTTACTATAAACACTAGTAAGGTACACATCAATAACATGTATATCAAATATACCCTTGTTCACTTTGCCATCCTTCTTATCCACCAAATATTCAAGGCATTTCTGCTTCCAGTGACCATTTCCTTTGCAGTATAATCACTCAGTTTCAGGCTTTGGTCCAGCTTTGGGCTTCTTCGCGGGAGTGACAACTTTCTTGTCATTCTACTTGAAGTTCCCCTTTCTTTCCCTTTGCCCTTTTCTTGAAACTAGTGATCTTGTCAACCATCAAAACTTGATGCTCTTTCTTGATTTCTACCTTCGTTGATTTCAACATCACGAAGAGCTCGGGAATCGTTTTCGTCATCCCTTGCATACTATAGTTCATCACAAAGTTCTACTAACTTGGTGATGGTGACTAGAGAATTTTGTAAATCACTATCTTATCTGGAAGATTAACTCCCACCTAATTCAAGCGATTGTAGTACCCAGACAATCTGAGCACATGCTCACTAGTTGAGCGATTCTCCTCCATCTTTTAGCCATAGAACTTGTTGGAGACTTCATATCTCTCAACTCAGGTATTTTCTTGAAATATTAACTTCAACTCCTGGAACATCTCATATGGTCCATGACGTTCAAAACGTCTTTGAAGTCCCGAATCTAAGCCGTTAAGCATGGTGCACTAAACTATCAAGTAGTCATCATATTGAGCTAGCCAAACGTTCATAACGTCTGCATCTACTCCTGCAATAGGTTTGTCACCTAGCGGTGCATTAAGGACATAATTCTTCTGTGCAGCAATGAGGATAAACCTCAGATCACGGATCCAATCCGCATCATTGCTACTAACATCTTTCAACACAGTTTTCTCTAGGAACATATCAAAATAAAGATATGAAAGCAACAACGCGAGCTATTGATCTATAACATAACTTGCAAAATACTACCAGGACTAAGTTCATGATAAATTTAAGTTCAATTAATCATATTACTTAAGAAGTCCCACTTAGACAGACATCTCTCTAATCCTCTAAGTGATTACGTGATCCATATATACTACACCATGTCCGATCATCACGTGAGATGGAGTAGTTTCAACGGTGAACATCAATATGTTGATCATATCTACTATATGATTCACGCTCGACCTTTTTGTCTCCGTGTTCCGAGGCCATATCTGTATAT
Organism: Triticum dicoccoides; assembly: GCF_002162155.2. Taxonomy (NCBI): domain Eukaryota; kingdom Viridiplantae; phylum Streptophyta; class Magnoliopsida; order Poales; family Poaceae; genus Triticum; species Triticum dicoccoides. The sequence goes on along the minus strand of NC_041387.1, from coordinate 656,902,120 downwards.
GCTAGGCTCGTCAAGTTTAACCTGAGTATTCCGCGTGTGCAACTGTTTTGCACCCGTTGTATTTGAACGTAGAGCCTATCACACCCGATCATCACGTGGTGTCTCAGCATGAAGAACTTTCGCAACGGTGCATACTCAGGGAGAACACTTCTTGATAATTATTGAGAGATCATCTTATAATGCTACCGTCAAACAAAATAGAATAAGATTTATAACAGATAAACATCATATTCAATCAAAATATGTGACATGATATGGCCATGATCATCTTGCGCCTTTGATCTCCATCTCCAAAGTACTGTCATGATCTCTATTGTTACCGGCACGACACCATGATCTTCATCATCTTGATCTATATCAATGTGTCGTCACATGGTCGTCTCGCCAACTATTTCTCTTGCAACTATTGCTATCGCATAGCGATAAAGTAAAGCAATTATTTGGCACTTGCATCTTTATGCAACAAAGAGACAACCATAGGGCTTTTGCCAGTTGCCGATAACTTCAACAAAACATGATCATCTCATACAACAACTTATATCTCATCACGTCTTGACCATATCACATCACAACATGCCCTGCAAAAACAAGTTAGACGTCCTCTACTTTGTTGTTGCAAATTTTACGTGGCTGCTACGGGCTTAGCAAGAACCGTTCTTACCTACGAATCAAAAACCACAACGATAGTTCGTCAAGTTGGTGCTGTTTTAACCTTCGCAAGGACCGGGCGTAGCCACACACGGTTTAACTAAAGTTGGAGAAACAGACACCCGCTAGTCACCTGTGTGCAAAGCACGGCGGTAAAACCAGTCTCGCGTAAGCGTACGAGTAATGTCGGTCCGGGCCGCTTCATCCAACAATACCGCCGAACCAAAGTATGACATGCTGGTAAGCAGTATGACTTGTATCGCCCACAACTCACTTGTGTTCTACTCGTGCATATAACATCAACGCATAAAACCTAGGCTCGGATGCCACTGTTGGGGAACGTAGTAATTTCAAAAATTTCCCTACGCACACGCAAGATCATGGTGATGGCATAGCAACGAGAGGGGAGAGTGTTGTCCATGTACCCTCGTAGACCGTAAGCGGAAGCGTTATGACAACGCGGTTGATGTAGTCGTACGTCTTCACGATCCGACCGATCCAAGTACCGAACGTACGGCACCTCCGAGTTCAGCACACGTTCAGCTCGATGACGATCCCCGGGCTCCGATCCAGTAAAGCTTCGGGGATAAGTTCAGTCAGCACGACAGTGTGGTGACGATGATGATGCTCTACCGGCGCAGGGCTTCGCCTAAACTCCGCGACGATATGACCGAGGTGGAATATGGTGGAGGGGGGCACCGCACACGGCTAAGGAACGATCCGTAGATCAACTTGTGTTGTTGTGCCTAGAGGTGCCCCCCTGCCCCTGTATATAAAGGAGCCAGGGGGAGGGGGTCGGCCGGCCAAGAGGGGCGCGCCAGGAGGAGTCCTCCTCCCACCGAGAGTAGGACTCCCCCCCTTCCTTGTTGGAGTAGGAGAGAAGGAAAGAGGGGAGAGGCGGAAGGAAAAGGGGGCTGCACCCCTTGTCCAATTCGGACCAGAGGGGGGCTGCGCACCTCCTTCCTTTCGGCCTCTCTCCTCTATTCCCGTATGGCCCAATAAGGCCCATATACTCCCCGGCGAATTCCCGTAACTCTCCGGTACTCCGAAAAATACCCGAATCACTCGGAACCTTTCCGTAGTCCGAATATAGTCGTCCAATATATCGATCTTTATGTCTCGACCATTTCGAGACTCCTCGTCATGTCCCCGACCTCATCCGGGACTCCAAAATCCTTCGGTACATCAAAACTCATAAACTCATAATATAACTGTCATCGAAACCTTAAGCGTGCGGACCCTACGGGTTCGAGAACTATGTAGACATGACCTAGAACTATTCTTGGTCAATAACCAATAGCGGAACCTGGATGCCCATATTGGCTCCTACATATTCTACGAAGATCTTTATCGGTCAAACTGCATAACAACATACTTTGTTCCCTTTGTCATCGGTATGTTACTTGCCCGAGATTCGATCGTCGGTATCCAATACCTAGTTCAATCTCGTTACCGGCAAGTCTCTTTACTCGTTATGTAATGCATCATTCCGTAACCAACACATTGGCCACATTGCTTGCAAGGCTTATCGTGATATGCATTACCGAGAGGGCCCAGAGATACCTCTCCGACAATCGGAGTGACAAATCCTAATCTCGAAATACGCCAACCCAACATGTACCTTCGGAGACACCTGTAGTACTCCTTTATAATCACCCAGTTACGTTGTGACGTTTGGTAGCACCCAAAGTGTTCCTTGGGTAAACGGGAGTTGCATAATCTCATAGTTATAGGAACATGTATAAGTCATGAAGAAAGCAATAGCAATATACTAAACGATCAAGTGCTAGGCTAACGGAATGGGTCATGTCAATCACATCATTCTCCCAATGATGTGACCCCGTTAATCAAATGACAACTCTTTTGTCCACGGCTAGGAAACATAACCATCTTTGATAAACGAGCTAGTCAAGTAGAGGCATACTAGTGACACTATGTTTGTCTATGTATTCACACATGTATTATGTTTCCGGTTAATACAATTCTAGCATGAATAATAAACATTTATCATGAAATAAGGAAAAAAATAATAACTTTATTATTGCCTCTAGGGCATATTTCCTTCAGCATGGCTGGCCGGACTAAGACCTTTGGCCGGACTCACGAACTATGAACATACAAGATTGAAGACTCTGTCCCGTGTCCGGATGGGATTTTCCTTGGCGTGGAAGGCAAGCTTGGCGATACGATATGAAGATCTTCTCCCATTGTAACCGACTCCGTGTAACCCTAGACCTCTCCGGTGTCTATATAAACCGGAGAGTTTTAGTCCATAGGACGAACAACAATCATACCATAGGCTAGCTTCTAGGGTTTAGCCACTTCGATCTCGTGGTAGATCTACTCTTGTACTACCCATATCATCAATATTAATCAAGCAGGAGTAGGGTTTTACCTCCATCGAGAGGGCCCGAACCTGGGTAAAAACATCGCGTCCCTTGTCTCCTGTTACCATCCGCCTAGACGCACAGTTCGGGACCCCCTACCCGAGATCCACCGGTTTTGACACCGACATTGGTGCTTTCATTGAGAGTTCCTCTGTGTCGTTGCCTTTAGGCCCGATGGCTTCTTCGCTCGTTAATCGCGCTGCGGTCCGGGATGAGACCTTTCTCCCCAGACAAATCTTCGTATTCGGCGGCTTCGCACTGCGGGCCGACTCGTTCGGCCATCTGGAGCAGATCGAAAGCTACGCCCCTGGCCATCAGGTCAGGTTTGGAAGCTTGAACTACACGGCCGATATCCGCGGGGACTTGATCTATGACGGATTCGAGCCACGACCGGGCGCGCCGCACTGTCACGATGAGCATGATTTAGCTCTGTCATCGGACAATGTCCAGAGCGTCGCTCAGGTGTCCGCTCCGACCATTAGCTCGGAGCTCACTACATCAGTCGGGGACGGACGGTTGGACGCCGCCCCGGAACCTGCAACCTCTACGGTGATGGAGCCGGATACCAGCCTAGTCCCTCACAAGGCCCGTGACTCCAAGGTGCCGGACTCTGATCCGGACTCCGTAAATCCCACACCTCTTCCGATTAAGCCCGATTGGGCTCCGGTCATGGAGTTCACCGCCGCGGACGTCTTTCAGCACTCGCTTTTCGGCAATATCATGAATTCATTAAAGTCTCTCTCTTTGTCAGGAGAGCCCTGGCCGAACTATGGCCAACACGGTTGGGATGCGGACGATGAAGAAATTCGAAGCCCACCCACCACCCACTTCATAGCCACTGTCGACGATTTAACCGACATGCTCGACTTTGACTCCGAAGACATCGACGGCATGGACGCCGATGAAGGAGACGATCAAGAACCAGCACCTATAGGGAACTGGAAAGCCACCTCGTCATATGACATATACATGGTGGACACCCCTAAAGCGGGGGATGGCAAGGAGAAAACGGAGGATGACCCCTCCAAGAAGCAGCCGAAGCACCAACGTCAGCGGCGCCGCTCTAAGTCCCACCAAAGCAAAAATGGCGATTCCGGCATCGGAGATAACAACACGCCGGATAGTGCCAAAGACAACCCCCTCCAGCAGGATTCAGTGCAGGAGGATGAAGGAGCCGGCCCTCATGAGAGAGCGGCCGACAAAGAGGATGAGGACGACAATTACATGCCTCCCTCCGAAGACGAGGCAAGCCTCGACGACGACGAATTCGTCGTGCCAGAGGATCCCGTCGAACAAGAGCGTTTCAAACACAAGCTCGTAGCCACGGCAAGCAGCCTCAAGAAGAAACAGCAGCAGCTTAGAGCTAACCAAGACTTGCTAGCCGATAGATGGACCGAAGTCCTGGCGACCGAAGAATATAAACTAGAACGCCCATCCAAGAGCTACCCAAAGCGCAGGCTGCTACCCCAACTTGAGGAGGAAGCAACTAAACCTACATCACCAGCGTACGATGCGCCCGACCGGCCACCCCGTGGCCGTGATAAAGAGGCCTTCAGGCCCTCAACCCAAGCCGCACCCTGACACCGCTCAAAACATACCAGAGAACGGGGAGACGCAACAGACCTGCGAGACATCTTGGAGAATAAGGCAAGGCAAACAAGATCGATCTATGGATCGCATGGGCGCCCCGCTTCACGTGACGCTAGCCGTCACGCCGGACATAATAAGTATGGCCCGGCCGAATACAACAGACCAAGCTCGTCCGAGCTGCGTCGTGATATAGCCCAGTACAGGGGCGCCGCATACCCACTATGCTTCACAGACGAAGTAATGGATCATCAAATCCCCGAGGGCTTCAAACCCGTAAACATTGAATCATACGATGGCACAATAGATCTTGCGGTATGGATCGAGGATTATCTCCTTCATATCCACATGGCCCGTGGTGATGATCTACACGCCATCAAATACCTCCCGCTCAAGCTTAAAGGACCAGCTCGACATTGGCTTAACAGCCTGCCAGCAGAGTCAATCAGTTGTTGGGAGGACCTGGAATCCGCATTCCTTGACAACTTCCAGGGCACGTATGTGCGACCACCAGATGCCGATGACCTAATCCACATAATCCAGCAGCCAGAAGAATCGGCCAGAGAATTCTGGACACGGTTCCTAACAAAGAAAAACCAAATAGTCGATTGTCCGGACGCCGAGGCCCTTGCAGCCTTCAGGCACAACATCTGAGACGAATGGCTTGCCCGGCACCTAGGACAGGAAAAGCCAAAATCCATGGCAGCCCTCACGACGCTCATGACCCGCTTCTGTGCGGGAGAACACAACTGGCTGGCTCGTAGCAATAACATAACCAAGAGCCCCGGCAATTCGGATACCAAGGATAGCAACAGCAGGTCACGTCGAAACAAGCATAAGCGCCGCATTAACGGCGACAATACTGAAGATACGGCAGTCAATGCCGGATTCAGAGGCTCCAAACCTGGTCAGCGGAAGAAGCCATTCAAAAGAAACCCTCCGGGACCATCCAACTTAGACCGGATACTCGACCGCTCGTGCCAGATACATGGCACCCCCGAACAACCAGCCAACCACACCAACATGTATTGTTGGGTGTTCAAGCAGGCAGGCAAGTTAAGTGCCGAAACCAGAGACAAGGGGCTGCGTAGCGACGACGAGGAGGAGCCCCGGCCGCCGAACAACAGAGGACAGAAGGGATTCCCCCCGCAAGTGCGGACGGTGAACATGATATACGCAACCCACATCCCCAAAAGGGAGCGGAAGCATGCTCTCAAGGACGTCTATGCGTTGGAGCCAGTCGCCACAAAGTTCAACCCGTGGTCCTCCTGCCCGATCACTTTTGATCGAAGGGACCACCCCACTAGCATCCGTCACGGCGGATTCGCCGCATTGGTCCTAGACCCAATTATTGACGGATTTCACCTTACCAGAGTCCTAATGGAAGGCGACCGTAGCTTGAACCTGCTTTACCAGGACACAGTGCAAAAAATGGGCATCGATCCTTTAAGGATTAAACCCACAAAGACAACCTTCAAAGGTGTCATACCAGGTGTAGAGGCCAGCTGTACAGGCTCGGTTACACTTGAAGTGGTCTTCGGATCCCCGGATAACTTTCGGAGTAAGGAGTTAATATTCGACATAGTCCCATTCCGCAGCGGCTATCACGCCCTGCTGGGACAAACCGCATTTGCAAAGTTCAATGCGGTGCCACACTATGCATATCTCAAGCTCAAGATGTCAGGACCTCACGGAGTCATCACGGTAAACGGGAACACCAAACGCTCTCTCCGAACGGAGGAACACACGGCGGCCCTGGCGGCGGAAGTACAGAGTAGCCTCTCCAGGCAATCCTCCAACCCAGGTATCAAACGTCCGGACAACATCAAGCGAGCCCGAAGTAACCTACAACAAATCCGCTGGCACGTCCCGAGCAAGCATAGCAGTGCGGCCCCAACCCCAGCCCTCGCCAAACGGAGATACTAGTACCATGCGTACATAACTACGCCTTAGAGATACCATGGGCATAAGGGGAGGGGCACAACAACGGCACGCCCAGAAGACGGCTCAACCGCACTAAGGGGCTCACTATTCCGCCGTTTACTTTTTATACACTTTCAGGATCCAACTCTTTGGAAGGCCTGTCCGGCAATACACTCGCCAAACACACGATGCAACAGCCAGGGAGAGAACAAGCCACGTCAACAGTCCAGGTGGTCTCTATAACGAGTTTAATACCTGTTTTACTTACAATCCCGCAGCTTGCCCCTGGAGGGGAACATGTCAAATACTCCCATCTCTTGCTTACCGCACTTCTTGTATCATTCTGCTTTCGCAGCAGCCCTTTTTTAATAAACAATATATAGCTCTCACCTATTATTGTACTTATCTATTTTTTATACAAATATGTTCAGTCATGACATTGTGCAATCGTACACTTTGGTGCGGACAATACACCAGGGGCTTACAACACCCCATAACATGGTGTGAGAAGATCGAACACTCTCACGAGTGCGGCACCCCGAACTTATAGCACTATATGCATCGGCTCCGAATCATGTCTTTGGTCAATAGTTGGGTTTTCCCGGCTCCCATGTTTTGATACCTTACATTCCGCATTGTTGGCTAAGGTAGCGCTGGGAGAACTATTGCGATTGTGCCCCAGTTGAGCTGGGTTAACACCTCAGTAGAGAAAGCTAAAACTGACTGTCATGATAGTGCGAGAGACCGGCCGCTGTTCGCGAGGTTTTTTCGAGTCCTTAAAGACTTATGCCGCTTCGAGCGAGGAACCGGACTTATCCGGCCTAGGCGTGGATAGCGCCCCGAACTCGGTCTTCCGAATACTAGGGGCTTCACCGAAATTTAAAATTATAGAATTCTATGGCTAAGTGAGAGTGATAAAGCATTATAAGTCCGACGGCCTGGTTCGTTGTGCTAAACGCCTACCTAGATGGACCCAAGAATGGGAACAAGAGCGCTCAGGTTTATCCCGAACACCCCAGCACTCGTGGCATGGGGGTCGAAGCCGACGACTTGCATCTCTCAGATTTGATAAACGGCCGCACAGAAGGTAATATTTTAAATCAACAAGCATTGCTTAACGCATATGAACAAAGCTTCAGCGTACAGGATAACACATGCGAGTCTACTCAAATATTACATCTTTGGAGCACTCATCCTCTGTACGGCGGGCGCCCTTCAGAAAGCCATTATAATACATCTCGGGCGTACGATACTCCTTGCCCGGCGGTGGCGCGTCCATCAACAGCTTCTCCGCATCTAGCTTGCCCCAGTGCACCTTAGCACGGGCAAGGGCCCGACGGGCACCTTCAATACAAACGGAGCGCTTGATGACCTCAATCCACGGACACGCGTCCACCAGCCGCCGCACCAGACCGAAGTAGCTCCCAGGCATGACTTCTCCAGGCCACAGCCGAGCTATGAGGCCCCTCATGGCCTGTTCGGCCACCTTGTGGAGCTCGACCAACTGCTTCAGCTGGTCGCTCAGGGGCATCGGATGTTCGGCCTCAGCGTACTGAGACCAGAACACCTTTTCTGTTGAGCTCCCCTCTTCGGCTCGGTAGTATGCGGCGGCGTCAGACACACTACAAGGCAGATCGGCGAACGCTCCTGGAGAGCTCCGAATTTGGGTAAGTAGCAGATAATTAACTTTTATATTTTTGCTTTGCATAAAGAATGCCTTACCCGCCGCTATCTTCTTCATCGCCTCGATCTCCTGAAGGTCCTTCTGGGCCTCGGCCTTAGCGGTCTTGGCACTCTCAAGAGCCAAGGCAAGCTCGGACTCTCGAGTCTTTGAGTCACACTCCAAACTCTCGTGTTTTTCCACGAGAGCCTGGAGCTCTTGCCGCACCTCCACCACCCGCGCCTCCTGCTTCTCTCGCTCGGTGCGCTCCAAGGCCGCACTATTTTCGGCCTCGGAGACCGCCTCTTTCAGGGTCGCCACCTCGTTCATGGCTCCTGCAACATTAACGTTGGTCCTGTTATTATTTTGCAACCAAGTATTTCTATATACATCTACAGGAGGTACTATGTACCCTCTTTATCCTCGAGCTGCTTCTTGGCAACGCCGAGCTCGCTCTCAGACCGCTCGAGGCTTTCCTTCAATGCATTGACCTCCGCAGTCAGTGCGGCAGAGGTCAGCAGCGCAGCCTGCATTCCCATATTGACATATTTCTATTAGACTCATGCGTACATCTTTTTAGATCCTCAGCTCGGCTTTTCTTTCCGAACACCGAACTGAGCATCAGGGGCTACTGTCTATGCGGTAATATTTATATATATATATATATATATGTTTTCGAACACATACCTCAAAGCCCGTTAACGGGCTTGAACAGGCTTCCGTCATCCCGCTCTTGGCGGACTGAACCTTCTGAATCACCGCACTCATAACAGTGCGGTGTTCCTCATTGATGGAGGCGCCGTTAAGCGCCTCCAGCAAATTGTCCGGCGCCTCCGGATGGACGGAGGTCACCGGCGCCGTAGGCTTGCCCTTCTTATGAAGGCGCCGCCTGTTGGACTCCGGAATAGTTGATGGTTCCGGAGCAGTGTCCGGCCCCGGGCCGGACTTGGATCCCTCCGGGGCTTCGTCCCCTTTGGGCCTGGAGTCTGGGAGGTCGCCTTGCGGCGCCTCCAAAACCACCTCCTCCTGGTTTAGTCCCCTCTGGGACTCCACCTCGGCGTCGTCCGTAGGGAGAGGGGAGGAGGCCGTCGGAAGTGAATCGCTATTCATGTCTGACGAGCCCAAGGAGCCGCTCGTCGAATCATCGAGCTGAGCTCTGGGCGGGCTGCATTGTTAAAATTCAGCATGAGGAGCTATCAAATACTAGAGGAGCGCCATAAGTAGTTCAGGTAGCCGGACACTTACGATGTTGCCAGGGGCTTGACCCTAGATGGCCATTCCCCCTCGCCGTCTTTGGCGTCAGGGGCGTAGTCCGGCAGAAGGGACTTCCCCTTCTTGGACCCTCCGGCTTCCCCAGTTGGGGCGGCCTTTCTTTTCGTGCCTCCCCCCGTTGGAGGGGGAGAGGCTTCTCCTTCTTCTTCCTCCTCCTCATCTTCGGAGGCAGAGGGAGCGTTGGGGTTGTCGGGCAAATCCGACGCCCCCGGACACCGGGAACTCTTTCGGGTCCCCGTGGCCTTCTCCTTGGCCTTCTTCTCCGGCACCACATGAGGTGTCGGAACCAGTAGCTTTGCTAATTGCGCGTCTGCTGGGCCTTCGGGCAAAGGAGCCGGACAGTCAAACTGTCTGGACGTCCTCTTCCACTCCTGTCAAAGGAACAGGAGTTTAGATCCCACATAAAGTCACACTATAAAATTCAGGGGCCGCCACCCACTTAGGGTCACGCGGCTCGGTGATATAAAACCACCCCGATTGCCACCCTTTGATGGTTTCCATGAAGGCACCCTCAAGCCTGGTGACGTTGTCTATCTTGCCCACCATGGCACCTCCGCATTCCGCTTGTCGGCCTTTCACAACCTTCGGCTTGACGCTGAAGATTTTCAGCCATAGGCCAAAGTGGGGCTGGATGCGGAAGAAGGCCTCACACACGACGATGAACGCCGAGATATTGAGGATGAAGTTCGGGGCCAGATCGTGGAAGTCCAGGCCGTAGTAGAACATGAGCCCCCGGACGAACGGGTGAAGAGGAAAACCCAGTCCGCGGAGGAAATGGGGAAGAAAAACAACCCTCTCATGGGGCCTGGGGGTGGGGATGAGTTGCCCCACATCTGGAAGCCGGTGCGCAATGTCGTTAGACAAGTATCCGGCCTTCCTCAGTTTCTTGATTTGCCCCTCCGTAACGGAGGAGGCCATCCATCTACCTCCCACTCTGGACATGGTTGGAGAAGGTTGAGGTGGGAAGTGCAGGCTTGGGCGCTGGAGCTCGAGCGCGCACGGACGGATAAGCACAGGAGGAAGAAGGCGTGAATGGAAAGGGCGGATTCTTATCCCCTTATATGGGCGGCCAAAACTACGAGCCCCCGACCGGCCTAATAAAACTCGCTTATCTCCCAAGCGCCGCGGTTAATGGCGCGGTTGGGTTACCCACGCCCGTATTGATGAGAATCCCGGAATAAGGGGACACGATCTCTGCTTCGACAAGACGTGCCAAGGAAACCGCCTCGCTAAACGCGCTGAGGTAGAACAATAAAATTAATAAAAGCCTGGTCGTGGCATGATGTCACGCCGCGGAATACGTCAGCAGATCCGATTAACGCAAATACTATTCTCTCTACGGTGGAATGTGGAACTTATTGCAGAGCCGGACACTACGCTGGTGTTCAACATCTTCTATGAAGTATTCGGAGGAGGAACCCGCCTTGCAATGCCGAAGACAACTTGCGCGCCGGACTCGTCATCATTGAAGCCTGGTTCAGGGGCTACTGAGGGAGTCCTGGATTAGGGGGTGTCCGGCTGGCCGGACTAAGACCTTTGGCCGGACTCCCGAACTATGAAGATACAAGATTGAAGACTCTGTCCTGTGTCCGGATGGGATTTTCCTTGGCGTGGAAGGCAAGCTTGGCGATACGATATGAAGATCTCCTCCCATTGTAACCGACTCCGTGTAACCCTAGCCCTCTCCGGTGTCTATATAAACCGGAGAGTTTTAGTCCGTAGGACGAACAACAATCATACCATAGGCTAGCTTCTAGGGTTTAGCCACTTCGATCTCGTGGTAGATCTACTCTTGTACTACCCATATCATCAATATTAATCAAGCAGGAGTAGGGTTTTACCTCCATCGAGAGGGTCCGAATCTGGGTAAAAACATCGTGTCCCTTGTCTCCTGTTACCATCCGCCTAGACGCACAGTTCGGGACCCCCTACCCGAGATCCGCCGGTTTTGACACCGACAGTGACCACAAGTCCCGAGTGGATATCGTTTAGGATCATTCGACCTTCTTCCGGGTGATGCAGCGTTGAGCCACTCATGTGACACTTTCTCTGTAAAGCTGCCCTTTCATCACAGTGAAAGCTTTCGATCGACGGACTATCAGGCGAGCCTCATCTTCATCCTCTGGGAGCTGCTTTCTAAGAATGTATGATGTGTACGGTATTGTCCAATCGAGCGTGACCACCAAGACTTCCATGATCAGGTCAACCATGACTGGAACCTCGGTCTCAGTCGGGTTGGTTGAACTTATCGGTTGCGGGGGCTCTTCCTTGAAGCGATATTCTTGTACCGACGGGGTATGGAGATGTTCCAAGAACACATTGCTTGGGATAGGCTTCCGAGTGAAACCTATCTTCGCCAGATCATCAGCAGCTTGATTCTTGATTCGTGGTATGTGGTGGAGCTCCAACCCCTCAAACTTCTTCTCTAGCTTCCTCACTACATTGCAATAACCTGTCATTGCGAGAATCCTGACGTCCCATTCCTTCATTACTTGGTTAACCACTAAGTCTGAGTCGCCATAAACCATCAAGCACCGGACGCCGAGTGAAATGGCCATACGCAACCCATACAATAGTGCCTCATACTCAGTTTCATTGTTTGAAGAATCAAAGTGAATCTGTAGGACATAACTGAGCTTGTCTCCTCGTGGGGACACTAAGACCACTCCTACACCAGAGCCATTTAACATCTTGGATCCATCAAAGAACATGGTCCAATGTTCCGACTGAATTTGAATCGGCTGTTGTTGTTCAGTCCACTCTGCGAGGAAATCTGGAATTGCTTGAGACTTAATGGCCTTCTTTGCCTCAAATTTGATATCTAAAGGAAGAAGTTCAATCGCCCACTTTGCCACTCTACCAGCTGCATCTCTGTTATTCAGAATCTCCGACAATGGAGCGTCGCTGATGACTGAAATTGAGTGATCAGAGAAATAGTGTGCAACCTTCTTTGCGGTCAGGTAAATCCAATAAACAAGCTTCTTGAAGGAAATATGCCCTAGAGGCAATAATAAAGTTATTATTTATTTCCTTACTTCATGATAAATGTTTATTATTCATGCTAGAATTGTATTAACCGGAAACATGATACATGTGTGAATAGATAGACAAACTGAGTGTCACTAGTATGACTCTACTTGACTAGCTCATTAATCAAAGATGGTTATGTTTCCTAGCCATGGACAAAGAGTTGTCATTTGATTAACGGGATCACAACATTAGGAGAATGATGTGATTGACATGACCCATTCCGTTAGCTTAGCACACGATCGTTTAGTATGTTGTTATTGCTCTCTTCCTGACTTATACATGTTCCTATGACTATGAGATTATGCAACTCCTGTTTACCGGAGGAACACTTTGTGTGCTACCAAACGTCACAACGTAACTGGGTGATTATAAAGGTACTCTACAGGTGTCTCTGAAGGTACATGTTGGGTTGGCGTATTTCGAGATTAGGATTTGTCACTCCGATTGTCGGAGAGGTCGGTAATACACACCACTTAAGCCTTGCAAGCATTGCAACTAATGAGTTGTGGGATGATGTATTATGGAACGAGTAAAGAGACTTTCCGGTAACGAGAATGAACTAGGTATTGAGATACCGATGATCGAATCTCGAGCAAGTAACATACCGATGACAAAGGGAACAACGTATGTTGTTATGCGGTCTGACCGATAAAGATATTCGTAGAATATGTAGGAGCCAATATGAGCATCCAGGTTTCGCTATTGGTTATTGACCGGAAACGTGTCTCGGTCATGTCTACATAGTTCTCGAACCCGTAGGGTCCGCACGCTTAAGGTTTCGATGACAGTTATATTATGAGTTTATGAGTTTTGATGTACCGAAGGAGTTCGGAGTCCCGGATGAGATTGGGGACATGACGAGGAGTCTCGAAATGGTCGATACGTAAAGATCGATATATTGGATGACTATATTCGGACTTCGGAAAGGTTCCGAGTGATTCGGGTATTTTTCGGAGTACCGGAGAGTTACGGGAATTCGCCGGGGAGTATATGGGCCTTATTGGGCCATACGGGAATAGAGGAGAGAGGCCAAAAGGAAGGAGGCCTGCGCCCCCCCTCTGGTCCGAATTGGACAAGGGGTGCAGCCCCCTTTTCCTTCTCCCTCTCCTCCTCTTTCCTTCTCTCCTACTCCAACAAGGGAAGGAGGAGTCCTACTCCCGGTGGGAGTAGGACTCCCCCCCTTGGCGCGCCCCCTCCTAGGCCGGTCGCCTCCCCCCTTGCTCCTTTATATACGGGGGCAGGGGGGCACCCCATAGACACAACAATTGATCTCTTGATCTCTTAGCCGTGTGCGGTGCCCCCCTCCACCATAGTCTTCCTCGATAATATTGTAGCGGTGCTTAGGCGAAGCCCTGCGACGGTAGAACATCAAGATTGTCACCACGCCGTCGTGCTGACCAAACTCTCCCTCGACACTCGACTGGACTGTAGTTCGAGGGACGTCATCGAGCTGAACGTGTGCTAGAACTCGGAGGTGTCGTAGTTTCGGTGCTTGATCGGTCGGGCCGTGAAGACGTACGACTACATCAACCGCGTTGTTCTAACGCTTCCGCTTTCGGTCTACGAGGGTACGTGGACACACTCTCCCCTCTCGTTGCTATGCATCACCATGATCTTGTGTGTGCGTAGGAAATTTTTGAAATTACTACGTTCCCCAACAGTGGCATCTGAGCCTGTTTTATGCGTAGATGTCATATGCACGAGTGGAACACAAGTGAGTTGTGGGCGATATAAGTCATACTGCTTACCAGTATGTCATACTTTGGTTCAACGGCATTGTGAGATGAAGCGGCCCGGACCGATATTACGCGTACGCTTACGTGAGACTGGTTTGACCGCCATGAGCACTAGTTGCTTATAGGTGATCGGCGGGTGTCTGTCTCTCTCACTTTAGTTGAATCGAGTGTGGCTACGCCCAGTCCTTGCGAAGGTTAAAACAGCACCAACTTGACAAACTATCGTTGTGGTTTTGATGCGTAGTTAAGAACGGTTCTTGCTCAGCCTGTAGCAGCCACGTAAAATTTGCAACAAGAAAGTAGAGGACGTCTAACTTGTTTTTGTAGGGCATGTTGTGATGTGATATGGTCAAGACATGATGCTAAATTTTATTGTATGAAATGATCATGTTTTGTAACCGAGTTATCGGCAACTGGCAGGAGCCATATGGTTGTCGCTTTATTGTATGCAATGCAATCGCCCTGTAGTCCTTTACTTTATCACTAAGCGGTAGCGATAGTTGTAGAAGCATAAGATTGGCGAGACGACAACGATGCTATGATGGAGATCAAGGTGTCACGCCGGTGACGATGGTGATCGTGACGGTGCTTAGAAGATGGAGATCACAAGCACAAGATGATGATGGCCATATCATATCACTTATATTGATTGCATGTGATATTTATCCTTTATGCATCTTATCTTGCTTTGATTGACGGTAGCATTATACGATGATCCCTCACTAAATTATCAAAGTATAAGTGTTCTCCCTGAGTATGCACCGTTGCAAAAGTTCTTCGTGCTGAGACACCACGTGAAGATCGGGTGTGATAGGCTCTAAGTTCAAATACAACGGGTGCAAAACAGTTGCACACGCAGAATACTCAGGTTAAACTTGACGAGCCTAGCATATAACAGATATGGCCTCGGAACACGGAGACCGAAAGGTCGAACGTGAATCATATGGTAGATATAATCAACATAGTGATGTTCACCACTGAAACTACTCCATATCACGTGATGATCGGACATGGTTTAGTTGATTTGGATCACTTGATCACTTAGATGACTAGAGGGATGTCTATCTAAGTGGGAGTTCTTAAGTAATATGATTAATTGAACTTAAATTATCATGATCTTAGTCCTGGTAGTATTTTGCAAATTATGTTGTAGATCAATAGCTCGCGTTGTTTCTTTCATATGTTTATGTTGATATGTTCCTAGAGAAAACTGTGTTGAAAGATGTTAGTAGCAATGATGCGGATTGGATCCGTGATCTGAGGATTGTCCTCATTGCTGCACAGAAGAATTATGTCCTTGATGCACCGCTAGGTGACGGACCTATTGCAGGAGCAGATGCAGACGTTATGAACGTTTGGCTAGCTCAATATGATAACTACTTGATAGTTTAGTGCACCATGCTTAAGGGCTTAGAATCGGGACTTCAAAGACGTTTTGAATGTCATGGACCATATGAGATGTTCCAGGACTTGAAGTTAATATTTCAAGCAAATACCCGAGTTGAGAGATATGAAGTCTCCAACAAGTTCTATAGCCTAAAAGATGGAGGAGAATTGCTCAACTAGTGAGCAAGTACTTAGATTGTCTGAGTACTACAATTGCTTCAATCAAGTAGGAGTTAATCTTCCAGATAAGATAGTGATTGACAGAGTTCTCTAGTCACCATCACCAAGTTACTGGAACTTCGTGTTGAACTATAATGCAAGGGATGACGAAAACGATTCCCGAGCTCTTCGTGATGCAGAAAAACGACGAAGGTAGAAATCAAGAAAGAGCATCAAGTGTTGATGATTGACAAGACCACTAGTTTCAAGAAAAGGGCAAAGGGAATGAAAGGGAACTTCAAGTAGAATGACAAGAAAGTTGTCACTCCCGCGAAGAAGCCCAAAGTTGGACCAAAGCCTGAAACTGAGTGCTTACACTGCAAAGGAAATGTTCACTGGAAGCAGAAATGCCCTGAATATTTGGTGGATAAGAAGGATGGCAAAGTGAACAAGGGTATATTTGATATACAGGTTATTGATGTGTACCTTACTAGTGTTTATAGTAGCCCATGAGTATTTTATACTTGTTCGGTTGCTAAAAATTAGCAACTCGAAACAGGAGTTACAGAATAAACAGAGACTAGTTGAGGGTGAATTGACGATGTGTGTTGGAAGTGGTTCCAAGATTGATATTATCATCATCGCACACTCCCTATACTTTCGGGATTAGTGTTAAACCTAAATAAATGTTATTTGGCGTTTGCATTGAGCATGAATATGATTTGATCATGTTTATTGCAATATGGTTATTCATTTAAAGTCAGAGAATAATTGTTGTTCTGTTTACATGAATAAAACCTTCAATGGTCATACACCCAATGAAAATAGTTTGTTGGATCTCGATCGTAGTGATAGACATATTCATAATATTGATGCCAAAAGATGCAAAGTTGATAACGATAGTGCAACATATTTGTGGCACTGCCGTTTGGGTCATATCGGTGTAAAGCGCATGAAGAAACTCCATTAAGCTGGACTTTTGGAATCACTTGGTTATGAATCATTTGATGCTTGCGAACCGTGCCTTTTGGGCAAGATGACTAAAACTCCGTTCTCCGGAACAATGGAACAAGCTACTGACTTGTTGGAATTAATACATACAGATGTATGTGGTCCAATGAGTGTTGATGCTCATGGCAGGTATCGTTATTTTCCGACCTTCACAGATGATTTGAGCAGATATGAGTATATCTACTTAATGAAGCACAAGTCTGAAACATTTGAAAAGTTCAAAGAATTTTAGAGTGAAGTGGAGAATCATCGTAACAAGAAAATAAAGTTTCTACGATCTGATCATAGAGGATAATATTTGAGTTACGAGTTTGGCCTTCATATAAAACAATGTGGAATAGTTTCACAGCTCACGCCACATGGAACACCACAGCGTAATGGTGTGTCCGAACATCGTAATCGCACTTTATTGGATATGGTGCGATCTATGATGTATCTTACCAATTAACCACTACCGTTTTGGGGTTATGCATTAGAGACAACTGCATTCACTTTAAATAGGGCACCATCAAAATCCGTTGAGACGACGCCTTATGAACTGTGGTTTGGCAACAAACCAAAGTTATCGTTTCTTAAAGTTTGGGGCTGCGATGCTTATGTGAAAAAGTTTCAACCTGATAAGCTCGAACCCAAAATCGGAGAAGTGTGTCTTCATAGAATACCCAAAGGAAAATGTTGGGTACACCTTCTATCACAGATCCAAAGGCAAGATATTCATTGCTAAGATGGATCCTTTCTAGAGAAGGAGTTTCTCTCGAAAGAAGTGTGTGGGAGGAAAGTAGAACTTGATAAGGTAATAGTACCTTCTCCTGAATTGGAAAATAGTTCATCACTGAAATCAGTTCCAGTGATTCCTACACCAATTAGTGAGGAAGCTAATGATGATGTCATGAAACTTCAGATCAAGTTACTACAGAACCTCGTAGGTCTTCCAGAGTACGGTCCGCACCAGAGTGGTACGGTAATCCCGTTCTGGAAATCATGTTACTAGACCATGAGAAACCTATGAACTATGAGGAAGCAATGATGAGCCCAGATTCCGCGAAATGGTTTGAGGCCATGAAATCTGAGATAGCATCCATGCATGAGAACAAAGTGTGGACTTTGGTGGACTTGCCCGATGATCGGCAAGCCATAGAAAATAAATGGATCTTCAAGAGGAAGACAGACGCTGATAGTAGTGTTACTATCTACAAAGCTCGATTTGTCGTAAAAAGTTCAAGGTGTTGAATACAATGAGATTTTCTCACTCGTATCGATGCTTAAAGTCTGTCGGATCATGTTAGCAATTGCCACATTTTATGAAATCTGGCAAATGGATGTCAAAACTACATTCCTTAATGGATTTATTAAAGAAGAGTTGTATATGATGCAACCATAAGGTTTTTTCAATCCTAAAGGTGCTAACAAATTGTGCAAGCTCCAGCGATCCATCTATGGACTGGTGCAAGCATCTCGGAGTTGGAATATACGCTCTGATAAGTTGATCAAAGCATATAGTTTTATACGGACTTGCAGTGAAGCCTGTATTTACAATAAAGTGAGTTGGAGCACTACAGCCTTTCTGATAAGTATATGTGAGTGACATATTGTTGATCAGAAATGATGTAGAATTTTTCTGGAAAGCATAAAGAAGTGTTTGAAAGGAGTTCTTTAAAAGAAAGACCTCAGTAAAGCTACTTACATATTGAGCAACAAGATCTATTGAGATAGATCAAGATGCTTGATAAGATTTTCAATTAGTACATACCTTGACAAGATTTTGAAGTAGTTCAAAATGGAATAGTCAAAGAAAGAGTTCTTGCATGTGATGCAAAGATGTGAAGTTGGGTAATACTCAAAACCCGACCATGGCAGAAAATAGAAAGAGAATGAAAAGTCATTCCCTATGCCTCAGTCATAGGTTCTATAAAGTATGCTATGATGTGTACCAGACCTATTGTATACCTTGCTCTGAATTTGGCAAAGGAATACAATTTTGAACTAAGAGTAGATCACTGGACAGCGGTCTAGAATATCCTTAGTGAGGACTAATGAGATGTTTCTCGATTATGGAGGTGATAAAAGAGTTCGTTGTAAAGAGTTACATCGATGCAAGCTTTTACACCGATCCAAATGACTCTAAGTCTCAATCTGGATACATATTGAAAGTTGGAGCAATTAGCTAGAGTAGCTTCGTGCAGAGCATTGTAGACATAGAATATTTGCAAAATACGTATGGCTCTGCCTGTGACAGACCCGTTGACTAAACTTCTCTCACGAGCAAAACATCATCATACCTTAGTACTCTTTGGGTGTTAATCACATAGCGATGTGAACTAGATTATTGACTCTAGTAAACCATTTGGGTGTTGGTCACATGACGATGTGAGCTACGGGTGTTAATCACATACAGATGTGAATATTTATGTTAAATCACATGGTGATGAGAACTAGATTATTGACTCTAGTGCAAGTGGGAGACTGAAGGAAATATGCCCCAGAGGCAATAATAAAGTTATTATTTATTTCCTTATTTCATGATAAATGTTTATTATTCATGCTAGAATTGTATTAACTGGAAACATGATACATGTGTGAATACGTAGACAAATTGAGTGTCACTAGTATGCCTCTACTTGACTAGCTCATTAATCAAACATGGGTATGTTTCCTAGCCATGGACAAAGAGTTGTCATTTGATTAACGGGATCACATCATTAGGAGAATGATGTGATTGACATGACCCATTCTGTTAGCTTAGCACACGATCGTTTAGTATGTTGCTATTGCTTTCTTCATGACTTATACATGTTCCTATGACTATGAGATTATGCAACTCCCATTTACCGGAGGAACACTTTGTGTGCTACCAAACGTCAAAACGTAACTGGGTGATTATAAAGGTACTCTACAGGTGTCTTTGAAGGTACATATTGGGTTGGTGTATTTCGAGATTAGGATTTGTCACTCCGATTGTCGGAGAGGTATATCTGGGCCCTCTCAGTAATACACATCACTTAAGCCTTGCAAGCATTGCAGCTAATGAGTTAGTTGCGGGATGATGTATTACGGAACGAGTAAAGAGACTTGCCGGTAATGATAATGAACTAGGTATTGATATACTGACGATCGAATCTCGGGCAAGTAACATACCGATGACAAAGGGAACAACTTATGTTGTTATGCGGTCTGACCGATAAAGATCTTCGTAGAATATGTAGGAGCCAATATGAGCTTCCAGGTTCCGCTATTGGTTATTGACCGGAAACGTGTCTCGGTCATGTCTACATAGTTCTCAAACCCGTAGGGTCCGCACGCTTAAGGTTTCGATGATAGTTATATTATGAGTTTATGAGTTTTGATTTACCGAAGGAGTTTGGAGTCCCGTATGAGATCAGGGACATGACGAGGAGTCTCGACATGGTCGAGACGTAAATATCGATATATTGGACGACTATATTCGGACTTCGGAAAGGTTCCGAGTGATTCGGGTATTTTTCGGAGTACTGGAGAGTTACGGGAATTCGCCGGGGAGTATATGGGCCTTATTGTGCCATACAGGAATAGAGGAGAGATGCCAAAAGGAAGGAGGCCTGCGCCCCCCCTCTGGTCCGAATTGGAGAAGGGGTGCAACCCCCTTTTCCTTCTCCCTCTCCTCCTCTTTCCTTCTCTCCTACTCCAACAAGGGAAGGAGGAGTCCTACTCCCGGTGGGAGTAGGACTCCCCCCCCTTGGCGCGCCCCCTCCTAGGCCGGCCGCCTCCCCCCTTGCTCCTTTATATACGGGGGCAGGGGGCCACCCCATAGACACAACAATTGATCTCTTGATCTTTTAGCCGTGTGTAGTGCCCCCCTCCACCATAGTCTTCTTCGATAATATTGTAGTGGTACTTTGGCGAAGCCCTGTGACAGTAGAACATCAAGATCGTCACCACGCCGTCGTGCTGATGGAACTCTCCCTCGACACTCGGCTGGATCAGAGTTCGAGGGACGTCATCGAGCTGAACGTGTGCTAGAACTCAGAGGTGTCGTAGTTTCGGTGCTTGATCGGTTGGGCCGTGAAGACGTACGACTACGTCAACCGTGTTGTTCTAACGCTTCCGCTTTCGGTCTATGAGGGTACGTGGACACACTCTCCCCTCTCGTTGTTATGCATCACCATGATCTTGTGTGTGCGTAGGAAAATTTTGAAATTACTACGTTCCCCAACACTTCTGATAGTGAGGATATCTCTGCTTGGATGGGGTCAAGACATCTGAAATGTAATGCACGGGGCGCTGAACTTTGAAGGCCTTGCCTTCTTGTTCCCGCTCGACTGTGAGCACTATGCTAACAACTTGTCCCGTGGTTAGGATGTAAAGCAGTAGAGGCTCTTTGCTAACTGGAGCAGCAAGCACCGGCTAGGTGGAAATCAGGGCTTTGAGCTCCTCAAACGCTGCTTCAGCTTCGTCATTCCACTCGAACTTGTCAGACTTCTTCATCAGTCAGTAAAGAGGCAGTGTCTTTTCATCGAGGCGTGAGATGAATCGGCTCAATGCAGCCAAACAACCGGTAAGCTTCTGAACGTCATGCACACGCACTGGGCGTTTCATTCGGAGGATTGTGCCAATCTTCTCTAGATTTGCGTCGATCCCTTGTTCGGAAACGAGAAAACCGAGTAACTTTCCGCCTGGCACTCCGAATGTGCATTTTGATGGATTGAGCTTGATATCATACCTTCTCAGGTTGGCAAAGGTTTCAGCAAGGTCAGTCAGCAGGTCGGAACCTTTGCGTGATTTAACCACTATGGCATCCATGTATGCTTCCACATTCCGACTGATTTGAGTGAGCAAGCACTTCTGAATCATGCGCATGAATGCGGCACCAGCAGTCTTGAGGCCAAAGGGCATAGTAACATAGCAAAAACAACTGAACGGGGTGATGAAAGCCGTCTTTATCTCATCAGGTCCATACAGTCGGATCTGATGGTACCCGGAATAAGCGTCTAGGAAGGACAGTCGCTCACATCCCGCAGTTGAGTCAAGTATCTGGTTGATGCGGGCAGAGGAAAATGATCTTTCGGGCAGGTCCGATTGATGCGCTTGAAGTCAATACACATTCGGAGTGATTTGTCTTTCTTGGGAACCATAACAACATTGGCGAGCCACTCGGAGTGGCATATCTCGCGGATGAACTCAGCCGCCAGGAGCTGAGCTACCTCCTCGCAAATGGCCTTTCTCTTCTCCGTGGCGGATCAACGGAGATGCTCCTTAACGGGTTTTACATTTGGGTCGACTCACAAACGATGCTCAGCCAGTCCCCTGGGTACACCTGGCATGTCAGAGGGCTTCCATGCAAAGATGTCCCAGTTCTCACGGAGGAACTGGATGAGCGCTTCTTCCTATTTGCTGTCGAGTGTCGTCGAGATATGGGTCGGAGCAGCATTGGGGTCGGTCGGGTGAACATGGACTGGCTTGGTCTCGTCGGCCGACTGAAATGCGGACTCTGAGGCAGGCCTCTTAGCATGCAGCAAATCACTCGGATCTGCAGTTTTCTCGTACTCTTGAAACTCTACTGTTGCCATCTGCTCATCTGCTATATTTGCTCCGTCTTGAAGACAATCTTCTGCTCTCTGACGATTACCGGAAACCGTTATTACGCCTCTAGGGCCAGGCATCTTCATCTTGAGATATACATAGTACGGTCGAGCCATAAAGCTAGCATAAGAAGGTCTGCCCAGAATGGCGTGATATGCACTCTGGAAATCCACAACCTCAAACATCAACTTCTCCTTGCGGAAATTCTTCTCATCGCCGAAAACTACGTCAAGAGTGATCTGGCCGAGTGATTCGGATTTCTTTCCTGGGATGATTCCATGGAACCGCATGTTCTCTCGCTGAGTTTGGACATCGGAATGCCCATCCCTTTGAGAGCCTCAGCATACAGAATATTCAGACCACTCCCACCATCCATCAGAACCTTGGTCAGTTGGGTGCCTCCCACGACTGGGTCAACCACCAGTGCTTGCCGCCCAGGGGTAGCTACGCATGCCGGGTGGTCAGACTGGTTGAATATAATGGTTTTTTTTGACCACTTCAAATACGTCGGCGTTGCCGGAGCAACCATGTTCACCTCTCTGTTTATGACCTTCAGTTGACTTTTGCTCTCGATATCGGCAAAAATCACCAAGGTGGCATTGACATTGGGGTAACCACCATCATCATCCTTATCCTCTTCTTCCTTCTGAGACTCTTTGTCCTTATCACTGGGTTTACTCTCTCGGATGTTCTGGATTAGGAGTCGACATTATCGAGTGGTATGCTAGGGGAGAATCAGGTTCCCCTCCTCATCTTTCTTGGTGTGAATATGACAAGACAAATCCATCACATAATTTCCTTCCTGGTCCTTCACTTTCTTAGGGATCCAAGGCCCTTTGGGTTTCCCTTTGAACTTTCCTTGATTCAACACTGCTGCCTCGGC
Organism: Triticum dicoccoides; assembly: GCF_002162155.2. Lineage (NCBI taxonomy): Eukaryota > Viridiplantae > Streptophyta > Magnoliopsida > Poales > Poaceae > Triticum > Triticum dicoccoides. The sequence goes on along the minus strand of NC_041387.1, from coordinate 656,878,882 downwards.
AGGACCTGCTGCCTCAGCCTTTCGCTTCTGCTTCCAACTGGAATTTCCTCCTCCGGTGTCTTGGGCGACTGCTTTGTGTTTACCGCTCCGGAGTCGGTCCTCTTCTTCGTCGTTAGCGTACTTAGTGGCAATCTCCAGCATCCAAGTCAAAGACATATCTCCAGTCCGACCGAACTTCAGATTGAGCTCTCTATAGCGAATGCCTTCCTTGAAGGCACAGACTGCTTGGTGACCTGACACATTCTCCACTGTGTGGTGCAGAGTGATCCATCTCTAGATATAGTCTCTCAAGGTTTCATTCGGTTTCTGCACGCAATGCTGCAACTTCGGTAGACCAGCAGGTCTCTTGCAGGTGCCCTCAAACATTTTGGTGAACACTCGGGCTAACTCATCCCAACTCAAAATGCTCCCAGGGGCCAACTGATTCAGCCAAGCCTTGGTAGAACCTTCAAGCATCAGAGGAAGGTGCTTCATGGCCACCTCGTCACTGCCGCCACCAATGTGCACAGCCACTCGGTAATCTTCAAGCCAAGTATCGGGCTTCGACTCTCATGTGAACTTACTGACACCAGTCGCCAGTCTGAAGTTATGAGGAATCTCAGCGGCTCTGATGGCTCTTCCGAAACACTCTGGGCCGGAAACATGGACTCTGCTTCCATCGGGTCTGTCTCGATCTAGCCCTTCTCTGTATGCTCTGTTCCGGTCAACCAAACCCTGCACAAGGATGGACCTTGCGTCGAAGCCGGGCTCTCTGGGGTCAACTGGAACTCTGCGACCGTTCCCATACTTTTGCATGTCATCATATCACCGGGGCGCGTATGACCCGTCCCTCGGAAGGGGCGAAGGCGCTCGACGGTGGTTGTCGCGGGCGTACTCACGATCATATTCTCCATGAGCTCTTCCCAGGTGCCGATCCTGGCGGTGATCACGGCCTCCATGCCGCAAAGGCGACCTAGGACTGTGTGCCGACTAAACGGTATCTACTCTTACTGATCTGCTATGGATTCTGTTCCGCGACTGGGACACAACGGAGTTCTGGTCTCCTACTGCTTGGAGTAGCGTTCTGATCTGTTCCAAGCCTCTTCCAGCCTCTGAATGGGACGACTGAATGGACTCCGCACTACGCGCAACGGCTGCAAGATTCTGAATCGGTGTGCGGAATACCTGAGTTTCCGGTGGAAACAATTGTCATGGGTGTCGACTGGACTCGGGGATCAGTCGACGAGCATGCTTGTTGAGAGAATGTTGGAGATTCTCCAGATGAGTGTGCTCAGCCAGAGTGGCCAGGCGCACTGCCTCCAAAGCCCGGGCCTCGGCGGTTTCCCCTATGATGGGGGTCTAGAGAGCCTCCACGTTGCAGCGATGCAGCTCCTCCCTCTGCTGCGAGCTGAGAGGTTGGGGCTGATACTCTTCATGGTCGAATGACGGGCCGTCGCTTCTACCGCCGTCGCCGCTGCGACAAAAACCAGGTGGACCGCGATGCGAGTCGACCATGAGGACCTCCGCCGCAGGGTCACAACTCCCGTTCTCGGAAAAGGTATCTGCGAAATCAGTCGATAGGTCGACCGATCCGCAGGGAAATACGTGGGGCTCGATCGCCGCGACTTGGGGGGTGAACGCCTAACGAGCCACCGCGTCACTCACCCACCGCTAGAGCCGCAAACGCCCATACCGCTTGCGGCAGCGTCCAGCGGAGTGAGGTGTCGACGTGATGACAAACTGGTACGGGGAAGACGGCTGCCGAAGAAGGACACCACAGGAACTCACGCGGAAGTGCGACGAGCCACAAGCCGTAAGAGCCTCGACATCGAGGGGGGCCTCCTAGAGCCAGGCGGAGTCGTCGGCGACGAAAGTGAGCGCACCGATTCGGAACTCACGGCCCATGACCAAACCGCCGCCGGAAACCATGCTGATGAAGATTGAAGAAAATGCAACCTCACCGGAAGTCGCTATGACGCTCCGCCCCATGGTGGGCACCAACTGTCGTGGTTCTAAGTCTGACAATAAGTATAGGGGGTATGAATGAGGAGGCAAGGTCCTATCTACAGTGAGATTGTACGCAAGTGTTTACGAGTTCATGCCCCTCTCGGAGGAGGTAAAAGCCCTACGTCTCGGTGCCCTGAGGCGGTCGACTAGATTATGAGAGTGTGTGTTACAGGGGGTGCCAACCCTTGTCCTACAGGAGGGGGTGGCTTATATAGAGTGCGCCAGGACCCCAGCCATCCCTCATTACAAGGAGTTCAATGTACATAAAGACGGGGCGTTACTGATAACGCCAGCCATAAGTGCTATTAATGATCTTAAAGACTACAGAGTGAACGTCCGACCGTTTCCGTTCTGAGTGACTCTTGGTCTAAAGTAGGTCGAGTGATTGATTGGTCGAGTGTCATCAGGAAGGAGGGATACCCGAGTGACTGATTGGTCGAGTGGATTGCACTCGACACCTTCACTGGGCACTCCTTGTTGTCTCTTGGGCTTCTTTGCTTCTAGGGCAGTGACCTTGGGTAGGGCGTATAGGTCAGGCCTATGACCCTACCCTAGGTCTATATCATCATGAGGGGCCCTTTTCTTCCCCCTCTCCCTCTCCTTCCTCCCCCCTCTCCCTTTAGGTGGAAACCTACTAGGACATGGAGTCCTAGTTGGATTCCCCTCTTGGGGGCGCGCCAAGGAGGGCCGGCCGGCCACCCCCTTGCTCCTTTATATACGAGGGCAGGGGGCACCCTAGAACACACAAGTTGATTGTTTAGCCGTGTGCGGTGCCCCCCTCCATAGATTTCCACCTCGGTTATATCGTCGTAGTGCGTAGGCGAAGCCCTGCACCGGTAAATTCATCATCACCGCTGCCACGCCGCCGTACTGACGAAACTCTCCCTCGACCTCAGCTGGATCTAGAGTTCGTGGGACGTCACCGAGCTGAACGTGTGCAGATCGCGGAGGTGCCGTACCTTCAGTGCTAGGATGGGTTGGATCGTGAAGATGTATGACTACATCAACCGCGTTGTCATAACGCTTCCGCTTTCAGTCTATGAGGGTACATAGACAACACTCTCCCCTCTCGTTGCTATGCATCACCTAGATAGATCTTGCGTGATCGTAGGATTTTTTTGAAATTACTGCATTCCCCAACAGTGGCATCCGAGCCAGGTCTATGCGTAGATGTTATATGCACGAGTAGAACACAAAGAGTTGTGGGCGATAATAGTCATACAGCTTACCAGCATGTCATACTTTGATTCGGCAGTATTGTTGGATGAAGCGGCTCAGATCGACATTACGCATACGCTTACGCGAGACTGGTTCTACCGACGTGCTTCACACATAGGTGGCTGGTGAGTGTCCGTTTCTCCAACTTTAGTTGAATCGAGTGTGGCTACGCCCGGTCCTTGTTGAAGGTTAAAACAGCACACTTGGCGAAAAATCGTTGTGGGTTTTGATGCGTAGGTAAGAATGGTTCTTGCTAGAAGCCCGTAGTAGCTACGTAAAACTTGCAACAACAAAGTAGAGGACGTCTAACTTGTTTTTGCAGGGCTTGCCGTGATGTGATATGGTCAAGGCATGATGTGATATAATTTGTTGTATGAGATGATCATTTTTTGTAGCAAAGTTATCGGCAACTGGCAGGAGCCATATGGTTGTCGCTTTATTGTATGCAATGCAATCGCCATGTAATTGTTTTACTTTATCACTAAGCGGTAGTGATAGTCATAGTAACAATAGTTGGCGAGACGACAACGATGCTACGATGGAGATCAAGGTGTTGCGCCGGTGACGATGGCGATCATGATGATGCTTTGGTGACGGAGATCATGAGCACAAGATGATGATGGCCGTATCGTGTCACATATTTTGATTGCATGTGATGTTTATCCTTTATGCATCTTATTTTGCTTAGTACGGCGGTAGCATTATAAGATGATCCCTTACTAAATTTCAAGGTATAAGTGTTTGATATCCCTGAGTATGCACCGTTGCTACAGTTTGTCGTGCCGAGACACCACGTGATGATCGGGTGTGATAAGCTCTACGTTATAACGGGTGCAAGCCAGTTTTGCACATGCATAATACTCGGGTTAAACTTGACGAGCCTAGCATATGCAGATATGGCCTCGGAACACTGAGACCGAAAGGTCGAGCATGAATCATATAGTAGATATGATCAACATAGTGATGTTCACCATTGAAAACTACCCTATCTCACGTGATGATCGGACATGGTTTAGTTGATTTGGATCACGTGATCACTTAGATGATTAGAGGGATGTCTATCTAAGTGGGAGTTCTTAAGTGATATGATTAATTGAACTTTACTTTATCATGAACTTAGTACCTGATAGTATTTTGCATGTCTATGTTGTTGTAGATCAATGGCCCGTGCTACCGTTCCTTTGAATTTTAATGCGTTCCTAGAGAAAGCTAAGTTGAAAGATGATGGTAGCAACTACACGGACTGGGTCCGTAACGTGAGGATTATCCTCGTTGCTCCATAGAAGAATTACGTCCTGGAAGCACCGTTAGGTGTACCACCCGCGCCCGCAACTGCAGACATTGTGAATGCTTGGCAGACGTGTGTTGATGACTACTCGATAGTTAAGTGTGCCATGCTTTACGGCTTTGAATCGGGACTTCAAAGAAGTTTTGAACATCATGGAGCATATGAGATGTTCCAAGAGTTGAAGTTAATATTTCAAGCAAATCCCCGAGCTGAGAGATATGAAGTCTCCAACAAGTTCTACAACTGCAAAATGGAGGAGAATAGTTCTGTCACTGAACACATACTCAGAATGTCTGGCTACCATAACCACTTGACTCAACTGGGAGTTGATCTTCCAGTTGATTGCGTCATTGACAGAGTTCTTCAATCACTGCCACCAAGCTATAAAGGCTTCGTGATAAACTATAATATGCAAGGGATGAACAAGACCATTCTCGAGCTCTTTGCGATGCTAAAGAACGCGGAGGTGGAAATAAGAAAGGAGCATCAATTGTTGATGGTCAACAAGACCACTAGTTTCAAGAAAAAGGGCAAAGGGAAGAAGGGGAACTTCAAGAAGAATGGCAAAAAGGTTGCTGCTCAAAAGAAGAAACCCAAATCTGGACCTAAGCCTGAAACAGAGTGCTTCTACTGCAAAGGGACTGGTCACTGGAAGCAGAACTGCCCCAAGTATTTGGCGGATAAGAAGGATGGTAAAGTGAAAGGTATATTTGATATACATGTTATTGATGTGTACTTCACTAATTCCCGTAGTAGCGCATGTGTATTTGATACTGGTTTTGTTGCTCATATTTGCAACTCGAAACAGGGGCTAAGGATTAAGCGAAGATTGGCTAAGGACGAGGTGACGATGCGCGTAGGAAATGGTTCCAAAGTTGATGTGATCACAGTCGGCACACTACCTCTACATCTACCTTCGGGATTAGTTTTAGACCTGAATAATTGTTATTTGGTGCCAGCGTTGAGCATGAACATTATGTATGGATCTTGTTAATGCGAGACGGTTATTCATTTAAATCAGAGAATAATGGTTGTTCTATTTATATGAGTAATTTCTTTTATGGTCATGCACCCTTGATGAGTGGTCTATTTTTATTGAATCTCGATAGTAGTGATACACATATTCATAGTATTGAAGCCAAAAGATATAAGTTTAATAATGATAGTGCAACTTATTTGTGGCACTGCCATTTGGGTCATATCGGTGTAAAGCGCATGAAGAAACTCCATGCTGATGGACTTTTAGAATCACTTGATTATGAATCACTTGGTGCTTGCGAACCATGCCTTATGGGCAAGATGACCAAAACTCCGTTCTCCGGAACAATGGAACGAGCTACTCTTGTTGGAAATAATACATACCGATGTATGAGGTCCAATGAGTATTGAGGCTCATGGTGGGTATCGTTATTTTCTTACATTCATAGATGATTTGAGCAGATATGGTTATATCTACTTAATGAAGCATAAGTCTGAAATATTTGAAAAGTTCAAAGAATTTCATAGTGAAGTGGAAAATCATCGTAATAAGAAAAAATAAAGTTTCTACGATCTGATCGTGGAGGAGAATATTTGAGTTACGAGTTTGGTCTTCGTTTGAAACAACATGGGATAGTTTCACAATTAACGCCACCTGGAACACCATAGCGAAATGGTGTTTCCGAACGTCGTAACCGTACTTTATTGGATATGGTGTGATCTATGATGTCTCTTACTGATTGACCGCTATCGTTTTGGGTTATGCTTTAGAGACGGCTGCATTCACTTTAAATAGGGCACCATAAAAATCCGTTGAGACGATGCCTTATGAACTGTGGTTTGGCAAGAAACTAAAGTTGTCGTTTCTTAAAGTCTGGGGCTGCGATGCTTATGTTAAAAAGCTTCAACCTAATAAGCTCGAACCAAAATTGGAGAAGTGTGTCTTCATAGGATACCCAAAAGAAACTGTTCGGTACACCTTCTATCACAAATCCAAAGGCAAAATATTTGATGCTAAGAATGGATCCTTTCTAGAGAAGGAGTTTCTCTCGAAAGAAGTGAGTGGGAGGAAAGTAGAACTTGAAGAGGTAATTGTACCTTCTCCCTTATTGGAAAGTAGTTCATCACAGAAATCAGTTCCAGTGATTCCTACACCAATTAGTGAGGAAGCTAATGATGATGATCATGAAACTTCGGATCAAGTAACTACCGAACTTCGTAGGCCTTCCAGAGTAAGATCCGCACCAGAGTGGTACGGTAATCCTGTTCTGGAAGTCATGTTATTAGACCAGGATGAACCTACGAACTATGATGAAGCGATGATGAGCCCAGATTCCACGAAATGGCTTGAAGCCATGAAATCTGAGATGGGATCCATGTATGTGAACAAAGTGTGGACTTTGGTAGACTTGCCCGATGATCGGCAAGCCATAGAAAATAAATGGATCTTTAAGAAGAAGACCGACGCAGACGGTAATGTTACTGTTTACAAAGCTCGACTTGTTGCAAAAGGTTTTTGAAAAGTTCAAGGAGTTGACTACGGTGAGACTTTCTCACCCGTAGCGATGCTTAAGTCTGTCCGAATTATGTTAGCAATTGCTGCATTTTATGATTATGAAATTTGGCAAATGGATGTCAAAACTGCATTCCTGAATGGATTTCTAGAAGAAGAGTTGTATATGATGCAACCAAAAGGTTTTTTCGATCCGAAGGGTGCTAACAAAGTGTGCAAGCTCCAGCGATCCATTTATGGACTGGTGCAAGCCTCTCGGAGTTGGAATAAATGCTTTGATAGTGTGATCATAGCATATGGTTTTATACAGACTTTTGGAGAAGCCTGTATTTACAAGAAAGTGAGTGGGAGCTCTGTAGCATTTCTAATCTTATATGTAGATGACATATTGTTGATTGTAAATGATATAGAATTTCTGGACAGCATAAAGAGATACCTGAATAAGAGTTTGTCTATGAAAGACCTCGGAGAAGCTGCTTACATATTGGGCATCAAGATCTATAGAGATAGATCAAGACGCTTAATTGGACTTTCACAAAGCACATACCTTGATAAAGCTTTGAAGAAGTTCAAAATGGATCAGTCAAAGAAAGGGTTCTTGACTGTGTTATAAGGTGTGAAGTTGAGTCAGACTCAATGCCCGACCACTGGAGAAGATAGAGAGAAAATGAGAGTCATTCCCTATGCTTCAACTTATGTTCTATCATGTATGCAATGCTGTGTACCAGACCTGATGTATGTCTTGCTATAAGCATAGTAGGGAGGTACCAAAGTAATCCCGGAGTGGAGCACTGGACAATGGTCAAGAACATCCTGAAATACCTGAAAAGGACGAAGGATATGTTTCTCGTTTATGAAGGTAAAAAAGGGCTCGTCGTAAACGGTTACGTCGATGCAAGCTTTGACACTGATCCGGATGACTCTAAGTCTCAAACCAGATACATATTTTTATTGAATGGAGGAGCTGTAAGTTGGTGCAGTTCCAAGAAGAGCGTCGTGGCGGGATCAATGTGTGAAGCAGAGTACATTGCTGCTTCAAAAGCGGCGAATGAAGGAGTTTGGATGAAGGAGTTCATATCCGATCTAGGTGTCATACCTAGTGCATCGGGTCCAATGAAAATCTTCTGTGACAATACTGGTGCAATTGCCTTGGCAAAGGAATCCATATTTCACAAGAGAACCAAGCACATCAAGAGACACTTCAATTCCATCCATCATCAAGTGTCGGAGGGGGACATAGAGATTTGCAAGATACACACGGATCTGAATGTTGCAGACCCGTTGACTAAGCCTCTTCCACGAGCAAAATATGATCAGCACCAAAGCTCCATGGGTGTTAGAATCATTACTATGTAATCTAGATTATTGACTCTAGTGCAAGTGGGAGACTGAAGGAAATATGCCCTAGAGGCAATAATAAAGTTATTATTTATTTCCTTAATTCATGATAAATGTTTATTATTCATGTTAGAATTGTATTAACCGGAAACTTAGTATATGTGTGAATACATAGACAAAACATATAGTCCCTAGTATGCCTCTACTTGACTAGCTCGTTAATCAAAGATGGTTATGTTTCCTAACCATAGACATGTGTTGTCATTTGATGAACGGGATCACATCATTAGGAGAATGATGTGATGGACATGACCCATCCGTTAGCTTAGCATTATGATCGTGTCAATTTCATTGCTACTGCTTTCTTCATGACTTATATAAGTTCCTCAGACTATGAGATTATGCAACTCCCGAATACCGTAGGAACACTTTGTGTGCTACCAAATGTCACAACGTAAATGGGTGATTATAAAGGTGCTCTACAGGTGTCTCCGAAGGTGTTTGTTGGGTTGGCATAGATCGAGATTAGGATTTGTCACTCCGTGTTTCGGAGAGGTGTCTCTGGGCCCTCCCGGTAATACTCATCACTATAAGCCTTGCAAGCATTGTGACTAATGAGTTAGTTGCGGGATGAAGTATTACGGAACGAGTAAAGAGACTTGTCAGTAACGATATTGAACTAGGTATGATGATACCGATGATCGAATCTCGGGCAAGTAACATACCGATGACAAAGGAAACAACGTATGTTGTTATGCGGTCTGACCGATAAAGATGTTCGTAGAATATGTAGGAACCAATATGAGCATCTTGGTTCCGCTATTGGTTATTGACCGGAAGTGAGTCTCGGTCATGTCTACATAGTTCTCGAACCCGTAGGGTCTGCACGCTTAACGTTCGATGACGATTGTTATTATGAGTTTATGTGATATGATGTACCGAAGGTTGTTTGGAGTCCCGGATGTGATCACGGACATGACGAGGAGTCTCGAAATGGCCGAGACATGAAGATTGATATATTGGACGACTATGTTCAGAAACCGGAAGTGTTCCGGAGAAGTTTCGGATAAAACCGGAGTGCCGGAGGGTTATCGGAACCCCAGGGGGAACTAATGGGCCTCGATGGGCCTTAGTGGAGACAGAGAGGGGCGTCCAGGGCAGGCCGCACGCCCCCTCCCCCTTGAGTCTGAATAGGACAAGGAAGGAGGGCGCCCCCCTATTCTTCCCCCTCTCCCTCTCCTTCCATCCCCCTCTCTCCCTTTAGGTGGAAACCTACTAGGACCTGGAGTCCTAGTAGGATTCCCCTCTTGGGGGCGCGCCAAGGAGGTCCGGCCGGCCTCCCCCTTGCTCCTTTATATACGGGGGCAGGGGGCACCCTATAACACACACGTTGATTGTTTAGCCGTGTGCGGTGCCCCCCTCCACAGATTTCCACCTCGGTTATATCGTCATAGTGTTTAGGCGAAGCCCTGCACCAGTAACTTCATAATCACCGTCACCACGCAGTCGTGCTGACGAAACTCTCCCTCGACCTCAGCTGGATCTAGAGTTCATGAGACGTCACCGAGCTGAACGTGTGCAGATCGCGGAGGTGCCTTACCTTCAGTCCAAGGATCGGTCGTATCATGAAGACGTACGACTACATCAACCACATTGTCATAACGCTTCCGCTTTCGGTCTATGAGGGTACGTAGACAACACTCTGCCCGCTCGTTGCTATGCATCACCTAGATAGATCTTGCGTGATCGTAGGAATTTTTTTGAAATTACTGCGTTCCCCAACACACCCATGTTCTCAAATTCAAGAGCTGTAGCAACATCTTCACCGCTCATCCTCCATGATCATGCTCGCATGAGCACACAACATGTCATCACCTCCCACAAGGTCTCCAGATCCCATTGTTTAGCATGCCCACCAACAACTCTGAAACGAACCTGGAGCATTCCAAATGCTCTCTTCGCATCCTTTCTAACTGCTTCTTGTCTTTGGAAAACTAAGACCTTTTCTGACCAACTGAATCAAATATGGTCATAACAAAGGTAGCCCACATAGGATAGTTAACGTCAATCAGATAGTAGCCCATGTTTTATTCATCCACATTGATAGTATAATTGTGAAAGCACAAGTGCTCCCTAGGTGGTTTTGGTAATTAATGTCAACATATCTCTTGTTGGACTAACACTTTTATCTGGTATTTTTTAGATAAGTTCAACAATGGAGTGGCATGGACTAAAGGATGTGGGAACTCCTTCAAGATGCTAAGGACAAAAGATTGGCTCAAGCTTCAAGCTAAAGACTCTTCATTTTACATTTCAGTGATCCAAGATCACATTGAGTCTATAGGAAAAGCCAATACTATCAAGGAGGGATGAGGTGTTGCTTAATGAGCCTCTTGCTTCAAGTGCTTAGTGATATGCTCCAAAACCCTCAACTACTTTCCAACTTCCACACATATGTCCTAAACTTAAAGTCAAACTCAGCCCCATTGATTCTTTCTATCCGGCGCCACCGAGTTTGGATGTCTTAGCCACCGCCACAAACCCTAGGCAAATCGGTCTCACCGATAGGGATCTCGGTCTCATCGAGATGGGATTGTAATCTCTCTGTGTATGTCCATTATCAAAATCGGTCTCACCGAATTTGAGCAATAGGTACTACCGAGATTACAATGCAAACTTTCTGGTTGACTCATTACCAAAATCGGTCCCACCGAGTTTGATAATCGGTCCAACCGAGTTTGCCTGACCAACTCTCTGGTTAGCTTGTTACCGAAATCGGTCTCACCGAGTTTGTGTAATCGGTCTCACCGAGATTACGTTATGCCCTAACCCTAACCGAATCGGTCCTACCGAGTTGCATTTCAGTCCCACCGAAATCCCTAAGGGTCACATAATTTGCTAAATCGGTCTGACCGAGTTTCTCAATTCGGTCCCACCGAGTTTGGCAAGTTGTGTGTAACGGTTAGATTTTGTGTGGAGGCTATATATACCCCTCCACCTCCTCTTCATTTGTGGAGAGAGCCATCAGACTAAACCTACACTTCCAGCATCCTATTTCTGAGAGAGAACTACCTACTCATGTGTTGAGGCCAAGATATTCCATTCCTACCATATGAATCTTGATCTCTAGCCTTCCCAAGTTGCTTTCCACTCAAACCCTCTTTCCACCAGATCCAAATCCTATGAGAGAGAGTTGAGTGTTGGGGAGACTATCATTTGAAGCACAAGAGCAAGGAGTTCATCATCAACGCACCATTTGTTACTTCTTGGAGAGTGGTGTCTCCTAGATTGGCTAGGTGTCACTTGGGAGCCTCCGACAAGATTGTGGAGTTGAACCAAGGAGTTTGTAAGGGCAAGGAGATCGCCTACTTCGTGAAGATCTACCGCTAGTGAGGCAAGTCCTTCGTGGGCGACGGCCATGGTGGGATAGACAAGGTTGCTTCTTCGTGGACCCTTCGTGGGTGGAGCCCTCCGTGAACTCGCGCAACCGTTACCCTTCGTGGGTTGAAGTCTCCATCAACGTGGATGTACGATAGCACCACCTATCGGAACCACGCCAAAAACATCCGTGTCTCCACTTGCGTTTGAATCCTCCAAACCCTTCCCTTTACATTCTTGCAAATTGCATGCTTTACTTTCCGCTGCTCATATACTCTTTGCATGCTTGCTTGCTATGTGTTGTGAATGTTAAACTTGTGCCTAAACTCCACTCAAATTTAAAAAGGGCTAAAAACTGCAACTTTGGTACTTAGTGTCTAATCACCCCCCCCCCTCTAGACACCTCTTCTCAAGGTCCTACAAATTGCAAGGAGTTTTCCCTTCGGTCAGCCTAGCAAACAATACATACCGCTGAAACACAGTGATGTCATTGTGAGACCCGGGCATGCTAAAAAAGCGTGCCAAATCTAGAGATCTTGCGATGTAACCGCTTCAAGAATGATGGCGGGCTTCTTAACATGGCCCTGATATTGCCCTTGTAGATATTTTTGATAGTTCTTCCATCTCCAATGCATGCAGTCAAGAGATTTGAGCAAACCTGACCACCCTCTTGCTTCGGCCGTCGTCAAGAGCCTCCCGGTGTCTACACCAGTTGGTAATCTCAAGTACTAAGGTCCAAACACCATGACCGTGGTAGTGGAGACCTAGTGTAGCGGTGCAGGTAGCGAGGTTCTAGCAGTGGCTTGGCGGGCGTCCGGGGTGGTAGAGCGTGGCATCGGTGAGAGAGAAAGTGGATGCAGACAAAGAGGGGAGGATGGAGACATTGGGTCCGGGCGGGGTTTTGGGCGGGGTTTAAGGTGGGCCGGTGTCAAAGTCCTACATGGCTGGTGTCCAGACTCTCCCGCAAAGTCCCTCTAGTTTGCTTCAGTTTGCAAGAAAACGAATGTCTGGACTGGTTTGCGCACTGATGCAGGACGCCGTTGGATGACAAAGCGCATTCTTAAGTCCCTCTAGTTTGCTTCAGTTTGCAAGAAAACGAACGTCTGGACTGGTTTGCGGACTGATGCAGGACACCGTTGGATGACAAAGCGCATCCTTAAAGCTCGATCCAAACATTTGCAGGAGGTTTGAGGGTCCGTCTTGAAGATGCCCTTGCTACCTATATATATAGTCTAGCTAGCCAAAAGGAAGAAAGCTGGGCTATAATCGTATCCGAACAGAGATGAGAGCATCTCCAATAGATAATGTAAAATACACCATCAAAAGGTGGTCCCAGTAAAATTTACATCATCAAAAAGTGGGTTTTACATCACCAACAACGTCCAACTCTAGCAGATGATGTAAAATAGGGCGGCAGCTTCAATAGATGATGTAAAACTAGTAGTTGGGGCGCGCCCATGGCGCGCCGCCTGAGCGGAAGCTCGGCGGTGCAAGGTAGGATACGCCCCTTTCACAAGCTTGGCGGTTGTGTTTTGTGATTATTTGATGCTACATGTTTAAAAATAAATTTTCGGTTTCTGTAACACAACAGCATGCAAGCAATTACAACCAATTTATATCAATCGTGTACAACAGTTGCAAACCTTGCTGAACGAACAACCACGTGCAACTACTTTGTACTGCAAAACCAAACATATGTATCCTACACTATTTGCCCATTTCAACCATGTGTGATCATAGAAATCAATGGATCTATCATACGGGAAGGCCCTGCCCTGCGCTTGCTTACTCAGTTCCCGGCCTCATTCCTGCCGCCGCTCAAGCCGTACAGCGTCACCCCGCCCTTCAGCGGCATGGTGAGCAGAAGCAGCACTAAAGATGGTCGGCAGGAGCGATGGAGGCTCCTCGCAGTCTGACCACCAGGAGAATCAGCATGAGGCATATGCCTATGCGGCAGGTGCTGGAAGAAGCCATTGTTTTGCGGTCGTCAACGAGGAGTCACTGCAACTAAAATCTTTACTATATATGATGTATGATTATCCAAATCGACAAATCAACACAAAGTAAACACAATAAAAAATATGAAGTTACCGGAAAGCAATAGTTTTATAAAAATAGAACTCAAAGCAGAAGACTTAGACATGGCGATGATCCATGCTAATTATGTTGTACAAACAACAACATTAACAATGCAAGAGTGATACTAACACATTGAAACATATATGTAATTCTTGAAGTGTACTAAACCTCTTTTTGATGGAAATAAGGAAATATGCAACAACAAAAAAGAAATTAAATTACCACCTCTTCGGTTACTTATGAATCAAGCTTTCAGAGTCTATTTCTCACATCCGGGAGGATTTAACTGAGATCATTTATTATATGCACTAAAAATGAAAAAGGTCAATCTTCCATCCGATTTACATGAGGATTAAGAAAAGCCTTAAGTCTGGATAACCAGAAGGATTTAAGTGATATAATATATTCTACTACGTACTAAGAATGAAAAAGGTCAATCTTCCATCAGATTTAAACGGGGATTAAGAAAAGCCTTAAAGTCTGGATAAATTACCATACTTCATGAAACAGTGCACATAGGCATGTATGCACGGAGCGGAAACCTATCTCCTCCATTACCTTGTCCCAGTCGACGTCGTCGCTGAACGAAGCGATGCACCAGCCCCTTTTTATATGCTGCAGACATGCGATCATCATAGACTACAAGAAAGTAGGCTAGTTAAATCTCAAAATGACATCTCCCACAATATTCAGAGTAGAGTCAATACCATTAAGCATTTGGGTCAAACAGATATGCATACAAAATAAATTTGCAGGTTGGCATATGTTGATTAAATAAGCTGTTCCCTGATGACACTATGGAAATGACAAGTGCATAGTTTCAACTTTCACTAACACTGAAGGCAAATCATGATTTTTTTTTTCTCAAACACACACCTAAATGTGTGTTTCCTCTGTTAGCTCAGGAATTTACAAATGCTGGAAAAAAATACTACAAAACATGAACAAACAGGGATCCAAAGTAAAGTATGTTTAATGATGATATAACCAGGTAAGGAAAATCCTCAACTGATGGCTAAAATGGCAGGAAGAGAAAGAGCATATCTTAACAAAATACCTCGTGGAGCACCCTACAACAAACCTCCAAAATGATTAGTGGTATTCGATCATGCCTCAGTGCCAGCAGAAATAAAATAAAAAATAGTAATCAAGACAAACTCTTTCTTGCAGAAGTGCACTCTAAATTCAGATCTAACATTTTAAAAATCCAGTGATGCTAAAGAGGAGATATCTTGCACAGATTTGAAGAAGTCACCATCATCCCGCATTGGCCATCCTAGTGAGAAACAATCAGATGTCCTGAAACAGAGTAGGATCTATTAGAGAAAAATTGAAAACGTGTGTCGGTATGTGACCAGAAAATAATGCTGTAAACAGACCAAAAGTACTCATTTAGATCATCATAATTACACCATGTTGAATGTGGTGTTTCTTCATGCTGGATTTTTTCTACCTCCTATTAAATATAAGAGAACCATCTCCATTACCAAGAAGCTTCTTCCTTTCTTTCAAGGGTATGTGTTAGGCCCAAAGGCATTTTTTCTTGCATCAATATAGGAATCCACTCACCTGATCCTCTTCTCTGTATCTGTCTTTAACATATTTGTTAGCCGTGAAATCTGTAACAAAGACGCAAACTATGACAGAAAAGTGTGAAGCATAGTGACAACAGAATTAGGTCACCACTTCATTCTGTTGTAGAGTCGAGTACTTTTATATGATCTCTGGTCAGTGTAGTAAGCTGATCTTTAATTCCAAAGGCAAGTGCACCTCGACATGTGGTTCTGAAAAAATCATCACTAAAGCAATCATATCAGAAATCGATGAAAATGATCTATAGTGTGTACAACAAGAACAAGGGAAAAAAGGACCACAAACGGGCATCCAACACGACCTCGGCCAGCAGTGGCGACCTTTTACACTGTTTAAATCAACCTTTATATATAATAATAATAATAATAGAATTTATTTATAAACACAATTATTAGCAACCAACAGACACATCACCTTTTTAGAAATAGGAAAGTTTCATTTTATATCATAATTGTGTTATTTCATAAGGCACAAATCTAAAGCATTTCAATCTATACTCCAAATAACAATAGCCAACACCATGACTAATAGAATATCAGGGGAAAACATGAGGTTCATTTGTTTCTTTAGGCAACAAAAAATTAAGATAGAGTACCTTCCTGCATATTAGCAACAGGAGGGATATAAATGACCATACAAGTTGTACTCGAGCTTAGATTGCACCACCATTAGCCATAAGATTAAGGAATAGTGCAACTTGTTTTCAGAATGGAAACTGCAACTTCTTAAGCTTTAGTTTGTCAGATTTATTTTCTTACAGTAAAGTGAAAGATAATCAAAACAAGACTTTATAAATAATCAAAATAAGAACTCATTCTAGCGAATTTAAGGTCGTACTCTTATCATGAGCTGCGGGGACAAGTTCATGCCTACCAGATGCACACGAAGGATTTAGAAAACATGATATAATTACCTAAAATATGCATGTGGAATTTCCAGTTTGCTCCTTTACGTTAGTCTCCCTGTCCAATGGAAATTGGAGACATGTTAGCCACCGAGATCAGGAATAGCCAAATTACAGGAGAGACAAAGTGGGGTTGGGGAAGGAGCCATGGCCCGTGAAGCAAACCAGAAAATTTCCCCCTGAGGTAACTACATAGCTCCCCATGGGCATCAATCAGCAAGCACAAATCTTACGCCGCAGTCTTACTCGCTCGGAAGCACCGAATCAAACAGCCCAATCATCAGCAAATCTCGA
>NC_041387.1:656842130-656861969 GCF_002162155.2 Triticum dicoccoides | reverse complement strand
ACGTAGGCTCCGGGTGTGCGCAAGGTCGACGACAGGGATGCGGGCTCCATGGACGACCTCCTCCGAGCGCGGCTGCTCCCCAGCGGCGCGGGCGCGCTAGCTCTCTTCTGCGGCGAGCCCTGCCGCCTGCGTGGGCGAGTGGCGCGGGAGCGAGATGGAGAGGCCGCGAGCGCGGGGAGGGCGGCCCTAGCTGTGGGAGTGGGATGAGAGGGCCGCGTGCTTTGGGAGAGGAAAGGGAAAAGGCTCGAGGCGACGTCCTGTCTCTCTCTCTATTCTTCTCGACGAACCTAACGAGAAGCGCTGGGTGAATTTTTTTGTTGGTAACATGGACACGACGAGACATTCGATTGGCCACCGTGAATAGAAACGCCGCTGCTGACTTGGACAACGCGAGGATGCGCCATTGGTGCGACTGTTAAAGGGTTTAATAGACCAGCCGCACAACAACAACACGACAAAATTGGCTCTTGCGCGATGCGACAATGATCTTCTGCTCAATGCTATGCCCAAGAATTCCGGCGCAATTCCTCTTATGCTCGAATGATTAGTCAAATTGCTTCACAGAATTACAAATGTGTATAGACAAATCCTTCGACATCCTGAAACGACGTTGAAAGTACCTCTTTGAAAATACTGGTGGAGTACCAAAATAGTTGCGCATCAAGTTTTCGCGCGACTCTAGCCATTCTCTCCATATGTACTCACTGCCAAACACGGAAACGCCATGCTTGGGCTCCTTCCTCTTGTGCATCAACACAAGCAAACCAATGCCCTCTTCCTCGGCCAATATGAATTCCTCATCTGATGAGGAATCGTCCGAAACAGAGGACTCGCATGAGCTCATCTACAATTCCTCATCTGATATGAATTCCTCTTGTGCATCAACTGCATTTTCGCGCATGATAAAAAACCCGACAAATTTAACCAATTTTTTATCTTGGGGAGGAACAAACTGGGCAGTTGCTCGTCAGAGCACTGGCGGTAGTTGCGCCAACGAGAAGCTGCTCGCGAGGCCGTTTCCTACTCCTGCCGGCTGCTGGCTCACCTTAATTGCGGTGATGCAACGCCGGCGACGTCGACCGAAGCATTGGCTGCTCGGCTCGATCGCGGTGGTCGTGCGACAACCCGTGCTAGCTCTGGCGACCAATAGTCATTCTACGGACGGTGGCCACGAACTGCGAGAGCCATCATGGGTACGATGCTCTAACCGATAGCCGAATCGGCGAAAAAATGTCGCGGTGGTGGATACTAGTCCAGGGGCGGAGCCAGGATTTGGGTATGGGGGGGGGGGGCAAGCGAAGTTGATAAACCAAAAAATTTATGTGCGAAAAAAACATACAACGTGATATCATATTAATGTGTCGTTTCAACGCAATAAAAATATAATTACATTTGTGCTAGTCTAAATTTCTCCTGCAATTGCCAATAAAATCAAATTATTAATAATTTCATCAGAAGATAACCTAATTTCTAAATACTTCCCATTTCAATTTAGATATTCTTGCAATTCTGAACAAATCGTCTCCATTTGGACCCGGATTGGCAACTTGCACATTAGCCCCGTTAACTATATCATTAGATTGGGAACCCAATACAACATGCTTCAAAGTTAAATGAATCATTATGATGTTTGTCGGCGCTTTTCTTTTCATAACCCCTTTTTGAGTTTTGCGAATGCTTTTCATAACTACTTGGCAGATCAAACTATGAAAAGAAATTTCAAAGGAACCACCGTCATAAATCACCATTAGAATAAGTAAAACTGGATATGCAATTCGGACGCGCATAGGTGAGGGTTGAGAAAGAATAGCAGACTGTTTTAGTGATGCTAACCTTGACTAGTTGACTTGGACCGCTGGAGATCTGGAGGGAGTAGTCTGCAAGATTGCTCATCGCGGACCCAGTGCCGGTTGATTTAATCGGACTCAAATCTGATCATGGCTAGGGAGGGCAGGAGGCAGCCACAGCCACAGCCACCCGCGATTCGCCTCAAATCACATCAGGGGTTAATCATTTTTTAGGGTAAATAACGCCAGGGGCTACTAGTACCTTTTTGTTTAGAGAAAGAGAACCAGGGGGAGACGCCATGACCAAAGTGGGCTTTATTATGGGCCTTTACCTTTTGCAGATTTTACTCTATTGAGGGGGGCCAAGTACGTCCAGTAATCCAGTTTATCGCTAAATACTCCTAGGTGTTATAGAAATCACTGATCGTTAGGGGGGGCCAGGCCCCTGCTCGCCCCCCCTTGGCTCCGCCACTGTCCTAGTCGGCATGTCACCGGGACTTCCGGCGACGCACCTGGTGGTGGGGTCGCAGCGGGGTCAGGGGTGGACGAACGAGCAGTGGTGGCAGACTTCCCGGGTGAAGTCGCCAATGGTAGTAGGCGGGTGAAAGAGCGGCTGCAGCGCGGCAGTTAGGGCAGCGCGCGATGACCGGCTGCGTTTTGCCCGTGCCACACATGTGATGCAAATTTGCATCACCAAGTGCCTATTTTACATCACGGAGAAACTCAAGTATTTTTTTTACATCTGCATCATCTACAGGAATTGATCTAATGGAGGATGCCTATGAACCACGTTCCAGCATGAAATGGGAAAGGGAACCACGAATTTGAGAGTGAATAATTAATAAAATGATGCATGCATCGCCCAGATCCAGAGGTTGGGGTCATCCATCTATTTAAAGAAAAAAAAGATAATTGATTAGTAGATCGTGCTGCTACCACAAACAAACCTCAGCCCGTGTGCCTAGCATTACTCCTACTCGATAATACTGTCCCGCGCTCTCATTTGGTTCCCGGCCTTTCCGAAACAGAGCTGGATAATACTGTTCCAAGTGCGTCAGCGGTTGGCCGTGCGTCGCCTTTACACCGGCCGTCCGCCGGCGACTGCACGTCAAGCATATATAGTGCTCCTACTCCAAAAAGTTCCCTTTGCCGGCGTGCCGTGCGTAAGGGTACGTAGTGCATGACGAACCATATATCCACGGTGTGCGGCGCGCACAGAAAGGTTCTGTTTAATATACACCTTTGGTTCGCAAGTGCCCACCCTGTTGGCATATATAAGCACCAGGCATGAACACCCTGTCCAGGGTTGAGCCCTGGGATTTGACGGCGGACTTAAAAAGCCGCCTACGTACACACGCTTTACGTCCAATTATTTCGGATAACGCTTGCATCTTCTGTTTTACCGCACCATATACCATATCCATTACTTGCTACTCATAACATACCGCGCATGTATGTATAATAAAAACCGTGCGTACAGACGATCGGCGTCATCATTCTATACCGCTACGTACGTAGTACATATACGAGCATAACATCTCAGGTTCCATGCTCGAGCGCAGCATCGGCCCCGGTTGAGTGGAGGCAGCGTCTGGACTAGCATGCATGGTGCAGCGTCCGTTCCTCACGCCTTGAGTTTGGCCAGGGGAGCGCGGGACGGGAGTTGCTGAAGGGAGACAAACAGAGCAGTACAATTCAGAACCGTCGCAAGAACAAAGCAGAGAGAAGGCGAGGTTTATTGGTCAGTGAGTGAAGTTTAGTACTCCCTCCGTCCGAAAATACTTGTCATCAAAATGGATAAAAAAAGATGTATCTAGAACTAAAATACATCTAGATACATCCTTTTTTGTTTATTTTGATGACAAGTATTTCCGGACGGAAGGAGTAAGTATACCTGGTAGCAGGAGATGAGGGAGGTGACGAAGCCGAAGGCCCCGGTGACCCTGGGGGTGATCTTCTTGGGCGCCAGCTGCAGCAGGCCCACGGCCACCACCACGTCCATGCCCGCCTTCACCAGCGCCAGCAGCCGGTCGTCCGACTGCTTCATCTTCCCCAGGTACTGCTCGTCCTGATCACAAAGCACAACAAAGTTGCTTCACAGTCTCCTCGTTGGCAGATAAGAACTAGCGCCGCGGCAAGAATTATGGAACCGAGGGAGTATCAACTACTCCCTCCGTCCGGAAATACTTGTCGGATAAATGGATACAAATGGATGTATCTAGAACTGAAATACATCTAGATTCGTTCATTCCTCGGATAAGTATTTCCGGACGGAGGGAGTATGAAGGAGTGGTACCTCGTATTTGTCGGCGCCCCTGAGCTCCTTGGCGCGCTTCCTCATCGCCTTTGATAGCCTCTTGAGCTCCCCAAGCTGCAATCCCACTCAAAACACCAGTCATGAATGAATATATCAAAGGAGTTTCCATGAGGTGAAACACTACTGTGCCTAGTACGTACCTCGACTAGACTTGCACAGACAGAGGAGGCCATCCAGCAGTAGAGGGATATCCTGGCGATGCGGTCCGTGCGCTCCTTGTTCTACATATATATATATATACCAGCAACAGCAGAAATTCAAATTACATTTCACAAGTTGCTAACCAATTACTATAGTCGTTGGAGTGGACCATTTTAGAGGGCGAGACGCTTGAATCTCGGCAACGAACCAACCTGGTATATCCCAGATCTTCCTATCCACACGAATTGGTCCAGGAACAGGAAGGTCGACAGCAGCGCATTCTTAGACTGCAGTCACAGACAGTGAGCATATCATTCTGACAGCCTTACTCAAAGGGGTTTCTTGTTAGTGAAAAATTAACACAGGTACTAAAATGAATAGAGTACCTACCTTCCCAAGCAAGACGAGTGTGAGAGGGGTCCCTTTGGGGGCTGGGCTGATGAGAGCATGCAGATCGTTCACCCACTGCAGAATCGCAGATCGATCGAGTCAGGGCCAAAACCAATTTAACACAACTGCAGCCTACATGGAGCAGATTATAATGGTACTCCAAGGTGGTGGACTGACCTTGAGGAGGCGGAAGACCTTGCGAGCCAAGGTGGTGGACTTGTCGACGTTCTGCGCGGTGCCGGGCTGGCCGTTGCTGATGAACTTGGAGCCGTACTGGATGGCCCTGCAGATCTTGTCCCGAGCCTCCGCCTTGTTCAGGTACAGCACCGCCAGCCCCAGCTCCGCCCGCGTCGCCTCCAACGAGCACATCTTCCTTCCTGCGCTCTCAACTTCCAAATTAATAATGGCACGAAATTCAACCAGATTTTATGGCAGTCTTCTAGTACTACTACGTGTGAAACCTCTTCTGAACTCGATCTGAAGCAGTTCGAAATTCAGAAGACCAGAGCAGAGCTTACAATCTTCTACCGCGGCTGACAACAAAATTCAGAACTCCAAACGCCGAAGCAGGCAACAGCTTATAATCTCCTACTCCTACCATCGACAATTTCTCATGGCAAGTAGGTGTAATTCTCGGAAAGAAAGCTAGGAACTACTAAAACAGAAGTGAGTGAGCAGGCCGGGAGATGCAGAGAGGCTAAGCTAAAATTCTGAAACAGCCAGCTCAGGAGCGCATTGCAATACTGCATCACTACGAAATCAGGCAGCAGGCATGGCTACACAAGCTGGCATGGGACGCGAGCCGAAGGTTACCTTGCTAATGACGGAGCGGGGCGAGGGGAGGAGGATGGAGAAGGGGCCGGCCGGCTGGTGCTTAGCTGCTGGGGAGGGGAACTGCTTCTCCGGCTGCTACTGCATCCGATTTTTGTGTGGACTGAGAGGAGATGAGCCGTGGAGGGACGGACGGGGCTGCCTCCCTCACCTCCGGCTGATGAGAGGCGGACGGGTTTGGATTTTAGCCCTGCCATGCGTGTGGCTGTGCCCACACGACACCAGGCCGTGAATGGATTTAGCGGTAGATAATTCGTGTGTGGGCTGGAGTTATATGCAAGCGCTCAAGGCATCTCTAATCGACCCTCTTAAATTTTGACTTTTCCTACGTCTTCTCAAACCTTAAAGCATCTACAACCGGACGCCTCAAACCCGCCTCATATGATCGGGCTCTTGTCATGGTTTTTTGGCCTAGACGAGACCCACAAACGGCCCTCAAACGTCTGGCCGGACCGGCACTCCCCATATCTAGCCCAAATATGGGGTGGATATGGGGCGCCCGCCACGTCGGACCCGCCCACGCTGGCCTCCCGACCCAACATAAAATCCTCCTTATCCGTTCGTCGGACCAAACCCTAAGCAGTTCACTCGCCTCCCCTCCGCCACCCAAGATAGTCTTCGGCTCCTTCCGGTCGTCTCCGGCATGGCGGGCAGCGGATCCGAGTCCTTCACCTCCTGATCCGTCAACTCCGAGCTCATCCCACGCAACCCCGAGGATGAGATGGCCGCCTAGCTCTTGCCCTCCGCCGCGCCCGGGAGGAGGCCTGTGGACGGCCGCGCTCGGACTCCATCCGTCGGGAATCCATTGCGTCCGCCCAAATGGCGCATGGATCCGGCGCTAGGACGATCGTAGCTGCCTCACTGGAGGTCGTGCGGTCCGAATGGCGTCTGAACGTGCTGGCGGACGCGCAACCCCTTTGGTGGCGCGTCGACATTGGGGACGAACCATTGTCCAGCAAGGCTATGGCATGGCGTGCCCGTTGTGCAAGGCACCGGGCGCGGGAGGCGGCGATGGACGTCGGCGAGGCAGAGTCACATTCTTCGGCGCCCTGTATGGCGCATCAGTAAGGGCGCCGCAACCGCATCGTGGTGGACGTCAGCGGTCGTCCCCGAAGGGATTCGTCGTCGATCTGACGTCCACCGACACTGTTTGAATTTCGGAAGAGTAGGGCTTGGGAGATGGCGGTGCCTTGAGTCCCGTGAGCCGGCTCGTGTCCCATGCGCTAACCTACCTTGCCACCGACCGGACCAACACTATGAGGGGCGCAGCCAGCCGCCGGACATGGCCAGGGCGGAGCCGGGTGGGCAGGAGCAGAACCGGACGAAGCTCCCGTCAAAGATCGTTGTGTTGCATGTAATAATATGGATTTGGCGTTTCTATTTTGAGGTATCCGGATGTGGACTGCTTTTTTGAGGGGTGGCCTTCCACTGTCCGCTGACACATTTGAGGGATCAGATTTGCCAAGTCCGACTGTAGATGCTCTTACCACCTCGAATTTGAGGAGTTAAAAAGCCACGGACTCCCGCTAAAACTTAGCTCTTTAATTGTTTTTTCCTTTAGATCACTAGTTCATACAAAAGGCATTTAGAGCATCTACAGCCGGACGCCTCAAATCATCCCTCATACGCCCGCGGACATGCCCGGTCAGTGACCGGACATGAGAGAGAAGGGAAAACGTGACCCAATCGGATCCCCTCATATCATCCTTATACGGCCGGGCTGTCCGCGAACCCTCATATCCATCTCAAATATGGGGGGCATATGAGGGCTCACGGACGCGCCCGTGCATTCCGCCACATAAGATGCGGCCCCACCCTGGACCACCTTTTCTCTTTTTTTATCCATTCTTCTATTTCTCTCTTCATCTCCACCAATCACATGCAAGTGACCGGGCATATGAGAAGAAAAATAAGGAGTGTGGTTGTGCTGACAGATAAATAGGGGCTCAAAACGGACACGCCTGTAACTAACTGGGCGCGTCCACAGGCATTTAAGGGGTCATATTTGCTATGTTCGGCTGTAGATGCTCTTAGGATACATGGTATCTATAACAGAACCCTTAAGTTGAACTTCTTAAATGTCTTCTTAAACCTTAACTCCTCCAATTTGAAGAGTTAAAAAACATGGATCTAACCTATCCCCTAAAATTTAACTCCCTGATTTTTTTAAAGAAGTCTGACATGAGTAACCCTCAAATTAGATCACTAGTTCACCCAAAATAAGTCGACATGAGTACGCCGCACCAAGCTATTGATGTACCACAATAGACACCATTTGGGTAGGGAGGCTCTCGAAAACTTTATTTTGGTAGATCAAGATAAGCACCACCGCATAATAACCCCCCACCCCTCCAAGGAAAAAAGAACTCCATCTAGTATCCCCACCCCCTCGCCCCACCCCCAAAACTTCATGGTGGAAGAGTAGTGGGACAACGACCTACCAGTGGAAGAAGGGCGACTGCATGGTGCACCCAAAAAATCTCCTTTCTACGGTTTAGAGAGGAGATAATAGTTCGATGGATCGTAGATAAGTAAAAGTTCACCAACCAATATAGTATAGAATTTGAAGCTTAGATCTTGCAAATGGGAAACAAGACCAGTAGGGGAGTAACCCCCTACATTTTTTAATTAAAAGGAGAATGTAAGACACAACGTCTGAGTCGAGGCTCAAACCAGCGCCAGCTAAGAGACACCACTGCGCTTTGTCCATTGGGCCAGGAGCCTGGAAGATTGACGCCTTTTAGCTCTACTAAGGTTCGGAAGGGCCAGGCCACCCCCAAATGCAGCTCTTCGCCTTAGCTGGTACAACACGATAGAATCCTCATGGCGGAGAATTTGGCAATCCGTGGATGGCAACACAATCTGATATGTCATCTTTCTTGCATTCGTTGAGACTTTCGCTCACCTATGTCGAGATTGCCCCTTCTCCCAGGAGGTATAGAGGATTGTCAATGCCGCTAAGTAGATGACCATGCCAAGCCCGTCTAATGTTGATTCTTCCATAACCCCGTGGTTGGACGGGTTCCTCGCGAGTGCCTCCGAGCGGAGCGTGAGGGAGCGTAGTGAGACCATGACATACTTGCTCTAGAACATTTGGAAGGAGAGGAACTGTCGTCTATTCACCGACATGAGGATGACCTACCGAGAAGTGGCTAACCAAGTCGTGACGGATATTCGGTTACAGAGATCTAGTTGTTTTCTCTTTCGCGAGTAGTCTGCATGTCGTTTGTGGCCAATCTGCCCCACCCCCAACACACAAACACATGAAAACCTCGTGTAGATCGTTGTAACACTCTCTTTTTTTCTAATTGAAAGAGTTTTCTCGAACAAAATCTTGCAAATGGTGAAAGTAAAAAAGTCTTCTCCTTTTTCGCGGGGAAGTGAAATATCTTCTGAGAGAGCAGTGGACATTTAAAAAAATGCATTACCTTTTAGCAAAGTTTAAAAGATATATGTTGGAAGCACACAAAACACAAAATTGATTAAAAAAAAAGAACACTTGTTTTCTTTGCTTTACCCCATGAGCATGTTTGTTTCTTTGCCAAAATAATACACCTTTGATTGCCCGTTATTATTAGCAAAAATATCTTGTTTCCTCTTTGTTTTTTCTCTCGTTTTGCGACTTTGGGCCCACCTGTCATTTTTTCTCCTATGCTGCGGTTCGGCCGGTCGGGTGAGGAACGGAACAGAGTCTCCTTCCTCTGCGCGCTGCGCCGCCCCTCGCCGTCGAGCTCGCTGCCGCGCGACTCCTCCTCCTACCAAGCTGCACCGCGCCCCTCCCCGTCGACATCGCAGCCGCACCGGGATTCCTCATCCCCCCCGGACCGCGCCGCCTCCTCGTCTCCCCCCGGACCGCGCGGCGCCGCCTCCCGTCCCCGTCTCCGGCCGCCGCGGCCCGAGCAGCTCCGCGCGGCGGCAATACGTCGCCGGTGTTGCCTCGCAAGCCGGCCACGCCAGCCGCGACAGAGACACACGCACTCGAGGCAGCTTGCAGGGGCACCCACACATCTCGCTGGATTGGCTGGCCCCCTCTCTTCGGTCTGACATGATCTCCTCCTCGCTCCTCTCGCGCCCCAGCCTCGCCCCGCGCCCCGTCCCCGCTGCGGCCTCCCCCTGCCGCGCCCGCCTCGCGGTCGGCGGCGGCGGCGCGCGCGGGCTCGCGGCCGGCGTGCGGTGCCAGGCGCAGGCGGGGGACATGGACGCGCACTACATGCGGCGGTGCGTCGACCTGGCGCGGACGGCGGCCGGGCACACCAGCCCAAACCCCATGGTGGGCTGCGTCATCGTCCGCGAAGGAGAGGTCGTCGGCGAGGGATTCCACCCCAAAGCCGGCCAGCCCCACGCCGAGGTAACCCCTCTCACCCTTCTTCTTCTTCTCAGTTTGATGTTCACTCTTTTTAGACTAAGAGAGATTTGTGCAAGTGTTAGAATTTGACAACTACTAGTATCTCATCTGTCAAATCTTTTGAAAAACAGAGCATGGTATGACTTCCCCTAATAATCTCTTAAAAATCAGTCCCCTAATCTTGGTGTGGTCATACTAGTAACAAGGCCTTTGATAGAAGTTCCCAATCTTCATATGATCCCTAATTTCACTAATAATTTACTGCACTTAGTAAAAAAGCAGGGCTACATTAATCAGTACTGTTCCAATGCTGCATTATGTCATAAATTGTTCATTTCTAGCTGTCTGGCAGGTGATACTTCTAACACCAAACAAATATTTACAAAAGATCACTTGTAGCCAGTATGTCAACAGCATGCAGTGGTTTTTAGTCTCATACTCATACACAACAATATGAGCTCAGCTCGTGCTATTACCAAGAAATAATAAGTAGTGGCATTGTAGTATTAGGCTATTAGCTACATGTAAGAGCACATATGTTTTCTGCCACTAAAGTATAATAGTACTGTTGATAATATCATAAGCTCGTAGCCTAGTACTTATAACAGTTGGTAATATGTGGCTTCATGTGCAGGTATTTGCTTTGAGAGACGCAGGGGATTTAGCTGAGAATGCAACGGCTTATGTGAGTTTGGAGCCCTGCAACCACTACGGGAGAACCCCTCCCTGCACTGAAGCACTCATCAAAGCCAAAATTAAGGAGGTTGTGGTGGGGATGACTGACCCGAATCCTATTGTAGCATCCAAAGGGATTGAAAAACTCAGAAACGCCGGCATAGATGTAAGGGTTGGTGTGGAGGAAGCATTATGTCTCAGATTAAATGAGGCTTATATTCACCGTATGCTTACTGGGAAGGCCTTTGCAACTTTGAGGTAAATATCCCACTACAAGTATCTTGCTAGGATTCTAGACTGGTAATATCAGCACACACATTTTTGCCAGTTCTTAAATATAGGAATAGGTTCATTTTGAAATATAAGTTGCACAGTATGTTCAAACTTTGTGTTTTAATTCTGTGGTTAGGAAAACGTAGTACACTCGTTGCTTCAGCTATTTTGGTGTAGTGATATTTGTATTTTGTACCGTCGCGTGCCATTTTCTTTAGTCCTTTTCGTCTGAATACAGTGTGTGACGCTGCTGCTGATGTTTATCTGTTTCACACTGAACCAGAACTACACTCTCGATGAACGGAATTGTCATAAACCAAATCGGGAGCGGAGCTGATCAACCAGGAGGATACTACTCAAAGTTAGCAAAAGAATACGATGGAGTTGTAATTTCAAGTGACATGGCCAAGGCGACTACCTTACCAATATCACAAGAGGCTGGCGCAAAGCAGCCTCTTTACATCATCATAGCGCAGGGAGAAGGTTCCAAATTGCACATCCCGTTTCTCGACGAGGAGTCTGCATCTAACGCCATAGTCCTTGCCGATAGCCCCGTCGCCGTGGAGCCATCGGGAGTCAGCGTCTCGGTCCTTGATGAGATGAACCTGGACTCCATCCTTCGAATTCTCGCCGGTCGAGGGTTATGCAGCGTGCTGGTGGATTTCAGAGATGCCGGAGGCGCCCTGGCGTCGCTGCTGAAGGATTTTCAGGAGGACAAGCTGGTGCAGAAGGTTCTCGTGGAGCTCTCTCCTGTGTGGATGGTGAGCCCTGGGCCTAGCGACCTGGCGTTTGGTGGCAGCCAGTCGTTTGCACTCAAGAATGTGGAGCACAAGGAGGTGAATGGAACTTTGCTGCTTGAGGGATATTTGTAGCATCTTATCTTTTCTGTCTGAGGATTTGTGGCCTCCTATTGTAAACACCGAGCCATGTGAACTTGAGCCTGAACCCGCATCCGCTTTGGAGTCGCACTACAACGCTTTGGAGTTTCACTTGGAGTAATGTGCGGTTAAACCCGACTATGTGCAAGCTTGACTCCATCTTTTGCAATGTCGAGTGGGACATTCAGTTTGACACCCACATTCTCCATGCACTTTCAAGCTCCCTGTCTGACCATTGCCCGATACTCCTCGCTGATGAGAGGGCCCTGGATGCCCTTGCAGTTTAAGTCTGTAAACTTTTGGACAAGGATTCTGGGATTTATGGATATTACGCAGCATGTTTGGCAGGAACCATCCACCCACCTTGAGCCATGCCAAATCTTGTTAGCTCAAGAAAGCAAGCTTGCATCTCTCCAAGTGGAGCAAGCGGCTCTTCTCCAAAGGTAGGCTTCAACTCCACGCCGCCTTGTTGATCATCCTTCAACTCGACATCACCCAAGAATCGTGACCTCTCTCTCCTGACGAGCAGGATCTGAGGGCTAGGCTTAAGAGGAGGGTTACGGGCCTTGCCGTATTGGAAAGGGCACGCAAGAAGCAATGCGCCCGCGTTGATAACATCAAGGAGGGTGATGCCAACACAAATTTTTTCACCTTGGAGTCAACAAGAGACGAAGAAAAAGCACATTCATAGGCTAAAGCATGACAATGGTTGGGTAATAGATCACTTGGTGAAGGAAACTATTGTCCGCACAGTCATTTTTCCAATGCCATAACCCAAGATTTTAATTGGGAGAACCCAAATTTGGGGCACACAGACCTAAAGGGCATTGACGAACCATTCACCAAAGAGGAGGTCAAGAGTGCCGTGGACCAAATGGCGAGTGACAAGGCACCCAGCCCGGATGGCTTCACCAGCGCTTTCAGTGCTATGAAATACGGCGGCATTAACAGATTTCAATAGATTTTTTTTCTGAATAGGGAAGGAGATACGTTAGTTAGTTTTTTTTTTTGAGAAACACCTGTAACTTTATTGATACTACTCATAACAATTATACGTACACTGATTTGGACCTAAGATCCAAAAAAATACAAAGTAATTCCTATGACTAAGAATTACAATGAAATCTCTTGTAAACACCTTCTTGGCGGTAGCAATCTCTTCCCAAAGAAATACTCCAAAGACTTCGGTAAAGAGGTTGCAATTAGACTTGAGCAATGATGTTGTCACTCTTTCACCCGTACGAACATTACCAATAATGGTTTTTTAAAGCGTCTTGAGTCGCCTATCTAAAAAGGTGGGAAGCCTTGATCGATGAACATACTTGGGCCGGGAATGATCCCCTAGAAGTGCAGGCCGTTGAATCACTGTACTTTCACCGTGGTATGTTGACGAAGACTATCATCGTATAAACCACATGTATTTTATGTGGTCCATGTATTTTGCACTAATAAATTTTTTTTTAGAACCATGGGCACGCATTATGCCATGGAGGTGTTACATTCGTCGAGCATAATCTTTGTAATACTCGCAGGTACGTCTGCGATCGTCCTGAGGTCGCCAGTTCGTCGGGCAGTAGCTGCAACTTCGTGTGCCAGGAAATTCTTCTGGCGGCTGATCACACAACATTCCATGCTTGAGAACACCAAGGAGACCCTTTTGATTTCTCCGATCAGAGCATACCATGGGGATCTGCATGTTGTGTCCAGCAGAACGTCCCTTGCAACAGATGAGCAGTCCATTTCCAATACAAGGGGCCCATGGTACAGCTTCGCAAATTCTGAGAGTCCCATTACAGCAGCCGAGGCTTCCGCTTCTTCCACTGATTGACATTGGTTCAGGCGCCGCCCGACAGCCACAAAAACCAGCCCCCTGTGGTCTCTGGCGACTGCACCCCCCACGTGTCTCCAGTCTCAGCGTCAAATGCCGCATCGCAATTCAGTTTCACCGTACCCGGATTGGGTGCTTCCCACTGATTGGACACTACCGAGACTGGTTTGCAAGGATTGCTACAGAACAGGGATACTGTATTTTTACTGTTGTCCCGTGCTTCCTTCTGCATGGCCGTGTGCACATCCTCCTCGAGTCTAATCAGCTGTTGCACCGCTCCCTTCACTGTTTCTCTCCCATCCCCATGAACTATATTATTTCTTAGATGCCAAGCCGTCCAAAGTATTAGCAGAATCCGGCTTCTGATCATCTCTGGGTACTTCAATAGAAGCATCTGCAGCCAATCTCTGCCTGTGAATCTGAACTCACACTTTTTCGGGATTTCCCATTTTGTCCCTAGATCACAACGCAGGGCTTTGCTTTTGGTACATGTGATGACTGCATGGAACTCGTCCTCTCTCTCCATTCCACAGATGTCACACACATCTTCGTTAACAATTGTCCTTCTGAAAAGATTGTGCTTTGTGGCTAACGAATTAGTTGCCACTCGCCAGCCAAAAATCTTGACTTTCTCCGGCACGCGGGCTTTCCAGATCACATCCCAAATTTTCCTATCACCGGGATCACTTGCCGAGCTTGAGGGGAGTTTAGTTCCTTGTCTTTTCAGAGCGTCTGCCAATTTATACGCACTCTTCACCGTGAACATGCCAGTTTTCTCATAATGCCAGGCCACTTGGTCCTCCATACCAATAGAGGGTAGACGAATTATGCATATCTCCTCGGCATCAAACTGAGTGGAAGATTTGCCTTACTAGCACCGTATTCCATGTATTTGTGTCTGAATCTATGAGCTGGTTGACCCACCTTAACCTCGACTGTCTTGTGAATTCTGCCGTCTTTAGCCCTTCTTTGCATGGAATCCATTGGTCCCTCGTGATTTGTATTTTCCTTCCATTCCCCACACGCCAAATTAAGCCCTGCTTGAGTAGTTCCAAACCACATTCTATGCCTCTCCAAGCAGGGGACACGTCCGACGAGAAGACCGTATCCAAAAGGTCTCCCTTGGGGTAATATTTTGATTTTAAAACTCTAGCGCACAGACTCTCCGGATACTGGATCAACCTCCATCCTTGGCGTGCTAATAATGCTTGGTTAAACAAGTGCACTAATAATATTATGGGTTCAATCTTTTTTTTATTTGTCAATTATGGGTTCAATCTCTGTTATTATAGGAGTATTGTCTGAGGGCTAGGCTTAAGAGGAGGGTCACGGGCCTTGCCGTATTGGAAAGGACTCAAGAAGCAATGCGCCCGCGTTGATAACATCAAGGAGGGTGACGCCAACACAATTTTTTTAACCTTGGATTCAACGCAAGACGACGAAAAAGCACATTCATAGGCCGAAGCATAACAATGGTTGGGTAATTGATCACTTAGTGAAGGAAACTATTGTCCACACAGTCATTTTTCCAATGCCATTGGTAGGGGTCATGCAACAACCCAAGATTTTAGTTGGAAGAGCCGAAATTTGGGGCAGATCGACCTAAAGGGCATTTATGAGCCATTCACTGAGGAGGAGGCCAAGAGTGCTGTGGATCAAATGCCGAGTGACAAGGCACCCAACCCGGATGGCTTCACCAACACTTTCAGTGCTACGAAAATACGACGACATTAACAGATCTCATTGAAGAGGGGGAGAATGAAGATACCAGATCTCATTGAAGAGGGGGAGAATGAAGATACCACGAACACTATTCGTAGTAGGATAGCCGATGCCTGGTTGTGGGAAGGAGATACATCTTTTTTTCTTTTTTTTTCTTTTTGTGAATAGGGAAGGAGATACGTTAGGTATGTTGATGAAGACCATCATCGTATAAACCACATGTATTTTGCACTAATAATATTATGGGTTCAACCTCTGTTATTATAGGAGTATTATCTAAACGTATGAACGTTAAGAAAACCCATTGTTCGAATGAACTGTGTATGTTTTCATTGTTTTTCCTTCACAGCAAATAATTCATGAATCTTTTATTGCAACACTCGTGACCAAGATAGTAGCAAATTCCACATGGCTGGTGGCACGATGAGAGGCGGGACAACACTGATATCTAATCTAATCTTCACAAGTGGTGGCGGCAGCATCAGCCTCATCTCCGGCGTTCGTGTCATCCTGCCATTCTTCTTCCTCTCCCGCTGATAGCGCAACGGCGGGCACCCTGACGTCTCTGTAGCTGCAGACGTAGGGCGCGTCGCGGCCGTGGTACGTGCCGGTCCACCTCCCCTCGTCGACGTCGCTCGCGTCCCACAAGGAGGCGTACAGGTACATGGGCTTCTCCGGCCAGGGCTCCCCGTCGCGCCGCTCCTCCCGCCGGATCACCTCCCCGTCGACGCGCCACTCCACGGCCTCGGCGCTCCAGGCGACGGCGTAGTGGTGGAAGCCGTCGGAGGAGTCGAAGGGGAGCTGGTGGACCATCTCCCTGCCGCCGCCCCCCGCGACGAACAAGTTGGTCTGCACGGCGCGCTTGTCGTTGCCGAGGAACTCGAAGTCGATCTCGTCCATGTCGCTGGAGCCCTCCATCGACGAGAGGTAGAGGTTGTAGTTGAGCCCCGCGGTGTCGCCCGCAGGGGCGCGGACCGTGGCGGCCACGGCGCAGCCCGGCAGGAAGCGGCCGCGGGACCGCCAGCGCGCCCCGCCGCGGTGGTCGTAGGTGACGTGGATCTCGCCGGACGCCGGCGCGTGACGGAGGCGTCCGGCATGTAGTCCACGGCGATGCGCGCCAGCGGCTCCGTGCCCTCGGGGCGCAGGTGCTCGTGCTGGTCGTCCGGCGTGACCTCGCACTCCGACGCCATGGCGGAGGATAGGAGAGCACAGGGGCAGGATCGAGGTGGTGGGGTTTTAAGAACCAATGCACGTTCAAGCTCAAGTTTACATGGCTGGGTGTTTACAACAGGAGGCCACAAATCCTCAGACAGAACGATAAGATGCTACAAATATCCCTCAAGCAGCAAAGTTCCATCCATTCACCTCCTTGTGCTCCACATTCTTCAGTGCAAACGACTGGCTACCACCAAACACTACCGGAAAACGGTCCTACCCCGACGGCCAAACCTATGCCTACGGCTGCCGTCGGCCTAGTTTGAGCTATGCCGACAGCCCAGTCCTGGCCGTCGGCCTACCCTGACCGTCGGGTTACACGGAGCTATGCCGACGGCAGCCGTCCACATAAACCAGCCGTCGGCATACCTATGGGCCCGGCGACCCCGCCCATGATTGGCGGCTAACGCCGTCAACCCTATGCCGACGGTCGGGACGGGCGGCCGTCGGCATATCTCCGCATGCCACGTCACCGATCCGCGGCGTAGGTATGCCGACGGCATCCGTCGGCATAGGTGCCACGTCACCGATCCGCGGCACGGCGCCTCCCAAAACCCTGCCGTTTCTATGCCGACGGCAATGCCGTCGGCATAGCTATTTTTTTTACATGCGTTTTTTTCATATGTTTTTATGCTTTTTTTACATATGTTTTATGCTTTTTTTAAAATATGTTTTTATGCTTTTTTATATATTATATGAATATATATGTAGTTTGTAATTTTTTTCATAGATTATGAATACATATATATATCATATATATATATATAGTTTGTAATTTTTTTCCGAGCACATTAATACTGTGCCGTCATGTTCTTTTGAATATAGGTCCTTATATTTTATTAAAATCAAAAACAGCTATGCGACAGAAGTTTAGTGGCGGTTGCAAACGCCCGGCACCCGTCTCCGGAGTGTGACCCCCTGACGTCCGCGGTGTGCCCCCCTCACGGACGGCGCCGCCGCCAGCATCTGGAGGGCGGAAAGAGCCGCATCGGGTATATACAGAGGGGACGTTGCTCCCAAGTGTTTCTATGGGATGACCTACCACAACCGGGTGGTGTTGTGGCATGTTCGAAGAGGCGGCACGCATCTCCGGGGCATGGCCCCCCTAACGGACGGCGCCGCCGCTGGCACCTGGAGGGGAAAACCGGACGCATCGGGTCTACACGGAGGGGATATAGCAGTCGGTTTGGCCCGGATGTTGCTCCCAGGTGTCCCTCTGAGCTGACCTGACACAACCAAGTGGAGAGGTCCACTGTTCAAAGCCCGTCCGTGGAAAGTCAAAGGGCTAGATCTCGTGGTCAACCGCTCCAGAGTTAGGCGGGACGGGGGCCCTGGGGGGTAGCAATGCCACAGGAGCGTCGCACCGGACCCTCATACATGCGCGGTGGTGTGGTGGCATGTCCGAAGAGGCGGCACACGTCTCCGGGGTTTGGCCCCCCTCACGTACGGCGCCACCGCCGGCACCTAGAGGGGGAAACGGACGCGTCGGGTCTACACGGAGGGGATCTTGCTGTGGGTCTGGCCCGGATGTTGATCCAAAGTGTTCCTATGGGCTTACCTAACACAACCGGGTGGAGAGGTTCACTGGTCAAATCCCGTCCGTGCAAAGTCAAAGGGCTAGATCCCGTGGTCAAACGCTATAGGGTTAGGCGGGACCGGGGGCCTTGGGGGTATCAATGCCACCGGAGCGTCGCACCGGGCCCTCATACGGGGTGGTGTAGTGGCATGTCCGAAGAGGCGGCACGCGTCTCCAGGGTGTGGCCCCCCTCACAGACGGCGATGACACGGTAGTAGACGTTCTGCGGTAACGATGTGGCGTGAATATTATTAAATACTTAGAGCGCGATAAAATCATGAGTTTTTTACACGACATGAGCACATGTGCTATTGGACCGATGGTAATTTTTCATAATTTTTTGTGATGGAGAAGTATCTGAACACTTTCCTCTACGCGGATTGCTCTTCGCGCGTCTACGACAGTGGCCGGCGGCCTCCAGGGGCTAGCATGCCGTCAAATCTTGCGTAGGTGGCCTCTCACAAGTCTGGAAGTGTTGTGGCGGTTGCAAACGCACGGCACGTATCTCCGGGGCGTGGCCCCCCTAACGGACGGCGCCGTCGCTGGCACTTGGAGGTGGAAAACGGACGCATCGATTCTACACGGAGGGGATGTAGCAGTCGGTTTGGTCCGGATGTTGCTCCCAGGTGTCCCTCTGAGCTGACCTGACACAACCGGGTGGAGAGGTCCACTGTTAAAAGCCCGTCCGTGGAAAGTCAAAGGGCTAGATCTCGTGGTCAACCACTCCAGGGTTAGGCGGGATGGGGGCCCTGGGGGGGGGGGAGGGTAGCAATGCCACCGGAGCGTCGCACCGGCCCCTCATACATGCGGGATGGTGTGCTGGCATGTCCGAAGAGGCTGCCCGTGTCTCCGGGGTTTGTCCCCCCTCACGGACGGCGCCACCGCGAGCACCTGGAGGGGGGAAACGGACGCGTCGGGTCTACACGGAGGGGATCTTGTTGTGGGTCTGGCCCGGATCTTGCTCCAAAGTGTTCCTATGGGCTGACCTAACACAACCGGGTGGAGAGGTCCACTGGTCAAATCCCGTCCGTGCAAAGTCAAAGGGCTAGATCCCGTGGTCAAACGCTATAGGGTTAGGCGGGACGGGGGCCCTGGGGGGGGGTAGCAATGCCACCGGAGCGTCGCACCGGGCCCTCATACATGCGGGGTGGTGTGGTGGCATGTCCGAACAGGCGGCACGCGTCTCCAGGGTGTGGCCCCCCTCACGGATGGTGATGACACGGTAGTAGACGTTCTGCGGTAACGATGCAGCGTGAATATTATTAAATACTCGGAGCGCGATAAAATCATGAGTTTTTTACACGACGTGGGCTCATATTCTCTAGGACCGATGGTAATTTTTCATAATTTTTTTGTGATGGAGAAGTATCTGAACACTTCCCTCTACGCGGATTGCTCTTCGCGCGTCTACGACTGTGGCCGGCGGCCTCCGGGGGCTAGCATGCCGTCAAATCTTGCGTAGGCGGCCTCTCACAAGTCTGGAAGTGTTGTGGCGGTTGCAAACACCCGGCACGCGTCTTCGGGGCGTGGCCCCCCTAATGGACGGCGCCGCCGCCGGCACCTGGAGGGGAAAAACGGACGCATCGGTTCTACACGGAGGGGATGTAGCAGTCGGTTTGGCCCGGATGTTGCTCCCAGGTGTCCCTCTGAGCTGACCTGACACAACCGGGTGGAGAGGTCCACTGTTCAAAGCCCGTCCGTGGAAAGTCAAAGGGCTAGATCTCGTGGTCAACCGCTCCAGGGTTAGGCGGGATGGGGGGCCTGGGGGGTAGCAATGCCACCGGAGCATCACACCGGCCCCTCATACATGCGGGATGGTGTGGTGGCATGTCTGAAGAGGCGGCACGCGTCTCCGGGGTTT
>NC_041387.1:656831795-656841285 GCF_002162155.2 Triticum dicoccoides | reverse complement strand
CGGTGTTGTGGCATGTCCGAAGAGGCGGCATGCGTCTCCGGGGTGTGGTCCCCCTCACGGACGACGCCGCCACCGCCACCTGGAGGGGGGGGGGGAACGGACGCGTCGGGTCTACACAGAGGGGATGTAGATGTGGGTTTGGCCCGGATGTTGCTCCCAGGTGTCCCCGCGCGAACCATCTCCCTCCGACGGACTTTGATCCGCCGTCGCCCCCACCCCAACCCCCACCGTCGACGACCCCTCTTCCCCTTCACTCAGCTGACCTACTAAGCTCCACATCGAGCATGCGAGGCGGCGGCCATGCGCTCCCAGACCCGCGACCAGGCCACGGCCTCGGCGGACGAAGCTGCTCGAGTTCGGCGCCTCCCCTCCCCTCTGTGTGGTTTCCGGAG
Organism: Triticum dicoccoides; assembly: GCF_002162155.2. Lineage (NCBI taxonomy): Eukaryota > Viridiplantae > Streptophyta > Magnoliopsida > Poales > Poaceae > Triticum > Triticum dicoccoides. The sequence continues at coordinate 656,840,893 of NC_041387.1, read as the reverse complement.
AGGAGAGCGCCGAGTGGTTAAAAAACATTAAAAATCCATATGAAATAATAATACATTATAAAACATAAAAAAGGGAAAATTATAACTATAAAAAACATTAAAAAATCTATATGAAATAAAAAAACATAAAGAAGGAAAAATATAAACTATTAAAACACAGCCCACACATAACTGTATTAACTTCTTAATTTTTTTGAAAATGTAAACAAGGTCTAAAGAATATGAAATTTGGCGTGGTACAACTTTATGAGTCCTAAAATGCATGGAAATTTTTCAAGAACATTTACTGTATTTTAACATGTTTATTTGGTCAATATTAGTAGGCTAAACAAACACAAAAAAATTCATGTGTTCCTATTGGATGGAACCAGTGTCTCCTGGATCGATGACGTGGCGGGGTAGCCCACCACCACGCATCGCACACACCAGCTATAAACCCAGCCCACGTGCACGTACAGTCCAACCACTGCTAGATCTCTTTTTCTCCTCACAGGAGCGCAGCAGCAGCGCACGTACAGCACCCTCGACGGACTACCCCGCCGGACTCCCTCGTCGCTGCCACGCCGGACTCCCGCGCCACCGCCCCTCGCAAGATCCTCCTCCGACGCCCTCGCTGGACCCTGCCATGCATCTCACCTCCTCCTTCTCTTTCTGCCATCTTCCTCTATCTCCCTCTCTCCGTTCAGCACCGTCGGAGTAGCAGCGGCACAGCCGGAGAAGCAGCAGCGCTGGAGTTGCCGCGGCCTACAGTCTCCTCCCGCAGCCACCTCCTAGTCGGGGGCAGTAGTCAAGGCCCGCCGCACCACCAGCTGCGCCATCTAGCCCATGCAGGCCGTCTGCCTCTCTCTCCCAAGGTCTCGACGACGACTCCGCGCGGACGACCTCCACGATGACCACGGGGGCGACTTGGGTTCTGGATGGATGCAAGGCACCTCTGCACATCCGCGGCTGCTGCTCCGGCCATGTCCGTAGTCGTCCTCTGTTGCTCCGACCATGTTGTACGCGGGACGCCGGACATGTTGTACGCCGGACGCCGGACACTCTGCTCGCCGGTCGCCGGCCGGACGCTATTTTTTTAATTAACTAAAAGCATATGAAGGAGGCGCCATGTGGCAGAGCTATGCCTACGGCAAAGCCGTCGGCATAGATTTCCATCTATGCCGACAGCTTTGCCATAGGCATAGCCCTGCCGCCAGGAGAAGCCAGGGGACGACACGTGGCGCAGGTATGCCGACGGCTAGGCCGTCGGCATAGATTTCAATCTATGCCGATGGCCAAGTTGTCGGCATACCTGCGCCACGTGTCGTCCTCTGAATCGCCAGCGCTGTTGACGGCGCCGTCCGTTGCCGTCAGACGGAAAACAACGCCGACGGCTAAACTATGCCGACGACTGTCCCAAGGCCGTCGGCATACGCACCTATGCCGACGGCTATACTACACCGATGGTCTGACACATCTACGCTGACGTGATCTACACCGACGGGGCTATGCCGACGGCAGCCGTAGGCATAGATCTATGCCGACGGCAAAGGACCTATGCCGACGGCCCTGGGCCGTAGGCATAGCCCGCGAGTCCGGTAGTGAAATGTCAGGTCCCTCGGCCCTGGGCTCGCCATCCACATAGGTGAGAGCTCCACACAACAACCTTCTGCACCAGCTTGTCCTCCTGAAACTTGCTCAGCAGCGGCGCCAGGACGCCTCCGGCATCTCGGAAATCTACCAGCACACTGCACAACCCTTGATCGGCGAGAAGTCCAAGGATGGAGTCCAGGTTCATCTGGTCGAGGACCGAGACGCCGACTCCAGCTGGCTCCACGGCGATGGGACTATGGCAATTTTTTTTGATCGTTGGAGGGCAGAGGAGAATAAGCATGAACAGCCGGAACTGTGGATCCAGTCGTCATCTACATGGGCAATCTACAAGTGAAATTTGTGGGGCGGGAGGGGGGGGGTGTTGAGGGTTGGGGAAGGAGGAGGAGACAGGTTTCTGACCTGTGTGCTTGTTGCCGTGTTTCCCGTCGATGGGGAGTGTGGGCGCTAGGGATCTGATCTGGTTGCCATGGCAACTAGAGAAGGAAGACGACAGAGGTAGGGGAAGATCTGCCGATGCAGAGGTTGGAGACGACGACAGACGGTGGCAATATGGTTCGAACGCGGGGTTTGGCCGATGGGCGCGTGAGGTTGTGCGGGCAGCGGGGTCCCACACTAGACGTGCGGACTGTGGATGGGAGTGCCCGGACGCTGTCGTGCGGGCGGGTCCGTGTCTGTGCCACACGGGGCGTGCGGCACACCCCCTATATGCCACACGTGTGGTGGATATCGGCGTCCAAATGTTTTTATTTTTCCATCTGCTATTGGATAATCTGGAAATGTTAAAATGTTCTTTCAATGGTTCTTGTAAGGTGGATCCAGCCTCTCTTGGTTGTCATGTGTAATCAAGATAATATTTCTTACATGGTCTTCATGTTACTCTTGCAGCAAATGGATCTCATGTTGTTTGTTCTTATTTATAATAATAGCACGTTGGCTCATTATTGTACTTGGTTCTTCATGTTACTCACTCCAATACTCCTGCAGCTGCACAGCTCGAGTGCATGCATGTGGGGTGGTGGCGCACGTTCCCGGCGCGGCGGCTGTCGTCTGTCCGGCACAATAAAACGCCACCACCTCCACCTCGCTCCCAATCCTCTGCGCTCTCCTGTCCATCACCATGGCGTCCGACTCCGAGTCCAGCGACGTCGCTCCGGACGACCAGCACGAGCACCTGCGCCCCGAGGGCACCGAGCCCCTGGCGCGCATCACGGTGGACTACACCCCGGACGCCTGCCGCCACGCGCCGGCGTCGGGCGAGATCCACGTCACGTACGACCACCGCGGCGGGGCGCGCTGGCGGTTCCGCGCCCGCTTCCTCCCGGGCGGCGCCGTGGCCGCAGCGGTCCGCGCCCCGGCCGGGGACACCGCGGGGCTCAACTACAACCTCTACCTCTCCTCCCTCGAGGGCTCCGGCGACATGGACGAGATCGACTTCGAGTTCCTCGGCAACGACAAGCGCGCCGTGCAGACCAACTTCTTCGTCGCCGGATGCGGCGGCAGGGAGGCCGTCCACGAGCTCCCCTTCGACTCCTCCGACGGGTTCCACCACTACGCCGTCGCCTGGGGCGCCGAGGCCATCGAGTGGCGCGTCGACGGGGAGGTGATCCGGAGGGAGGAGCGGCGCGACGGGGAGCCCTGGCCGGAGAAGCCCATGTACCTGTACGCCTCCTTGTGGGACGCGAGCGACGTCGACGAGGGGAGGTGGACCGGCACGTACCACGGCCGGGACGCGCCCTACGTCACTAGTAGAAAAAGGGTCAAACGTGAAGCACATTAGTGCCGGTTTGTATTTGAGCCGGCACAAATGTATACATTAGTGCCGGTTCCAACGGCTAGCCGGGCCGCTCTCATTAGTACCGGTTCGTGGCTAACCTTTAGCACCGGTGGCACGAACCGGTACTAATGAGAGTGGTGGCAGGATGTTGTCGGTCTGGGCCCCCTCCAGCACCTTTAGTACCGGTTCTTGGCACGAACCGGTACTAAAGGTCGTCCTACATAAACCCTTCGTCCACCCGAGCTCGCTCTGTTCTTCCCCTTTCTCCTCTCCTCTCTGTTCTTCCCCTCTTCCTCTTGAGCTCATCACACATTTTGCCCAAAATTTGTCAAGATTTGAAGGCCCCCATCCATTCAAATGATCACAAAGGTTAGCAACTTTGTCCTTTCATCTCTCATTGCTAGATTAGCTCTTGCAATGCTTTATATAGTTATTAATTTGTGAGTTTAGTAATTTGGGAGGAAATATATATATGTACTAGTATTTGATTTATATGCAATTTGAGGTTAAAATAACACTTAGTTTGCATATGTAGGTGTGGTTTACTTAGTGCCTTCTAAATCTCCATCATAACCACCATCGATCGCCCGCACCGTCCCGTCGCCGGCACCACCTTGTGGTGAGCCTCTTGTTCATGAAATTTTATATAAAAAATTGATGTTTGTGTGATTTGGATATATAGTTACCCGTATAATAATTATCTTACCCGTACGTTATTTGTTATACATAGTGCCATGGTTTTGATATCCGTCCCCGTCGGCCCTCGTCCTTGTTATGATTCGGATGTGGTATATTCTCTTTTAAAACTATTTGTTGCATTTTGTGTTTATGACAAATTATGCCCATCAATTTGACATAGATATTTTTATGTAGGAGGTATGTGAACCGGAAATTCCAACCGACCCTATTGTCGAGAGGTTAAATTTAGTTGAAAGAGAAAACGAGTACTTGAAAGAAAAATCGAAAAGAATTGAGGGGGAGAAGATGGAATTGGAGTTGCATGTTGCCGATGTCGTCGATGATTACAAGATCAAGATGGAGAAAATGTGCTTGAAGATTAGAAAGATTAGAAAATATGCCATCGATAGTGAGGCTTGGTATCATTATGCTGTTGGATCAATTGTTACCTTAGTTGCGATCTTGATCGCATTTGTTGTTGCATTTAAATGCTTTAGCTAGAGAGTTATTTGTTTGTTGCATTTAAGTGTTGTATGAACTTTATGTATGAACTTGTATTAATTTGGTCTATTCGGTGTTGTGTAATGAAGATGAGCCGGCAATGGATGTACGATGACCGATGCTCTCTCCAGTTCGTTGAGGGCGTGCATACTTTTCTGCTTGCGGCTGAGGCAAACAAGCGGGCGGATGGTTTTATGCCTTGTCCATGTGCTGGCTGTAAGAATGGTCGCAATTACTCTATGTCAAGAACCATTCACGTCCACCTGTTTGAGTCCGGTTTCATGCCCCACTATAATGTTTGGACCAAGCATGGAGAAAGAGGGGTTATGATGGAAGACAATGAAGAAGAAGAGGACAACGACAGCTATCCTGGCCATGGGTTCCCTGAATACGATGATACAACAATGGGGGAAGAAGCTGAGCCGGTAATGCAGGAAGAAGCTGAGCCGGCAATGCGGGAAGAAGCTGAAGAAAAGGCATCAGATGAGCCCGTTGATGATCTAGGTCGGGCCATTGCCGATGCAAAGAAACTGCGCAAGTGATTTGGAGAAGAAGAAGTTGCAGCGCATGTTAGAGGATCACAAAAAATTGTTGTACCCGAATTGCGTAGGTGACAAGAAAAAGCTGGGCACCATACTGGAATTGCTGCAATGGAAGGCAGAGAATGGTGTATCTGACAAGGGATTTGGAAAGTTGCTGGTAATGATAAAGGATATGCTTCCAAAGGACAACGAATTGCCCGAGAGTACGTACGAAGCAAAGAAGGCTGTCTGCCCTCTAGGGTTAGAGGTGCAGAAGATACATGCATGCCCTAATGATTGCATCCTCTACCGCGGTGAGTACGAGGATTTGAACGCTTGCCCGGTATGTGGTGCATTGCGCTATAAGATCAGCCGCGATGAGCATGGTGATGTCGAGGGCGAGCGCCCCAGGAAGAAGATTCCTGCCAAGGTGATGTGGTATTCTCCTATAATACCACGGTTGAAACGTTTGTTCCAAAACAAAGAGCATGCTAAGGCGATGCGATGGCACAGAGAAGACCGTAAGAAAGACGGAAAGTTGAGAGTACCCGCTGACGGGTCGCAGTGGAGAAAAATTGAAAGAAAGTACAGGAAGGAGTTTGCAGATGACGCAAGGAGCGTATGGTTTGGTCTAAGCGCAGATGGCATTAATCCTTTTGGGGAGCAGAGCAGCAACCAAGCACCTGACCTGTGACTCTATGTTTGTATAACCTTCCTCCTTGGTTGTGCATGAAGCGGAAGTTCATTATGATGCCAGTGCTCATCCAAGGCCCTAAACAACCCGGCAACGACATTGATGTGTACCTAAGGCCATTAGTTGAAGAACTCTTACAACTGTGGAATGGAACAGGTGTACGTGCATGGGATGAGCACAAACAGGAAGAATTTGACCTAAAGGCATTGCTGTTCGTGACCATCAATGATTGGCCTGCTCTCAGTAACCTTTCAGGACAGACAAATAAGGGATACCACGGATGCACGCACTGTTTGGATGATACCGACAGTATATATTTGAATAGTTGTAAGAAGAATGTGTACCTGGGACATCGTCGATTTCTTCCGAGCAGGCATCCCGTAAGAAAGAAAGGCAATCATTTCAAAGGTGAGGCGGATCACCGGACGAAGCCTCGCCACTGTACTGGTGCTGATGTACATGATATGGTCAAGTATTTGAAGGTGATATTTGGAAAGGGTCCTGGCGGACAACCTGTTCCAAAGGACGCTGACGGACGCGCACCCATGTGGAAGAAGAAATCTATATTTTGGGACCTGCCATATTGGAAAGACCTAGAGGTCCACTCCGCAATCGACGTGATGCACGTGACGAAGAATCTTTGCGTGACTATGCTTGGCTTCTTGGGCGTGTATGGGAAGACAAAAGATACACCTGAGGCACGGGAGGACCAGCAATGTATGCACGGAGAAGACGGCATACATCAGGGTCATGCAAGCTACGCTCTTACCAAAGAAGAGAAGGAAATCTTCTTTGAATGCCTGCTCAGTATTAAGGTACCGTCTGGCTTCTCGTCGAATATAAAGGGAATAATAAACATGGCAGAGAAAAAGTTCCAGAACCTAAAGTCTCATGACTGCCACGTGATTATGACGCAACTGCTTCCGGTTGCATTGAGAGGGCTTCTACCGAAAAACGTTCGATTAGCCATTGTGAAGCTATGTGCATTTCTCAGTGCAATCTCTCACAAGGTAATCGATCCAGAAATCATACCAAGGTTACAGAATGATTTGGTGCAATGTCTTGTCAGTTTCGAGTTGGTGTTCCCACCATCCTTCTTCAACATCATGACACACGTCCTAGTTCGCCTGTGCGAAGAGATTAACATTTTGGGTCCTGTATTTCTACACAATATGTTCCCCTTTGAGAGGTTCATGGGAGTCTTAAAGAAATATGTTCATAATCGTGCTAGGCCAGAAGGAAGCATCTCCAAGGGCCATCAAAATGAGGAGGTCATTGAGTTTTGTATTGACTTTATTCCTGACCTTAAGCCGATTGGTGTTCCTGAATCCCGGCATAAGGGCAGACTGGATGGAAAAGGCATGCTAGGAGGGGAACAAATAATATGTATGGACGGACATTCTCTCACTGAAGCACACTACACAGTTCTACAGAATTCCGCCTTGGTGGCTCCGTATATGGATGAACACAAGAATTTGCTACGCTCCAAACACCCGGAGCGGTCTGATGACTGGATTACACGTGAACAAACCAGGAGTTTCGCCAGCTGGTTGCAGACACGTACCATGCATGACACCTCTATTGAAGATGACCTGTACTTGCTGTCCCAGTTATCATCTTCAAATATAATGACTTTCAAAGGGTACGAGATAAATGGTAATACATTTTACATGATCGCCCAAGATAAGAAGAGCACCAACCAAAATAGTGGTGTCCGCTTTGATGCAGAAACCAAGACGGGAAAGGAAACATATTATGGTTATATACAGGACATATGGGAACTTGACTATCGACGTGGTTTAAAGGTCCCTTTGTTTCGGTGCAAATGGGTCAATATGACATGAGGCGGGGTAACGGAAGACCCGTAGTATGGAATGACAACAGTGGATCTCAACAATCTTGCGTATGCAGACGAACCATTCGTCCTAGCCAATGATGTGGCACAGGTTTTCTATGTGAAGGACATGTCTACCAAGCCAAGAAAAAGAAAAGATAAGAAAGCGAATGCATCGTACGATGAGCCAAAGCGGCACATAGTTCTTTCTGGGAAGAGAAACATCGTGGGAGTGGATGACAAGACAAACAAGTCAGAAGATTATGAAAAGTTTGACGAAATTGCTCCATTCACAGTGAATATTGACCCGAGCATCCCGTTAAATGATGAAGATTTTCCATGGTTACGGCGCAAAGGGACACACGCGAAGAAAAAGTTTCACACCCAAAGATCTGGGATGTGATCGGCTTCACTAGCTATCATCACTTTCTTCTGTGTTTTGCACCGAGAGGGGAATCTCTGTAATAGTTAGGGTAGTTATGTGTTTTGGCATTTGAAACGCGAAGAAATTTTATGTGCAAACAAATTCACACTAATTTCAAATAATTCAAAATTTAAACTATTCAAATTTGAAAACTACGGGCACTAACAGAAAAAATAGCAGAAAAGAAAGAAAAACTATAGCTGAAAAGAAAAAAACTATATAAAAAACTACTCAAAAATAAATAGAAGAAAATAAATATAGCAGAAAAGAAAAAACTACTGAGAAATAAATAGAAGAAAAAATAAAGCAGAAAAGAAAAAAAAATATTTGCTATTTTTCAATCGTTTACAAAATGACCGTGAAATTGAAAATCACTACAAAATGAACTCTGAAAATGTTGAATTTTGGCAAACTAGATGAAAAACTACTCACAAATAAATAGAAGAAAATAAATATAACAGAAAAGAAAAAACTATACAAAAACTACGCAAAAATAAATAGAAGAAAATAAAGCAGAAAAAAAAACTATAAAAAAAATTGGGGCGCTGCCCTGTGGGCCTGATAGGCCACAGGTGTGTAATTACATGCCTTAAAGGCCCAGCAGACTCACAGGGCAGCGCGCAGAGTTTAGGCCCACAAGCCTGCTAGCTATATAGAGGAGTTTCAAGTGGTAGCCGTGGCTGGGTTTATAAACTAGTGCGGCTGCCCTTCGCCCGGCGAGGTGGGACTAAACTTTGGGGTGGCAGCGCGACCCCTTTAGTACCGGGTCGTGGCACAAACCGGTACTAAAGGGGGGCCTTTCATACCGGTTTGTGCCACCACCCGGTACTAAAGGGGGTCGCTTCCTGCCGCTTGGCCTGGCCAAAACAGGCCTTTAGTACCGGTTGGTGGCTCCAACCGGTACTAAAGGTGCCTTCTATATATACTCGACTTATGAAATTTTCATTCTTCCTCTGTTTCCGTCGTCTCCGTCGCCGTCGCCGCCCCCGTCCCCGTCGCCGCCCTCGTCTCCGTCACCGCCCCTGTCCCCGTCGCCGTCGTCATCTCCGTCGCCGCCCCGGGCCCGCCCCCGTCCCCGT
>NC_041387.1:656818060-656831126 GCF_002162155.2 Triticum dicoccoides | reverse complement strand
CCGGCGGCCACCATGGGCGCCGCCCCTCCCGGCCCCGAGCACACACACACACACACACAAGCATGAATTAGTATATAATTTAGATTATTTAGATTATTATTGTTTTAGTTATCAAAACACACACACACACAAGCATGAATTAGTATATAATTTAGATTATTTAGATTATTATTGTTTTAGTTATCAAAAAAATTTATATGGAAATTAGTGTTTAATTAGTATGGAATTTTTTTATGTTTAATTAGTATATAATTTAGATTATTATTATTAGTATATAATTAGTGTTTAATTAGTATGAATTTTTTTATATAATGTTGTTTTTCAGTTTTTTAATGGATGTATAGAAGTTGTGTTTTCTGTTTTTAGTGTTAGATGCTTAATTAGTATGAAATAGTATATAGATTTTTGAAATAGTAGAAATGTTAGAAATTTTAGTTATCAAAATCCAATCATTAAAAAAACATTACTTTTTGCGGGCATATAGCTAGTATTTGTTCTCGACGATGTCCGGCCCGCATCCTCGCCGTCGACCCGTCCGCGACGACGTCCAGTCGACCCATGTCCGGGACTAGGCTCCGCCGGGCTGGCACTGGGAGGTGCTGCCTGGAGGGGCGCGCCGCTTGATGAGGAACCCGGCCCCGGGTCCCGTCGTCGACCCTGATCTCGTTTGGTGGCGTTCGCGTGGGCCAGTTTCGGTGCGGAGGGACCCGGCCCCGCCGGAGGTGGTACGTCGCCGTGTCAGGGAGGAGAACGAGCACGTCCATCGCTACATGGTTGCATTAGAGGGCGGCAGGTTCTCCAATACCTGGCAGTATCTTCGGGGATCTCACTTCAGCTATGATCCTGTGAGGGTTCCTTCTCTTTGGGTGCCCACTGCCCGCGCCGCAGGAACCACGAGTGTCCTAGATTCTTCTGTAGTATTCGATCTTTAATTAGCTAGCCAGTGATGTACTATTCAATATTATATATTATTCGAGACGATGTATTCGAGATTATATCTATTATTCTAGACGAAGTATTCGAGATTATATCTATTATTCGAGACGATGTAATTTGAATACTAAATTGTTTTATATTTCTTTTGAATTAGTTAAATAAAAGCTATGGCAGACAATACCGACAGAGAGGGAGAACAGACCATGTTCGATATGATACGCGGGCCAGATGATGATCAGAATGAAGAAGATTATGACGGCTCCGAATTTCTAAACAACACCGGAGAGGGTGATATGATATTCGATCGCGACGACCGAATTGATGAAGTCATGAACTACGATTATGACGATGACGAAGAACATGTTGATCCTGAAACAACAAAGACCGGCAAGGTATATATATTTATATAAGCAGGTATCTGGTGATCATCACATGTTTTAAATGACTTGAAGATATATTAACGAATCGATCTTTGTTCTTTCAGCCATCTGGATCGAGCAAATCTTCAGGCAAAAGGACGAAACGAGGCCCGAACAAAAAGTTGAAGGAGGGCGTAAAGTACAATATCGAGGCAGTCAGACCTAATGTCGAACCATTAGCGCCTAAGAAGATTGCGGACAAGTTCATTCGTCAGTGCGGAGTTCTTGTGAAGGACCAACTCCCGATCTCCCTTCAAGAATGGAGAGAGCCAGCAAAAGACAAAAGACAAAAAGGCAAAGAGGACGCTGCTCCACGTCCAGATGTTACTTTTGTCGACAAGAATCAAAAAGATCTGCTTTGGGATACTCTCATGGAACATTTCACTCTACCAGATCATTTCACAGAAGCAGATGTGCAGAAAGTCAAGGACGCTGCTCTTAGGAAGATGGCGGTTGCATTCAAGAACCACAAGAATCGTGAATGGGACAAGTACGTCAAGGGAGGAAGGAAGACTCTAGTATTCGAGGGAACACTAGAGAACCAACGTGCTCATTGGGACGATTTCGTGAAATTCAAGGATTCGGAATTAGCTAAGGAACGGTCGAGAATAAACAAGAAGAATGCCAAAAAAAGGATAAGTTCCATAAGCTGGGGCCAGGTGGCTATGCGGTGGCAATGCCTAAGTGGGATAAGTCTGAGAAAGAGATGGAGGATGCAGGTGCCACTCCGGTTACTAAGAGCTGGCCCCCCAGGGTCAGGACTTGGTTCTATGCGCATGGGGGGGAGTTGGACCCGAAGACAGGCAATGTTTCGACGAGGGCAAGTCTGAAGGGAGCCGACGATGCGATACTTGTTGCAATAGAAGAGGCACGATCGGGGGTGTTCCAGCCCAACAGAGAGAACAACGAGCTTACGCGTGCCCTGGGAAATCCTGAACACCTGGGAAGAACACGAGGCAAGGGCGCTATTCCGTGGTATGAGGGGTTTTCAGACTGGAACACCGACTACAGAACCCATGCGAGAAAGAAGATTGCAGAGGAGAAGAAGAGGAAGATGGAGGAGGAGCAGAGGAAGCGGGACTATGAACGCCTTCAAGGCCTAGAAGCAAGTCAAGCGGAATTGGTAGTCAAATTCCAGCGGCAGCAGGAGCAGATCGACTCACTTACCCAGCAAAGGGGGTCTCAGCAGCTGCAGCAGCTAGCGAATGATCCAGCATTGGATAGCACCGCCCCATCCATGCCGAGAAGCAGCGTGGGTTCCGCCCCGGACGATGCAATGCTGGGTAGATACCCCGTGGATGACATCACGGAGAACACTAGCTGCGAGCTACACGTCAAAATGAAGAACATATCCATGAAGGTGGCGGACGCCGTTGCTTTTACAAATCCCCCCGAGGCAACCTTCCATTGCAACCCGATTCTAGCGGGCTATGCTCGTGTCTTGGTTGATGAGGTGGTGGACTCATATTCGGAGCTAGAGCTTGACTATCCTGGAGGTGACGACGAGCGCTTTCTCGGAGATGCCAAACATCGTATCATCCTATGGAAAAATGATTGCATCATCTTTCAAAGGCCACCGACACCGCGTCAGCCGACTCCTCGTCAAAGTCCGCCACCGAGTCAGCAGTCTCCCTCTCCTGCAAGTCCACCAAGTCCGGCAAAGTGTCAGGCCACTCCTCCTCCAAGTCCGGCAAAGTGTCAGGCCACTCCTCCTCCTCCAAGTCCGCCACAGCGTCAGACGTCCACTCCTCCTCCAAGTCCGGCACAACCTCATGCCACTCCTCCTCCAAGTCCGGCACAGCTTCAGGAGGCCACTCCTCCTCGTCCAACTCAGCCCCGTCAGCCGTCTCCGCCGCCTCAGCAATCGCAGAGGAGACACCCCGCAGCTATGGTGCATAGCGGTATGAGTCGAGGTAGTACAGGAAGTACAGGCGGAGGCAAGCGATATAAATATGGTCCAAGCCTCACGCCTCTTCCGCAGAGGGCTTATGACAGGTCCGAGGAGGAAATCACAACCATATCGAAGTCCGAGGTGGAAGCCCATTTTGCACCAAAACCGCCACCGCCGCCAAGGGAGAAAGTGCCTGAGGAAATGATTGACCACTTCATTCGTATGGCTCAACCACCAGCTCCCAAGCCTGTTGACATAGACTATGAGCGCCACATCAGGAAGTTAAATCGAGCACGTCTACGTAAGGAGGCGAGCTCGGGATCGAGCAAACAAGAAGCAGCTGTCAAAAAATGCGGGAAAACCATTCCCCAGCTGGGAGAACAGGCGGCGCAATCGATCCCCTCGCTTGTTGTGCCAACAACATGTGACAGTACGCGCGCCCAATATTATTGTGGGCAAACAGTTTACGTTCCTGAGGTGGGCAATGTGGTAATAACGGAGGAGCATACAATGCAGGCTGAAGTTCTCAAAATCACTCTTGGACAACTCCTCGAGATCGAGCCCATGCCTGTGCTTAGAGAGGATGAAATAAAACGGAAATATGTCCGGGGCCAACCTTTGGTCGAGCCAGACAAGGTCAAGAACCTCCCAACGATAATGTATGAATTGCATCAATGGTACATGAACATTACCAAGATTTCCGATCGATTGTCCCTCATGGTGAATGTCAAGGAGGAGCATTACTACCATGAGAAAGCTGTGTCCGTTGAGTATTCTGAACTGTTTCAGTTATACAATCAAGACGCACTCGACAAATCTATCGTCAGTTGCTATTGTCTGTAAGTGATTTCTTTCTGTAATTTAAGTCTCAAGCTAGCTGTAGTGATCCTTTTGATCAATCATTACCTGTAATTATCCTCACTATATTCTTTTCTGTGGTATTATATGCAGGATGAAGATGTATGAAATGAGAAAAGGTGGACGCTATGGCATTGGGTTCATTGACCCAAACACCGTTAATGAATACACATGGAAAATAGATGCACGTCATCAAAAGGCCGTAGAGGACATCATGCTAGAGTTCTTGAAGCGCCTCAAATACAATGAAGATATACTACTTCCTTACAACTTCCAGTGAGTCACACTGTCTTGTACTACAAATTCTCTGTTTTTGCCTACTAGCTAGCTACATGTTTTTGCTTACATATGCCCGCTTAATTAAGACATGCAAACGTGTGTGCATGCAGATTTCACTGGGTCTTGTGTATCATTAAAGTTGACGCCGGAACAGTTGAAATACTGGACTCACTACTCAAAGAAAAAACTGACTATAACATCTTGTTTGGGATAGTCAACAGGTAATTTCAATCATTATTAACTATATATCTCGGCCTATTTAGTTCGTCATTTCATGATATGAACTATTTAATAACCCCTTTATTCATTTTCTTTGTCGGCGGGTAGGGCTTGGGCAAGGTTCATCAGCGTCACGGAAGGCGAATGGAAAGAAAAGCTTAACTGGGGAAGACCCAAGGTAAGTAATTAAGTAGTACTAGCTAGCTAGCTAGCTGCCATCTCTTTAATTATCATGCTTGATTAATTATTATCTGATCAAATTCCATTCTCGTAAAGGCCCTGAAGCAGGCGCAGGGGACTGATCTGTGTGCATTCTGCGTTTGCGAGAACATTCGCATGATGGTGTCCGAAAGGAGCAGATCTCAAAGACAGGAATGGGTACGCTTGTCAAAACACTATTCACAATTTTTACACCATTATCGATATCTAGTCACACAACTAATACACATGCATATTGATCTCCTTCTTAACAGTTCAGAGAGGTGCGGGCAAAGCTCCTAGAAACGGAGCGCGTAGAAGCACTTCAAAAGGAAATAGCGGGATTTTTGCTCGACCAGGTCATAAATCCGAAGGGAGAATACTATTACCCGCTACCGCCCCCATGAAAACCACTTCCAATTGTCATCATGCTCCGAAGGCACCAATTAGGCTAATGCCACTGGCTCCGAAGGCAACATGCATATGTAGGAGAAATTGTATATAGCTATACATGTGTGTATGTGTGAATTAATTAATATGATGGTTTGTGAGACATTGATGATATATATATGCATGATTGGTTCTACTAGAAATTCTATTTATATTTATATATGCATAACGTGTACAATGTGTAGTATCGTAAAATACCAGCAAACGAAAAAGAATTAAAATGGAAACACAAAATTAAATGAAAAAGAAATCATAAAACTAAAAAAACCCAAACCTTATAGTACCGGTTGGTCTTACCAACCGGTACTAAAGGGCTCCAGGCCCCTGGAGCTGGCTTGTGCCACGTGGTTTTCCTTTAGCACCGGTTCGTGCTGAATCGGTACTAAAGGGGGGGGGCCTTTAGTGCCCACACTTTAGTGCCGGTTATGGAACCGGCACTAAAGGGCCTTACGAACCGGTGCTATTACCCGGTTCTGCACTAGTGTGTCTGTAGCTACAGAGACGTCAGGGTCCCCGTTGTTGCGCTATCAGCGGGAGAGGAAGAAGAATGTCAGGATGATGCGAACGCCGGAGATGAGGCCGATGCTGCCGCCACCACCTGCGGTGCTGTGGAGGAGGTTGATGTCGAAGCTGCTAAAGATTAGATTAGATATCAGTGTTGTCCCGCCTCTCATCGTGCCACCAGCCATGTGGAATTTGCTACTCCCTCCGTCCGAGGGAGTATCTTGGTCACGAGTGTTGCAATAAAAGATCCATGAATTATTTGCTATGAAGGAAAAACAATGAAAACATACACAGTTCATTTGAACAATGGGTTTTCTTAACGTTCATACGTTTAGATAATACTCTATAATAGAGATTGAACCCATAATATTATTAGTGCAAAATATATGTGGTTTATATGATGATGGTCTTCATCAACATACCTAACGTATCTCCTTCCCTATTCACAAAAAGAAAAAAAGAAAATAAAAATGTATCTCCTTCCCACAAACAAGCATTGGCTATCCTACTACGAATAGTGTTCGTGGTATCTTCATTCTCCCCCTCTTCAATGAGATCTGGTATCTTCATTCTCCCCCTCTTGAATGAGATCTGTTAATGTCGTCGTATTTTCGTAGCACTGAAAGCGTTGGTGAAGCCATCCGGGTTGGGTGCCTTGTCACTCGGCATTTGATCCACAACACTCTTGGCCTCCTCCTCGGTGAATGGTTCGTCAATGACCTTTGGGTCGGTCTGCCCCAAATTTTGGTTCTTCCAATTAAAATCTTGGGTTGTTGAATGACCCCTACCAATGGCATTGGAAAAATGACTGCGTGGACAATAGTTTCCTTCACCATGTGATCAATTACCCAACCATTGTTACGCTTCAGCCTATGAATGTGCTTTTTTGTCGTCTCCCATTGAATCCAATGTGAAAAAAGTTGTGTTGGCGTCACCCTCCTTGATGTTATCAACGCGGGCGCATTTCTTCTTGCGTGCCCTTTCCAATACGGCAATGCCCATGATACTCCTCTTAAGCCTAGCCCTCAGATCCTGCTCGTCGTCGAGTTGAAGGAGGATCAACAAGGCGGCGTGGAGTTGAAGCCTACCTTTGGAGAAGAGCCGCTTGCTACACTTGGAGAGATGCAAGCTTGCTTTCTTGAGCTATCAAGATTTGGCATGGCTCAAGGTGGGTGGATGCACTACAAAAAAAATACACTTCCGTGATGATACGTGTTTGTCACAGTAGGTCATGTTTTTTGTCATGCATGTACATTCATGACGATTTTATGACAAAATCAAGATAGTCATACCTGTGCTGTCGTAGAAGTGTCCCATGACATTACCAAAATTATCATCACGAAAGCGTCCACTTCCATGACGATAAATCGCGCGTCATAGAAGTGCTTTCGTTAAGGATGACCAGCACGTGACATCCACCGTAACGGGACGCCGTTAAGCTATCGGGTCCGGTTTTGGATCCGATAACCCGCTAACAGCTACGACCAATGCCGATTTTCCACGTGTAAAATTCTCATTGGTCGACGGAACCACGTGTTGCCTCACCGTTGGGACAGATGTCATCCACTCATTGGACAGGATGCGCCTATGATAGGTCGACACATGGCACGGCCCAACAGTGGCCCATTCCGGTGAAAAAGGCCGACCCAGTAAATATTAGCAGGCCGGCCCATATAAGGCCAACTTGTGTTAGGTCCATTTAAGCCCACGGCCCATACGAGATGTGCCAATTCGGCCCGTCGATGGCGCGTTAAAGATTTGACACCATTGCAGCCCATCGTCAGTTCGAGCGCGTTAACAGCCCGCTATATATTTGGGCTCAATATCGGCCCGATGTGATTTTGGCCTGTTAACGACCCATTTAAGGGATGTGCCAATTTTCAGGATGTACATATTTCGGTCTTTTAGCGACCCATTTAAGTGTTGGGCTAATTTCCGGCCCGGTGTGTCTTTCAGCCTGTTGACAGCCCATAAATGAGTTGGGCCATTTGTAGTTGAACCTAAGTTTTGGCCTTTTAGCGACCCATTTAAGTGTTAGGCCAATTCCCCCGGTGTGTCTTTCAGCCTGTTGACGGCCCATAAATGAGTTGGGCCATTTGTAGTCGGACCTGAGTTTTGACCTTTTAATGGCCCATGCACTTCATGGTCCAATACCAGCCCGGTTTCTCTTTGGGCCTGCTAAAGGCCCACAACACAGTTGGGCCATTTACAGTACGACCTGACTTTCGGCCTCTTAGCGGCCCATAGTCTTCATGGTCCACTACCAGTCTGCTGTCTCTTTTGGCCTGCTAAAGGCTCACCGTATAGTTGGGCCATATGTAGCCCGACCTTAGTAACGACCTGTTAATGGCCCGTGAAATCAAATGGGCCCACCTGTTCCCGCTTCGATGTCGGCCTGTTAATGACCCGGGAGCTAGGAGGATCGACCATTAACTTTCGGCCTGGTAACGACCCATTAACTTAATGGGCCCACTAAAGTTCGTACATGTCTTTAGGCAAAATTTGATAATTTGAGCCCATTACAACGAGCAATTATGCACAGGACCAAAACCGATCAAGCAAAGGTACGACATACAAGGAAAAACGTTGCACATCCAGCATATATTACAGGAAATTACATCCACTATGCAATCAAAGATTGATGCCAGTGCAAATAAATGAATAGAACCTATCGATCTACAACATCACGATCTACAACCTCAGTGCGGATGACGCCCATAAGCATGTGGGCAGTTCTTGCTGATTTGCTACACTGTCTCTGAAAACATTGATCAGTTATTGTTGCGCACGAATGAGCTCCTCTGATTCCTCCACCATTTTCATCATTGCTTCAGCCATTAATTGGTTCACAAACATAGATTTTTTTCTGATGCATTCGAGACAGAGGAAACTGAACAGATTGATGGCGATTTTGGCAGGCTTGTATTGTTGATAGTGGAGAGTGTCTCGACCACTGTAGCATAACACAAATTAGGAGGGGAACCGAACAGATTAATCATGAGTTATTGTCATATTACCTGGCCTAGATTTATTGAAAAGAAACAATGGGGTTGCCTTGCTGTTTTCAGAGTTTTTCTTCTTATCTTCAGCAGCCTGCACCAAATTAACACACTAGCATTGCTATCATTGACCAAGTCAGATAATAGGAAAGCAACATTGACACAACAAACGTTTGGGAAACTAGCCTACACCAAATTAACACAATATGGCACAACTATCATAAGCCAGGTAAGGTAATATGAAAGCAACATTGACACGATGAATAAATGGGCAACCAGAGCAGCACTACAATTCAGTAATGTGCATGATATGAGATAGTACACCCATGCAGCTCAGTATGCAAAACTACCAGGCATTTTTCCTTACAAAAAACAACATTGGCGCCTTTAACATTTTGCTACAACTAATTTTAGATCAGATAAAGGTTGGATTCACGCCGATTAACAAAATACATGCTGATGTAAAAATATAGTGATATACAACAGGTACTTACATCAGCATTGGAGCACAAAGAATTACTACAAGATATTTTTCTTGAATATAATCCCAATGGAGGAAGTCTTCTATCGTTTAACCTTATTTTCTAAAATAGAGATGGGTAAGAAACATGTAGAAAATATGATCAGAATGCTATAAAATTTCATGATGTGAGGATACGCACACGCTTCTTAGGATGGAGTTGACATTGGTTTGCTGGACTGGAGCGGACTAGTTCTTTGGCTACTGGAATCTGCTTATTATCAGTGAGAGTTGGTTTCTCTGTGCTGGAGCAGTATCTATGAAAACTGGAGTTGGTTTATTATCTCCTAGCGTTTGGATCTTTTGCAAAGACCTGGTTTGTAACCCTTCAGATTCTAACATAGCTGTCTTCCCCTTGCATGCCTTATATAGAAGAATGGTGCTTCAATTATAAAACACGCTACAGTAAGATGGAATAGGTACTGAAGAATAGAAGGCATGACATATTGACATGTATTCCCTCCATCCGGAAATAAATGGATGGGTTTAGGCGTATTTCAGTTCTAGATACATCCAGTTTTATCCATTTCTACGACATGTAATCCGGACGAAGGGAGTATGATGTACGAGCTAGGGATACGACAGGACAACAGTGTAAAAAAACACTACTTAACTGTAAAACTGTATGATGGTGGATTACATACAGAAAAACACTAAGGCAACATATGCGTGTATGATTGGGAAACTAAGATGTCATTGCAAAATACTACTAGAACAACACTTCAATGTAAAAAAAGAACATGGTATGATAGACAGATGAAGTACATATTGATGAATATCAATGCATAAGATATTCAGAAGCATGATGTCCAAACTAAGCAGATGGCATTGCGATAGAGTAAAAACAGGAACGCATGTCATATTTACATGCATGATCAGCAAGCTAAGCACAAGGCATTGCAACAGAGTAGATGCACTCCAGGACATTATATGCATGTTGTACCCATATCAAGGGTCAAGTAAGAGCATTAGAGCAAGGACCTTGTGGGGTGAATAGGATTCATCATCTTTCTGCAAGTCTTGTGAAGAACTGACTTTACATGTTCCATCATATTGGGTATCATTGACGTCAAGTTTGTTGGCCGTTACATTGCTCCGTGAGGTTCTTGTGCATAAATCAGTGTGTGTAATTATATCTGACATGCATGGAAGACAACTAGTAGTTAGATTTATATAATGAGTGCCTGTAGGAACGACATAAATAGTAGGACTGGGGTTAACTAGCAGCAACATGTCTCAAAAACTAAAGGGAGAACACAGATGAAAGCTACAGAATATGTATCATCTGTACTCGAGATTAACTAGATGGAACACAAAAGTAATAAAGAACAACATAGGTAATACTAGAAGTGGTATAATACTATAATCACCAGCTTGTGGATAGCATTGGCTGATGGATGATAACTATGGAACAATGTTACCTAAAGAACAAGTCTCTTAGCTGAACTATGGAACAACGTTAACTCCTGAACAAGACCCGTAAGAGATCAGCATGAATATACAGTGAAATGTGATAATCTATTTCCATGCTTAGATTAATAACAAAGCCATAAATGTTGCACACAAGTAAGATGAGGGTACAACCTATCTGGCCGCCATCCATAGGAGTGAGCATCATGTGCTGACTTGTCGATGGCCCTGCAGTTGTTGTGGCTGTCCATGTCGGGCACGCGCATTTGATGCAGGGAACTGTTGAGTGGGGACTATAGCTCCCTTCTGGTGTATGCTTCCTGTGTTGGAGCAGCTGCGGTGAGTCGGAAGACGGTGTGGTTGAAGATGCAGAAAACGCATAATGTTAAGAACAACACATCTCTTTGATCTAAAGAAATACCCTAAGAGATCAACAACAAGGTATGAGAGTGGTCACAGTCTGTTGACTGAAGACTAAATTGGGGTCACACGATTTCATTTTATTTTGTTACTGTCCGATCTACGCCGGATGGCTTGATGGCCGTCTTGTGCCTCCCGACTGACACTGTTTGGAATCTTCCCTGAAGAGTCAGCGACCAACGGTAGAGCAGTCTGCCTCCGCCATCCGTGGCCCCGACCAAAACCCGCTCCCCGCCCCACCGTATTGCCGTGGTTGCGCCGCCCCCGGGCCAATCCACAAAGACTCGCCGTCATCCAGATCCGGTGACGGCAGTACCTTCAACCCACACAACTCTAAGATACCGATCTAAGCGCTGCTTCCGCGGCAAACTTGCGCCCCCGCACCCTTACGTTAGACACCAGCCAACCGGCAGCCTAGGAGCTCCGCCGCCTCGAGGGGTGCTGCTTCCCATTGGGAATCGATTGGCCCAGAATAAAAATTCAGACAACTGATGCCTAAATAAAGTGATTTGAGATGAGGGTGTAACCTATCTGGCGGCACGGTGAAGTAGGAAACTCCAGCTGCCGAGTCGGTGAGGTCGGCGCGGTTGCGGTGGCGACCGTTGGCAGGGAAGCAGAGATGTCACGACGGTTGACAGCTACGGGGAAGCAGCATCGGGGCTCTGGACGGATCCAAAGTTGGAGCCGCTCCGACGCCGTGAACAACGGCGGGGGTGAATCAGCTCCGGTACGGTTCACGCGGCCATCGTCGAGGTAGCTCCAACAGCACTGAGTAAGAGGCACACAGCCCAGTGCACGACGGCAAATGGACAACATCTCCGGCATTAGGGAGGAGGGCGGCTGTGAAACTGCCCGGTGGGGGCACCATGGAGGAGGGCTGAGGCTTCGCGGCTCAGGAGAAGGGAGCTTCCGGGGAGAAGGTGATTTAGTGCCCACGAGGTATGAATAGGGAGGGAATTGGGAGGGGAGTGGAACCATGTCTTACAGACGCATTTGTCTGAAATGTGGGGGGGGGGGGAGTTACAGTTCTACCCCTGCCTTTAGGCTTGTCGGCTTGGGTCTGTGTACTTAGAGTCGGGGATAGTAGGGTAACTTTGCTTCTCCCCAAATAGTGGACGCGGGCGATTTCGGGCGAGGAGGGTGTGTTTTGAAATATAGTGGGCGCCAGCGATTTCGGGCAAGGAGAGCGTGTTTTTAAATAGTGGGCGTGAGCTATTTCAGGCAAGGAGAGGGTGTTTTGCCGACCATGGTTTATGAATTATTCGGCACATGTCATTTTGGCCGAGGAGAAGGCGCGCTTGGATGAAGTTACGAACCTACCCTCGATGTACAACGGGCCAATTGATGCGTCTCCCACATAGGCCGGTAATTTCGCGTCTCCCATTTATTTGCTCGGGCGAATTCACCCGAGCAGAGGGTGTTTAATGGTTCGTTCAAATTTTGGAGGAACGAGCATCCACATCTACTTTACCAAGTCGATTCGAATCAAACTTTGAAATATTAGCTTGCCACTTCTTTTTTAGATGGAGAGATGATGCTCGGGAGTAATGTGTTTTTACATGCTCATTGCTAGCGATTTACTATATAACAAATAGTTGCCCCACTCAAAAACGGGAATCAAACCCAAAATGAAATATCTCGATTCAATGAAATAGCTCGTTCACCAGGTCAAAATAGTGAACTAAATCCAAAATTGAACACCTCAATCGAGTAGCATGTTCTACACTATTATAGTACTCCATGAACATGTTGAAAGTCAAATTAATGAACTTGTTTGATATACACATATCTCCATTCATGTGTGGATTGCAGACAATATGTTCTCCAATTTAAATATTTGAATGCAAGTTTATATCGAAACATGGTTTATATCAGTCTTTCATGCATAAAACGCGACATCCCCTCTCCCGGACTCCTGCTCTCTCTCTCTCTCTCTCTCTCTCTCCCTCTCTCTCTCTCTCTC
>NC_041387.1:656799632-656817793 GCF_002162155.2 Triticum dicoccoides | reverse complement strand
GGGGGGTCTTTGTAGTTCGCATGCATATATACTCCATCTATAAGTCTCTCTCGCATGCTATGTATGATTCTCTAGTCCAAGCTAGATATCTTGGGTGCACTCATCGTACGAACACAAATTCCTTGGCTCGTTGCCCGTAACTCTCTCACGCACCACTCTGTCATCTCGGAGCTCTTTCCTCTCTCTCTCAAACTCTCCATCTACCTGGGTCACACATACACGTGCATATCTCGCTCGCACTCGATAGACCCATCTAAAACTCTATCTCTCTGCCTCGTTCTCTCTCCATCTCACATGCACACACACACACACAATCTCATGCCTAGATAGCCAAGTATGATGGTCTATCACTCAATTGTAGGCACGCGCATTCCCCCCTATATTGCTAAACAGTAAAACAGAGCTACCTAGGAGGCCTCTCAGCGTTTTGCCATTCCCATCCGTCCGATCAAAAAACTGACGATTCTGGCCAGTCAGACATTTGATCACGCATTACTTTTTTTAGAAGAATCACGCATTACTAATTGGGCCTACGTACATGGGCAGCTACTCCGCAAGTCTACCTGGGCCAGCTCCAATTCACCCTGCGGCCCCATCATTAGATTGGGAGGAGACGACCAAGATTGGCATTCTGGAGATCGACCCCTCCACGGCTACACACATTCCCTACCCGACAGCTGCGGCGGTTGTGCCTTGCGCTGGTTCTTCTTGCCCCGGCATCGCTCTCGTCGATTCCTGCCGGCCACCAGCGTCCACCACCACTCCCTCTCTTACTTCTGTTTCCTCCGTGCGCTGACATCTGGCGCTCGGCTTACTTTGCCGCATGGCTCGCCCCACTCAGAAGCTCGATCCACGCACCATATGTCCACATCCCTCATGGCTTTCCTATCTCCATTATCGACCTTTGGCAGCGTCATCGAGCCTCTCTCTGAAGAACATGAGCACGAGGAGGCAGACCCGTCACCGTGGCCTGGGCGGCATCTCATTCTTGAGGCTGGAGGACTCCCGCTCCCACAACTGCACGCGGCTGTGATATGTCCATTTTGCATCATGATTTTATATCAATATTTATTGCATTATGGGCTGTTATCTCACATTATATCACAATACTTATGGCTATTTTCTCTTATTTTACAAGGTTTACATAAAGAGGGAGAATGCCGGCAACTGGAATTTTGGGCTGGAAAAGGAGCAAATATTGAAGGACTATTCTGCACAACTCCAAAAGTCCTGAAACCCCACGGAATACCTTAAAATAAATAAAGAAAAATCGTCGCCAAAGATGAAGGCCAGGGGGCCCACACCCTGCTCACGAGGGTGGGGGGGGCGCCCCCTACCTCATGAGCCCCCTGGTGGCTCTCCGATCTCCATCTTCTCCTATATGAAGTCTTTCGATGAGAAAAAAATAGAAGGCAACCTTTCGGGACGAGACTCCGCCGCCACGAGGCGGAACCTTGGCGGAACCAATCTAGGGCTCCGGCAGAGCTGTTCTGCCGGGGACACTTCCCTCCGGGAGGGGGAAATCATCACCATCGTCGTCACCAACGCTCCTCTCATCGGGAGAGGGCAATCTCCATCAACATCTTCACCAGCACCATCTCATCTCCAAACCCTAGTTCATCTCTTGTATCCAATTCTTGTCTCCAAGTCCGGGATTGGTGCTAGTAGGTTGCTAGTAGTGTTGATTACTCCTTGTAGTTGATGCTAATTGGTTTATTTGGTGGAAGATCATATGTTCAGATCCTTTATGCACATTATTACCCCTCTGATTATGAACATGAATATGCTTTGTGAGTAGTTACGTTTGTTCCTGAGGACAAGGGAGAAGTCTTGCTATTAGTAGTCATGTGAATTTGGTATTCGTTCGATATTTTGATAAGATGTATGTTGTCTAACCTCTAGTGGTGTTATGTGAACGTCGACTACATAACACTTCACCATTATTTGGGCCTAGAGGAAGGCATTGGGAAGTAATAAGTAGATGATGGGTTGCTAGAGTGACAGAAGCTTAAACCCTAGTTTATGCATTGCTTCGTAAGGGGCTGATTTGGATCCATATGTTTCATGCTATGGTTAGGTTTACCTTAATACTTTTGTTGTAGTTGCGGATGCTTGCAATAGAGGTTAATCATAAGTGGGATGCTTGTCCAAGTAAGGGCAGTACCCAAGCACCGGTCCACCCAGATATCAAATTATCAAAGTACCGAACGCAAATCATATGAGCGTGATGAAAACTAGCTTGACGATATTCCCATGTGTCCTCGGGAGCGTTTTTCCTATTATAAGAGTTTGTCCAGGCTTGTCCTTTGCTACAAAAAGGATTGGGCCACCTTTTTGCACTTTATTTACTTTTGTTACTTGTTGCTCGTTACAATTTATCTTATCACAAAACTATCTGTTACCACTTATTTCAGTACTTGCAGAGAATACCTTGCTGAAAACCGCTTATCATTTCCTTCTGCTCCTCGTTGGGTTCGACACTCTTACTTATCGAAAGGACTACGATAGATCCCCTATACTTGTGGGTCATCAAGACTCTTTTCTGGCGCCGTTGCCGGGGAGTGAAGCGCCTTTGGTAGGTGGAATTTGGTAGGAAAAATTTATTTAGTGTGCTGAAATTTTCTGTCACTTGTTACTATGGAAAGTAATTGTTTGAGGGGCTTGTTCGGGGTATCTTCACCCCGTCCAGTTGAGCCAAGAGTTTCTCCTCAACCTACTGAACCTACTGAACCTACTTAAAATGAAACTCCTTTTCAGATTCCTTCTGGTATGATGGAAAAACTACTAGCTAACACTTTTGCAGGAGATGGAACAAAGCATCCTGACGAACATCTACGCTATGTGGATGATATTTGTGGACTATTTAAGCTTGCAGGTATACCCGATGATGTTGTTAAGAGGAAGGCTTTCCCTTTATCTTTGGAGGGAGACGCATTGACATGGTATAGGCTATGTGACGATACGAGATCATGGAACTATAAAAGATTGAAATTGGAATTTCATCAAAAGTATTACCCTATGCATATTGTCCATCGTGATCGCAATTATATATATAATTTTTGGCCTCGCGAAGGATAAAGCATCGCTCAAGCTTGGGGGAGGCTTAAATCAATGTTATATTCATGCCCCAATCATGAGCTCTCAAAAGTGACAATTCTCCAGAATTTTTATGCTCGGCTTTCTGATAACAATCGCACCATGCTCGATACTTCTTGTGCTGGCTCTTTTATGATGAAGCCTATTGAATTTAGATGGAATTTATTGGATAGAATTAAACGCAACTCTGAAGATTGGGACCTCGACAAAGGTAAGGAGTCAGGTATGACACCTAAGTTTGATTGTGTTAAATCTTTTATGGATACCGATATTTTCCGTAAGTTTAGCACTAAATATGGACTTGACTCTGAGATAGTAGCTTCTTTCTGTGAATCTTTTGCTACTTATGTTGATCTCCCCAAGGAGAAGTGGTTTAAATATCATCCTCCCATAGAAGTAAAAGTAGCTGCACCTATTAAAGTTGAAGAAAAGACTGTCACTTACAATGATCCTATTGTTCCTACTTCGTATGTTGAGAAACCGCCTTTCCCTGTTAGAATGAAGGATCATGCCAAAGCTTCAACTGTTGTTTGTAAAAGCAATACTAGAACTTATACACCTCCTGAGAAAGTAAAAGTAGAACCTAATATTGCTATTGTTAAAGATCTCTTGTCTGATAATATTGATGGGCATGTTATTCAATTTTCTGGTGAAACTGCTAGAATTGCTAAACCCTGTGATAGAGATAAACATAGACCTGTGGTAGGCATGCCCGTTGTTTCTGTTAAAATAGGAGATCATTGTTATCATGGCTTATGTGATATGGGTGCTAGTGCTAGTGTAATACACATTGACTTATACAAAGAAATTATGCATGATATTGCACCGACTGAGTTAGAAGAAATTGATGTCACAATTAAACTTGCCAATAGAGATACTATTTCACCAGTGGGAATTGTTAGAGATGTTGAAGTCTTGTGCGGGAAAACCAAATATCCCGCTGATTTTCTTGTTCTTGGTTCTCCACAAGATAGCTTTTGTCCCATTATATTTGGTAGACCCTTCTTGAATACTGTTAATGCTACGATAGACTGCAAAAAGAATGTTGTTACTGTTGGTTTGGATGATATGGTTCATGAGTTTAATTTCTCTAAATTTAGTAAACAACATCGTGAGGAAGAATTGCCTAGTAAGGATGAAATTATTGGTCTTGCTTCTATTGTTGTACCTCCTAGTGATCCTTTAGAACACTATTTGCTAGACCATGAAAATGATATGTTCATGAATGAAAGAAGGAAAATAGATGAAGTATTCTTTAAACAGGAATCTATTCTGCAGCACAATTTGCCTGTTGAAATCCTAGGGGATCCTCCTCCACCCAAGGGTGATCCCGTGTTTGAGGTTAAACCGTTGCCTGATAATCTTAAATATGCTTATCTTGATGAAAAGAAAATATATCCTGTCATTATTAGTGCTAACCTTTCAGAGCATGAAGAAGAAAGATTATTGAAAACTCTGAAAAAGCACCGTGCCGCTATTGGATATACTCTGGATGATCTTAAGGGCATCAGTCCCACTCTATGTCAACATAAAATAAATTTGGAGGCTGATGCCATACCAGTTCGTGATCCTCAATGACGTTTGAATCCTAAAATGAAAGAAGTGGTAAGAAAGGAAATACTCAAGCTTCTGGAGGCAGGTATAATTTATCCCGTTGCTGATATTCAGTGGGTAAGTCCTGTCCATTGTGTCCCTAAGAAGGGAGGTATCACTGTTGTCCCTAATGATAAAGATGAATTGATTCCGAAAAGAATTATCACATGTTATAGGATGGTAATTGATTTCCGCAAATTAAATAAGGCTACTAAGAAAGATCATTATCCCTTACCTTTTATTGATCAAATGCTAGAAAGGTTATGCAAACATACACACTATTGCTTTCTAGATGGTTATTCTGGTTTTTCTCAAATACCTGTGTCAGCTAAAGATCAATCAAAGACTACTTTGACATGCCCTTTTGGTACTTTTGCTTATAGACGTATGCCTTTCGGTTTATGTAATGCACCTGCTACCTTTCAAAGATGCATGATGGCTATATTCTCTGACTTTTGCGAGAAAATTTGTGAGGTTTTCATGGATGACTTTTCCGTCTATGGTTCCTCTTTTGATGATTGCTTGAGAAATCTTGCTCGAGTTTTGCAGAGATGCAAAGAAACTAATCTTGTCTTGAATTGGGAAAAGTGTCACTTTATGGTTAATGAAGGTATTGTATTGGGGCACAAAGTTTCTGAAAGAGTTATTGAAGTTGATAAAGCCAAGGTTGACGCTATTGAAAAGATGCCATGTCCCAAGGACATCAAAGGTATAAGAAGTTTCCTTGGTCACGCCAGATTTTATAGGAGGTTCATTAAGGACTTCTCAAAAATCTCTCGGCCTCTGACTAATTTATTACAAAAAGATGCACCATTTGTCTTTGATGATGATTGTGTAGAAGCATTTGAAATACTTAAGAAAGCATTAGTCTCTGCACCTGTTGTTCAGCCACGTGATTGGAATTTACCCTTTGAAATTATGTGTGATGCTAGTGATTATGCTGTAGGTGTTGTTCTAGGGCAAAGAGTTGATAAGAAATTAAATGTTATCCATTATGCCAGTAAGACTCTAGACAATGCTCAAAGAAATTATGCTACTACCGAAAAGGAACTTTTAGCAGTTGTATTTGCTTGTGATAAATTCAGACCCTATATTGTTGATTCTAAAGTAACTATTCACACAGATCATGTTGCTATTAAATCTTATGGAAAAGAAAGTTGCAAAACCTAGACTTATTAGATGGGTTCTCTTGCTTCAAGAATTTGATTTGCATATTGTTGATAGAAAAGGAGCTGAGAACCCCGTTGCAGACAACTTGTCTAGGTTAGAGAATGTTCTTGATGACCCACTACCTATTGATGATAGCTTTCCTGATGAACAATTAAATGTCATAAGTACTTCTCGTAGCACTCCGTGGTATGCTGATTATGCTAATTATATTGTTGCTAAATTTATACCACCTAGCTTCACATACCAACAAAAGAGAAAGTTTTTCTATGACTTGCGACATTACTTTTGGGATGACCAACATCTTTATAAAGAAGGAGTAGATGGTGTTATTAGACGTTGTGTACCTGAGCATGAACAGGAACAGATCCTATGCAAGTGTCACTCCAAGGCTTACGGAGGACACCACGCTGGAGATAGAACTGCACATGAGGTATTGCAATCCGGTTTTTATTGGCCTACTCTCTTCAAGGATGCGCGTAAGTTTGTTTTGTCGTGCGATGAATGTCAAAGAATTGGTAATATTAGTAGACGTCAAGAAATGCCTATGAATTATTCACTTGTTATTGAACCATTTGATGTTTGGGGCTTCGATTATATGGGACCTTTTCCTGCCTCTAATGGATATACACATATTTTAGTTGCTGTTGATTACGTTACTAAGTGGGTAGAAGCTATTCCAACTAGTAGTGCTGATCATAACACTTCTATTAAAATGCTTAAGGAAGTTATTTTTCCAAGGTTTGGAGTCCCTAGATACTTAATGACTGATGGTGGTTCACACTTTATTCATGGTGCTTTCCGTAAGATGCTTGCTAAATACGATGTTAATCATAGAATTGCATCTCCATATCACCCTCAGTCTAGTGGTCAGGTAGAGTTGAGCAATAGAGAGCTCAAATTAATTTTGCAAAAGACTGTCAATAGGTCTAGGAAGAATTGGTCCAAGAAACTTGATGATGCATTATGGGCCTATAGAACTGCATACAAAAATCATATGGGTATGTCTCCGTATAAAATGGTTTATGGAAAAGCATGTCACTTACCTCTCCAACTAGAACATAAGGCATATTGGGCTATTAAAGAGCTCAACTATGATTTCAAACTTTCCGGTGAGAAGAGGTTATTTGACATTAGCTCACTTGATGGATGGAGAACCCAAGCTTATGAAAATGCCAAGTTGTTTAAAGAAAAAGTTAAAAGATGGCATGACAAAAGGATACAAAAACGTGAGTTTAATGTAGGTGATTATGTATTGCTATACAACTCTCGTTTAAGATTTTTTTTGCAGGAAAACTTCTCTCCAAATGGGAAGGTCCTTACGTTATCGAGGAGGTCTATTGTTCCGGTGTCATAAAAATCAACAACTCCGCAGGCACAAATCCGAAGGTGGTAAACGGTCAAAGGATCAAACACTATATCTCAGGTAATCCTATAAATATTGAAACTAATGTTATTGAAACCGTAACCCCGGAGGAGTACATAAGGGACACTTTCCAGAACGTTCCAGACTCCGAAAAGGAATAGGTATGTGTTACGGTAAGTAAACCGACTCCAAAACAATTTCTAAGGCAATATTTCTCCGTTTTGGAATATTTAGAAAAATAAGTAGCAGTCCGGGGAGGACACGAGGCCTCCACGAGGGTGGAGGGCGCACCCTACCCCCCTGGGCGCGCCCCCCTACCTCGTGAGCACCTCGTGTGCCCTCCGGACTCCGTTTCCTTGCACGATACGTATTTTGGTTGGTAAAAATTCATTATATATTCTCCCGAAGTTTTGACTCTCGTATCACGCAAATATCCCCTGTTTTCCTTTCGAGCTGTTGCTGCTGCAGATTAGAGCAAGATGTCTTCCCAAGATTCTGAGGGAGAGAGCTACATGGATGATTATATTGCAAATCCCAAGGTATATGGTGATGTGGACCATTATGTGTTGGGGAACGTTGCATAAAATTTTAAAAAAATCTATGTTCACCAAGATCAATCTATGAGTTCATCTAGCAACGAGAGAGGGAGATGCATCTACATACCACTTGTAGATCGTGTGCGGAAGCGTTCAAGAGAACGGGGTTGAGGTAGTCGTTCTCGTCGTGATCCTATCACCGGAGATCCTAGCGCCGAACAGACGGCACCTCCGCGTTCAACACACGTACGGTCAGCGTGACGTCTCCTCCGTCTTGATCCAGCAAGGGGGAAGGAGAGGTTGATGAAGATCCAGCAGCACGACGGCGTGGTGGTGGATGCAGCAGGGCTCCGGCAGGGCTTCGCCAAGCAACTACGGGAGGAGGATGAGGTGTAGCAGGGGGAGGGAGGCGCCAAGACTCAGGGTGCGGCTGCCCTCCCTCCCTCCTCCTTTATATAGGCCCCCTAGGGGGCGCCGGCCCTGGAGATGGGAATCTCCCAAGGGGGCGGCGGCCAGGGGGTGGAGTGCCCCCCAAGGCAAGTGGTGCGCCCCCCCACCCTAGGGTTTCCAACCCTAGGCGCAGGAGGGCCCAAGGGGGGCGCACCAGCCCACTAGGGGCTGGTTCCCCTCCCACTTCAGCCCACTGGGCCCTCCGGGATAGGTGGCCCCACCCGGTGGACCCCCGGGACCCTTCCGGTGGTCCCGGTACAATACCGGTGGACCCCGAAACTTTCCCGATGGCTGAAACAGCACTTCCTATAGATAATTCTTTACCTCCGGACAATTCCTGAACTCCTCGTGACGTCCGGGATCTCATCCGGGACTCTGAACAACTTTCGGTATGCTGCATACTCATATTCATACAACCCTAGCATCACCGAACCTTAAGTGTGTAGACCCTACGGGTTCGGGAGACACGCAGACATGACCGAGACGACTCTCCGGTCAATAACCAACAGCGGGATCTGGATACCCATGTTGGCTCCCACATGCTCCTCGATGATCTCATCGGATGAACCACGATGTCGAGGATTCAATCAACCCCGTAAACAATTCCCTTTGTCAATCGGTACGTTACTTGCCCGAGATTCGATCATCGGTATCCCAATACCTCGTTCAATCTCGTTACCGGCAAGACACTTTACTCGTACCGTAATGCATGATCCCATAACCAGACACTTGGTCACTTTGAGCTCATTATGATGATGCATTACCGAGTGGGCCCAGAGATACCTCTCCGTCATACAGAGTGACAAATCCCAGTCTCGATCCGTGTCAACCCAACAGACACTTTCGGAGATACCTGTAGTGCACCTTTATAGTCACCCAGTTACGTTGTGACGTTTGGTACACCCAAAGCACTCCTACGGTATCCGGGAGTTACACGATCTCATGGTCTAAGGAAAAGATACTTGACATTGGAAAAGCTCTAGCAGACGAACTACATGATCTTGTGCTATGCTTAGGATTGGGTCTTGTCCATCTAATGTCCATAGTCAGGAAACCATGACTATCTGTTGATCAACGAGCTAGTCAACTAGAGGCTTACTAGGGACATATTATGCTCTATGTATTCACACGTGTATTACGATTTCCGGATAATACAATTATAGCATGAATAAAGACAATTATCATGAACAAGGAAATATAATAATAATCCTTTTATTATTGCCTCTAGGGCATATTTCCAACAGTCTCCCACTTGCACTAGAGTCAATAATCTAGTTACATTGTGATGAATCGAACACCCATAGAGTTCTCGTGTTGATCATGTTTTGCTCGCGAAAGAGGTTTAGTCAACGAATCTACGACATTCAGATCTGTATGTACTTTGCAAATATCTATGTCTCCATCTTGAACATTTTCACGGATGGAGTTGAAATGACGCTTGATGTGCCTGGTCTTCTTGTGAAACCTGGGCTCCTTGGCAAGGGCAATAGCTCCAGTGTTGTCACAGAAGAGAGTGATTGGCCCCGACGCATTGGGTATGAC
The DNA here is from genome assembly GCF_002162155.2 of Triticum dicoccoides. Lineage (NCBI taxonomy): Eukaryota > Viridiplantae > Streptophyta > Magnoliopsida > Poales > Poaceae > Triticum > Triticum dicoccoides. The sequence continues at coordinate 656,808,043 of NC_041387.1, read as the reverse complement.
TCCTAGGTCGGTGATGAACTCCTTTATCCATATTGCTTCATGCGCTGCCTCCGAGGCTGCCATGTACTCCGCTTCACATGTAGATCCCGCCACGACGCTCTGCTTGCAACTGCACCAGCTTATTGCTCCATGATTCAACATATACATGTATTCGGTTTGTGACTTAGAGTCATCCAGATCTGTGTCGAAGCTAGCATCGACGTAACCCTTTACGATGAGCTCTTCGTCACCTCCATAAACGAGAAACATGTCCTTTGTCCTTTTCAGGTACTTAAGGATATTCTTGACCGTTGTCCAGTGTTCCTTGCTGGGATTACTTTGGTACCTTCCTACCAAACTTACGGCAAGGTTTACATCTGGTCTGGTACACAACATGGCATACATAATAGATCCTATGGCTGATGCATAGGGGATGACACTCATCTCTTCTTTATCTTTTGCCGTGGTCGGGCATTGAGCCGAGCTCAATCTCACACCTTGCAATACAGGCAAGAACCCTTTCTTGGACTGATCCATTTTGAACTTCTTCAAAATCTTATCAAGGTATGTGCTTTGTGAAAGACCTATGAGGCGTCTCGATCTATCCCTATAGATTTTGATGCCTAATATGTAAGCAGCTTCTCCAAGGTCCTTCATTGAAAAACACTTATTCAAGTAGGCCTTAATGCTGTCCAAGAATTCTAAATCATTTCCCATCAAAAGTATGTCATCTACATATAATATGAGAAATGCTACAGAGCTCCCACTCACTTTCTTGTAAACGCAGGCTTCTCCATAAGTCTGCATAAACCCAAACGCTTTGATCATCTCATCAAAGTGAATGTTCCAACTCCGAGATGCTTGCACCAGCCCATAAATGGATCGCTGGAGCTTGCATACTTTGTTAGCATTCTTAGGATTGACAAAACCTTCCGGCTGCATCATATACAGCTCTTCCTTAAGATAACCGTTAAGGAATGCCGTTTTGAAGTCCATCTGCCATATCTCATAATCATAGTATGCGGCAATTGCTAACATGATTCAGACGGACTTAAGCTTTGCTACGGGAGAGAGAGTCTCATCGTAGTCAACCCCTTGAACTTGTCGATAATCCTTAGCAACAAGTCGAGCTTTATAGATGGTGACATTACCATCCGCGTCCGTCTTCTTCTTAAAGATCCATTTGTTTTCTATCGCTCGCCGATCATCGGGCAAGTCAGTCAAAGTCCATACTTTGTTTTCATACATGGATTCTATCTCGGACTACATGGCTTCTAGCCATCTATTGGAATCTGGGCCCGCCATCGCTTCTTCATAGTTTGAAGGTTCACCGTTGTCTAACAACATGATTTCCAGGATAGGGTTGCCATACCACTCTGGTGTGGAACGTGTCCTCGTGGACCTACGAAGTTCAGTAGCAACTTGATCCGAAGTACCTTGATCATCATCATTAATTTCCTCTCCAGTCGGTGTAGGCACCACAAGAACATTTTCCTGAGCTGCACTACTTTCCGGTTCAAGAGGTAGTACTTCATCGAGTTCTACTTTCCTCCCACTTACTCCTTTCGAGAGAAACTCTTTTTCCAGAAAGGATCCGTTCTTGGCAACAAAGATCTTGCCTTCGGATCTAAGGTAGAAGGTATACCCAATGGTTTCCTTAGGGTATCCTTTGAAGACGCATTTTTCCGACTTGGGTTCTAGCTTTTCAGGTTGAAGTTTCTTGACATAAGCATCGCATCCCCAAACTTTTAGAAACGATAGCTTAGGTTTCTTCCCAAACCATAATTCATACGGTGTCATCTCAACGGATTTAGACGGTGCCCTATTTAAAGTGAATGTAGCTGTCTCTAGAGAGTATCCCCAAAATGATAGCGGTAAATCGGTAAGAGACATCATAGATCGCAACATATCCAATAGAGTGCGATTACGACGTTCGGACACACCGTTACGCTGAGGTGTTCCAGGCGGCGTGAGATGTGAAACGATTCCACATTTCCTTAAGCGCGTACCAAATTCGTGACTTAAATATTCTCCTCCACGATCCGATCGTAAGAATTTTATCTTTCGGTCACGTTGATTCTCTACTTCACTCTGAAATTCCTTGAACTTTTCAAAGGTCTCAGACTTGTGTTTCATCAAGTAGACATACCCATATCTACTTAAGTCATCAGTGAGAGTGAGAACATAACGATATCCTCCGCGAGCCTCAACGCTCATTGGACCACACACATTAGTATGTATGATTTCCAATAAGTTGGTTGCTCGCTCCATTGTTACGGAGAACGGAGTCTTGGTCATTTTGCCCATGAGGCATGGTTCGCATGTGTCAAATGATTCATAATAGAGAGACTCTAAAAGTCCATCAGCATGGAGCTTCTTCATGCGCTTGACACCAATGTGACCAAGGCGGCAGTGCCACAAGTATGTGGGACTATCGTTATCAACTTTACATCTTTTGGTATTCACACTATGAATATGTGTAACATTACGTTCGAGATTCATTAAGAATAAATCATTGACCATCGGGGCATGACCATAAAACATATCTCTCATATAAATAGAACAACCATTATTCTCGGATTTAAATGAGTAGCCATCTCGTATTAAACGAGATCCAGATACAATGTTCATGCTCAAACTTGGCACTAAATAACAATTATCGAGGTTTAAAACTAATCCCGTAGGTAAATGTAGAGGTAGCGTGCCGACGGCGATCACATCGACCTTGGAACCATTCCCGACGCGCATCGTCACCTCGTCCTTCGCCAGTCTCCGCTTATTCCGCAACTCCTGCTGTGAGTTACAAATATGAGCAACGGCACCGGTATCAAATACCCAGGAGTTACTACGAGTACTGGTAAGGTACACATCAATTACATGTATATCACATATACCTTTAGTGTTGCCGACCTTCTTCCGCTAAGTATTTGGGGCAGTTCCGCTTCCAGTGACCCTTCCCTTTGCAATAAAAGCATTCAGTCTCAGGCTTGGGTCCATTCTTTGACTTCTTCCTGGCAACTGGCTTACCGGGCGTGGCAACATCTTTGCCGTCCTTCTTGAAGTTCTTCTTACCCTTGCCCTTCTTGAACTTAGTTGTCTCATTGACCATCAACACTTGATGTTCTTTCTTGATTTCAACCTCTGCTGACTTTAGCATTGAAAATACTTCAGGAATGGTCTTCACCATCCCCTGCATATTGTAGTTCATCACAAAGCTTTTGTAGCTCGGTGGGAGCGACTGGAGGATTCTGTCAATGACCGCCTCGTCCGGGAGGTTGATCTCCAGCTGGGACAGGCGGTTGTGCAACCCAGACATTTTGAGTATGTGCTCACTGACAGAACTGTTTTCCTCCATCTTACAACTATAGAACTTGTCGGAGACTTCATATCTCTCGACCCGGGCATGAGCTTGAAAAACCATTTTCAGCTCCTCGAACATCTCATATGCTCCGTGTTGCTCAAAACGCTTTTGGAGCCCCGGTTCTAAGCTGTAAAGCATGCCGCACTGAACGAGGGAGTAATCATCAGCACGTGACTGCCAAGCGTTCATAACGTCTTGGTTCTCTGGGATGGGTGCTTCACCTAGCGGTCTTTCTAGGACATATGCTTTCTTGGCTGCTATGAGGATGATCCTCAGGTTCCGGACCCAGTCCGAATACTTGCTGCCATCATCTTTCAGCTTGGTTTTCTCTAGGAACATGTTGAAGTTCATGTTAACATGAGCGTTGGCCATTTGATCTACAAGACATATTTTGCAAAGATTTTAGACTAAGTTCATGATAATTAAGTTCATCTAATCAAATTATTTAATGAACTCCCACTCAGATTGACATCCCTCTAGTCATCTAAATGTTACACGATCCGAGTCGACTAGGCCGTGTCCGATCATCACGTGAGACGGACTAGTCATCATCGTTGAACATCTCCATGTTGATCGTATCTTCCAAATGACTCATGTTCGACCTTTCGGTCTCTTGTGTTCCGAGGCCATGTCTGTACATGCTAGGCTCGTCAAGTTAACCCTAAGTGTTTTGCATGTGTAAAACTGTCTTACACCCGTTGTATGTGAACGTAAGGATCTATCACACCCGATCATCACGTGGTGCTTCGAAACGACGAACTTTAGCAACGGTGCACAGTTAGGGGGAACACTTTCTTGAAATTATTATAAGGGATCATCTTATTTACTACCACCGTTCTAAGTAAACAAGATGCATAAAACATAATAAACATCACATGCAATTATATAAAGTAGTGACATGATATGGCCAATATCATATAGCTCCTTCGATCTCCATCTTCGGGGCTCCATGATCATCTTCGTCACCGGCATGACACCATGATCTCCATCATCGTGCCTCCATGAAGTTGCTCGCCAACTATTACTTCTACTACTATAGCTAACGGTTTAGCAATAAAGTAAAGTAATTACATGGCGTTAAATCATTGACACGCAGGTCATACAATAATTAAGACAACTCCTATGGCTCCTGCCGGTTGTCATACTCATCGACATGCAAGTCGTGATTCCTATTACAAGAACATGATCTCATACATCACAATATATCATTCATCATTCATCACAACTTCTAGCCATATCACATCACATGACAATTGCTGCAAAAACAAGTTAGACGTCCTCTAATTGTTGTTGCATATTTTACGTGGCTGCAATTGGGTTCTAGAAAGAACGTTTTCTTACCTACGAATAACCACAACGTGATTTTGTCAACTTCTATTTACCCTTCATAAGGACCCTTTTCATCGAATCCGCTCCAACTAAAGTAGGAGAGACAGACACCCGCTAGCCACCTTATGCAACTAGTGCATGTCAGTTGGTGGAACCTGTCTCACTTAAGCGTACGTGTAAGGTCGGTCCGGGCCACTTCATCCCACAATACCGCTGAAGCAAGAAAAGACTAGTAGTGGCAAGCAAGTTGACAAGATCTACGCCCACAACAGATTTGTGTTCTACTCATACAATAGAGAACTACGCATAGACCTAGCTCATGATGCCACTGTTGGGGAACGTTGCATAAAATAAAAAAAATTCTAAGTTCACCAAGATCAATCTATGAGTTCATCTAGCAACAAGAGAGAGAGATGCATCTACATACCACTTGTAGATCGCGTGCGGAAGCGTTCAAGAGAACGGGGTTGAGGTAGTCGTTCTCGTCGTGATCCTATCACCGGAGATCCTAGCGCCGAACGGATGGCACCTCCGCGTTAAACACACGTACGGTCAGCATGACGTCTCCTCCATCTTGATCCAGCAAGGGGGAAGGAGAGGTTGATGAAGATCCAGCAGCACGACGGCGTGGTGGTGGATGCAGCAGGGCTTCGGCAGGGCTTCGCCAAGCAACTACGGGAGGAGGATGAGGTGTAGCAGGGGGAGGGAGGCGCCAAGACTCAGGGTGCGGCTACCTCCCTCCCCCCTCCTTTATATAGGCCCCCTCGGGGGGTGCCGGCCCTGGAGATGGTAATCTCCCAAGGGGGCGGCGGCCAGGGGGTGGAGTGCCCCCCAAGGCAAGTGGTGCGCACCCCCACCCTAGGGTTTCCAACCCTAGGCGCAGGGGGTCCCAAGGGGGGCGCACCATCCCACTAGGGGCTGGTTCCCCTCCTAGTTCAGCCCTCCGGGATAGGTGGCCCCACTCGGTGGACCCCCGGGACCCTTCCGGTGGTCCCGGTACAATACAGGTGGACCCCAAAACTTTCCCGATGGCCGAAACAGCACTTCCTATATATAATTCTTTACCTCCAGACAATTCCGGAACTCCTCGTGACGTCTGGGATCTCATCCGGGACTCCGAACAACTTTCGGTATGCTGCATACTCATATTCATACAACCCTAGCGTCACCGAACCTTAAGTGTGTAGACCCTACGGATTCGGGAGACACGCAGACATGACCGAGACGACTCTCCCGTCAATAACCAACAGCAGGATCTGGATACCCATGTTGGCTCCCACATGCTCCTCGATGATGTCATCGGATGAACCACGACGTCGAGGATTCAATCAACCCTGTAAACAATTCCCTTTGTCAATCGGTATGTTACTTGCCCGAGATTCGATCGTCGGTATCCCAATACCTCGTTCAATCTCGTTACCGGCGAGTCACTTTACTCGTACCGTAATGCATGATCCCGTGACCAGATACTTGGTCACTTTGAGCTCATTATGATGATGCATTACCGAGTGGGCCCAGAGATACCTCTCCATCATACGGAGTGACAAATCCCAGTCTCGATCCGTGTCAACCCAACAGACACTTTAGGAGATACCTATAGTGCACCTTTATAGTCACCCAGTTACGTTGTGATGTTTGGTACACCCAAAGCACTCCTACGGTATCCGGGAGTTACACGATCTCATGGTCTAAGGAAAAGATACTTGACATTGGAAAAGCTCTAGCAAACGAACTACACGATCTTGTGCTATGCTTAGGATTGGGTCTTGTCCATCACATCATTCTCTTAATGATGTGATCCCGTTATCAACGACATCTAATGTCCATAGTCAGGAAACCATGACTATCTGTTGATCAACGAGCTAGTCAACTAGAGGCTTACTAGGGACATATTATGGTCTATGTATTCACACGTGTATTACGATTTCCGGATAATACAATTATAGCATGAATAAAGACAATTATCATGAACAAGGAAATATAATAATAATCCTTTTATTATTACCTCTAGGGCATATTTCCAACATTATGGCTAGACCACGGAGGAAGAAGAAGACTATGATCCAAATAGGAAGGAGGAAACAAGTTCCGACGAAGAGGACTTTCCCCTACCTCAACCTGGTTATATGCATGTGGAGTTCAAGAAGTCAAGCCTCCATAAGGTCCAATCTATCCCACCTCGTTTTCTGCAGTATAGCAAGGCATCACTATGCAAAAAGATAATGAAACTTGAGCTCGAGAATGAGGATCTGAGAGATGAAAATTTTAGCCTCAGACGCAAGCTAGAGAAGAAAAATGCAACAACTCCATCATCATCAACACCTCCACCGCCAACAACAAGGAAGGAGACATAATCACATGGGTATGGGCACTCCCCTTGGTAACTGCCAAGCTTGGGGGAGGTGCCCTGGTATCGTATTACCATCACAACTCCTATCTTTACCATTTTTCTTAGTTCGATCCTATTAGTAGTATCTTGATTTAGTAGAATAAAGTCATGGCATGATCTAGTTTTGAGTTTTGCTTTATGATCCTTGTTTGTAATCGAGTCCGTGAGCTATATAATAAAGATTAGTGTTGAGTCAAGGGCTTGAGTATTTTGCCATGATCTTGGGTGATTAGAAGAAAAAGAATAAAAAGAATCAAAGAGTTCATATTGATCTTATCGAAAGTAATGACTTGACATAGAAAGAGTATGATGATTTAAAGTTGTTGGGAGTTGACAAATATAGCTTTGGTCATCGTTGCAATTAATAAGAAGTAATAAGGAAAGAGAGGTTTCACATATAGATATATTATCATTGACATCTTTTATGATTGGGAGCACTCATTAAAATATGACATGCTAAAGAGTTGATGTTGGACAAGGAAGACAACATAGTGAGTTATGTTTTCTTACATCTGAGATAAAGTATGTTGTCATGGATCCTCTACCATGTTGAGCTTGCCTTTCCCCCTCATGCTAGCCAAATTCTTAGCACCAAGTAGAAATACTACTTGTGCTTCCAAATACCCTTAAACCAGTTTTGCCATGAGAGTCCACCATATCTACCTATGGATTGAGTAAGATCCTTCAAGTAAGTTGTCATCGGTGCAAGCAATAAAAATTTCTCTCTAAATATGCATGACTTATTAGTGCGGAGAAAATAAAGTTTGTACAAACTTGTTGTGGACGCAATAAAGGCGAGGACTGCATAATAAAGGTTCACATACAAGGGGCAATATAAAGTGACGTTCTTTTGTATTAAGATTTTGTGCATCAACCCTAAATGCGCATGACAACCTCTGCTTCCCTCTGCGAAGGGCCTATCTTTTATTATTATCCTCTACCTTATGCAAGAGTCGCGGTGATCTTCACCTTTTCCTTTTCATTTTATCCTTTGGCAAGCTCAGCATGTTGGAAAGAACATGATATATATATATATATATATATATATATATATATATATATATATATATATATATAAAATTGGATGTGGGGGAGCATGAATTATTATTGTTGACATTACCCTTGAGGTAAAAGGTTGTGGGGCAAAACTATAAGCCCCTATCTTTCTCTGTGTCCGATTAAAACTCCGTAACCACAAGTATTGCGTGAGTGTTAGCAATTATGAAGGACTAAGTGATAGTTGAGTATGTGGACTTGCTTTTAAGCTCTGACATAGACTCTTTCCGATGTTATGATAAATTGCAATTGCTTCAATGACTGAGGTTATAATTTGTTGGTGCTCAATAAGGTTTC
>NC_041387.1:656779787-656799096 GCF_002162155.2 Triticum dicoccoides | reverse complement strand
TAAAAGGTTGTGGGGCAAAACTATAAGCCCCTATCTTTCTCTGTGTCCGATTAAAACTCCGTAACCACAAGTATTGCGTGAGTGTTAGCAATTATGAAGGACTAAGTGATAGTTGAGTATGTGGACTTGCTTTTAAGCTCTGACATAGACTCTTTCCAATGTTATGATAAATTGCAATTGCTTCAATGACTAAGGGTATAATTTGTTAGTGCTCAATAGGGTTTCTGATTCATACTTTGGCTTTGTGAGAAGATCATCACTTGAACATGAGTAATCATAGGACAAAATTTATATATGTTGCTGTTATGAAATAATCATGATGCCTTCATGTTCGTATTTTATTTTTATCGACGCCTCTACCTCTAAACATGAGGATACATTTATTGTTATCGGCTTTTCACTTGAGGACAAGCGAGATCTAAGCTTGGGGGAGTTGATACGTCCATTTTGCATCATGCTTTTATATCAATATTTATTGCATTATGGGCGGTTATCTCACGTTATGTCACAATACTTATGGCTATTTTCTCTTATTTTACAAGGTTTACATAAAGAGGGAGAATGCCGGCAGCTGGAATTCTGGGCTGGAAAAGGAGCAAATATTGAAGGACTATTCTGCGCAACTCCAAAAGTCCTGAAACCCCATGGAATACCTTAAAATAAATAAAGAAAAATCGTCGCCAGAGATGAAGGCCAGGGGGGCACACCCTGCTCACGAGGGTGGGGGGCGCCCCCTGGGCGCGCCCCCTGGGCGCACCCCCCTACCTCGTGGGCCCCCTGGTGGCTCTCCGACATCCATTTTCTCCTATGTGAAGTCTTTCGATGAGAAAAAAAATAGAAGGCAACCTTTCGGGACGAGACTCCGCCGCCACGAGGCGGAACCTTGGCGGAACCAATCTAGGGCTCCGGCAGAGCTGTTTTGCCGGGGACACTTCCCTCCGGGAGGGGGAAATCATCACCATCGTCATCACCAATGCTCCTCTCATCGGGAGAGGGCAATCTCCATCAACATCTTCACCAGCACCATCTCATCTCCAAACCCTAGTTCATCTCTTGTATCCAATTCTTGTCTCCAAGTCCGGGATTGGTGCTAGTAGGTTGCTAGTAGTGTTGATTACTCCTTGTAGTTGATGATAGTTGGTTTATTTGGTGGAAGATCATATGTTCAGATCCTTTATGCACATTATTACCCCTCTGATTATGAACATGAATATGCTTTGTGAGTAGTTACGTTTGTTCCTGAGGACAAGGGAGAAGTCTTGCTATTAGTAGTCATGTGAATTTGGTATTCGTTCGATATTTTGATAAGATGTATGTTGTCTAACCTCTAGTGGTATTATGTGAATGTCGACTACATAACACTTCACCATTATTTGGGCCTAGAGAAAGGCATTAGGAAGTAATAAGTAGATGATGGGATGCTAGAGTGACAGAAGTTTAAACCCTAGTTTATGCGTTGCTTCGTAAGGGGCTGATTTGGATCCATATGTTTCATGCTATGGTTAGGTTTACCTTAATACTTTTGTTGTAATTGCGGATGCTTGCACTAGAGGTTAATCATAAGTGGGATGCTTGTCCAAGTAAAGGCAGTACCCAAGCACCGGTCCACTCACATATCAAATTATCAAAGTACCGAACGCAAATCATATGAGCGTGATGAAAACTAGCTTGACGATATTCCCATGTGTCCTCGGGAGCGCTTTTCCTATTATAAGAGTTTGTCCAGGCTTGTCCTTTGCTACAAAAAGGATTGGGCCATCTTGCTGCACTTTATTTACTTTTGTTACTTATTGCTCGTTACAATTTATCTTATCACAAAACTATCTGTTACCACTTATTTCAGTACTTGCAGAGAATACCTTGCTGAAAACCGCTTATCATTTCCTTCTGCTCCTCGTTGGGTTCGACACTCTTACTTATCGAAAGGACTACGATAGATCCCCTATACTTGTGGGTCATCAGACTGCACCAGGTGCACGCCGGTGCAAAGAGGTGGACGCGCGACAGGTGCAAACTGCAAAGTCTCGGAGACAAGATTGTGGCGCAGGCGCCCGTCCGGAGCGCAAGATGGTGTTCGGGATCTTGCCAAGAAGGTCGTGTTTGACCTATGAGCGGATGGCCAGAGCGGCACAACGCTCCACCAGGGACGCATGGGGAGCCTAGCAACAACGACACGATGAGTCTGACGCGCGAGGAAGCGCCAAAGGAGGGGCGACCATGGACCAGAAGTTCTGCACCAACAGTATACTGCCGAACGGGTTTGGCAGGGCGCCTGGCATTGTTGGTCTTTGCCCGGCCATGCTGCACGAAAAGGTGGATGAGTACGGTGCCGAGGAGCAGGAGCTCTGTCTTTCAGTTCGTCTGTGGCTATTCTTTTCAGTTCGTCCATGATGATTTCTTTGTTTTTTTGTGCTTTGTCTGTTCAGTTTATCTTAGCTCTACAATGTCTCAAAATTTTCAGTAGCTAATCTCTTAATCCAATTTCTAGGTTCTCAAAGCAAGTTTCATCCAAACACTCAAACCAGTCTTTTGTTACAGTTGAAGAAACATGACAAATCTGGTTTCCGAAAATAATGAACGTGGCTTACAATTTTGTATGTGATGGACATGCCCCCTTGGTTTTCCATTCAAGATCTACATCAGTAGCTTCCATGTCTTTTATGCAATGTTTATATTTTTCTTAGGAATTTCTTTTGCTGTCGATCCTACGTAATAGATTCTCATGGGTTGTTGACCCACTAATTTTGACTCTCACTCTGAGAAGACATAGATGCAGGCTTAGTGAGAGTATTTAGCATATATTAGCTCGATTTAATTAACTAGGATAATACTGGTCTTGAACTTTGTACACCCATTCCTGCCATGTTACTGATTGTTTGTGTCTTTAGTTCTTAACAGTAGCGTATGACATGACGACAACGAGCCGTTTGTAGCAAATAGCATTGGTGTGGTGTGATCCCTTCAAACCTGCATTTGTAAAACATTTGCCTCTTGGACCAAAATGAAGAGATTCTTATTGGATCTGTGTCGCTCATTTATGCAATGTCAAGAGCATATTGATATTCTTCAGATTCCGCATTTTTTTCTTCAACATGGACGGGCGCAGCAACACGCGCCTATATGTTCTAGTGTACTAGTAAGGTACATGTGCATTGTACGCATGAGATTTGGCAACCAAATTATGAATAAATACCACATTATAGCATGTAAGCTTTGAGTCATATATGCATGATGTAGATGTTCGTTTAATTCTTATAGTTCATCTCATTTAAAATCAATTAGTTTTTATAAAAAAAAGCTAATCTATTTTAAGATTCATGGAATTGAACGTTGTAAAGCATAAAGTAAAAAACAAATAATGGTAAGATTCTAGAACAAAGAAGAAGTACTTGTGTTTTGAGGTTTGTGCATTATGCTTAAGTTCAACCATGGAGTCTTCTAGATTGTACATGTGGCAAAATCTGGTGGAATGTAGATGATATCCAACGGCCAGTAGTACTCGGATTTGCCATCTCTGCACCGTCGGATTGGTTTCATCCAACGACCATCTTTCAAAGTTATTCACACACTATATAGGAGTATAGATATGACTAGCTAATCTTAGTCTCCATCACAAACATGTGCATGGTCTATCTTGATTTCTCTCGGGGCATCTTTCTATCGCGCACGCACCTCCCTCGATCTCCCACCCATATAGTCCCCTCACGATCTCGAAGGGATCTCTCTATCACAAACACACCCTCTCTCCCTCCCCATGCGTCCATGTTCTCCATGTGTCCCTCTCGACCTTTGTTCCTTGTTGGCCAGACCTCTATTGGACATGTGCAATAGGGGTGTCTCCCTCCGTTGCAAACGATCACGCGCTAGCTATCTTCGTGTATCTCCTCACCTCGCTTTTCTATCTCGGAGATGCATGCGTGATATGTTTGCATAAGAAACAAAAAAACACACTCTCTCTCTAATTTATCGTTTGCTGTCACTTTCTCTTTCACACACATACTCTTTTTGCACACTCACTCATTCTCCTTCACACGTACTTGATCTCTCTCGACTTAGGCACTCTCTTTGATCCACAGCATATAAATTTATTGAAAAGTCAAACATCACAAAGTTTGGCCATGTACGTGGAGAAAAACATTTACATCTAGAACGGCAAACATATACCATTAGATTCACCATGAGATGTAGTTTCGTATGATGTATCATTGGTATTGTAGATATAAATAACAATTGCGTAAACCTGATCAAAGTTTCCAAAATTTGACTTTTAAAAAATTTACATGCACTGCATTATCGAGCGGATGGAATATCTCTTCCCCCTCTCAGCTATCTGACGCACCACTCAGCCTTATCGGGACTCCTCTATCTCTCTCAAACTTTATATCTCCCTGGTTCACACATACACATGTCTCGCTCGCGCTACATATAGACTCATCCAACACTCTCCACCCTTGTTTTCTCTCTATGTGACACACACCCCCTAAGTACCATAATCCCTCACTCCATCATAGGCGCAAGCACTCCCCCCCTAAGTATGATTATCTCTCACTAGCCATCGGGAACACACATATTGTCTCTTTCCATCCATACGTCTATCTCGATATCTCTCGGGGTATCTTCTATCGCACACACACCTTGTCACTTGATCTCCCACCCATGTAGTCCCATCACGATCTCCAGGGGATCTCTCTATGACAAACATACACTCTCTCCTCCCCATGTCTGCATTTTTCTCCGTGTGTCTCTCTCGACCTCTCTTCCTTGTTCTTGGCCACGTGCTAGGGGTCTTTCTCTCTCAGTTGCAAACAACCACACATTATCTCCTCACCTTGCTTCCGTTGTCCAAGATGCATGTGTGATATGTTTGCATAAGACACACACGCTTTTTCTCTACTTTTATCGTGTGTGGTCCCTGTCTCTTTCACACACGCACACACACTTTTTTCACTCACTCTTTCTATTTCACACACACTCTCTCTATATATATAGTTAGGGACTCTCTCACGTCCATAAGCATATGGATGTTTTGAAAAGTCAAACCTCAGAAAAGTTTGACCAGGTATATGTGGAGAAAAACATACATCTGGAACGATCATTAGATTCATCACAACATGTACTTACTTCATACTATCATTTATCTTTGGTTTTGTAGATATAAGTAATTTCTTTATAAACTTGGTCAAAGTTTCAAAATTTTGACTTTAAAAAAAATGTTGGCACTACATTATCGAACGGAGGGAGTAGCTCTTTCTCTCTCTCTCTCTCTGCTATCTCTCATGGGCCTCCCCTCTCACTCGAACTCTCTATACCGATGGATTATACGCTTATTATGTCTGTGTATAGCTCCGTATATTGTTTAGTTGACTGGTCAACCAGTCCACATGCTGCCTTGTCAGCTCGTGTTCTCTATCTTCATGTGCTGGCCCATGTGGCAGTGGGTGAAAATAAGTAAACTAGAGGCCCATCTGACACGCGGTGAAGTAAACAAAGTTGAAACCACTCGGGGTAGCACCCCGCACACTAGTAAATTGAGGACGCATTGAGGACACACTTCTTTCACGTGAAGGACGCACTCGCGCACAATTCACCACTGAACGGCGGCATGCACAGAAGAACGCACTCGCGCACACCCAGCAGGCTCTCCACTATGTAGGCCAAAACACGTGCCAAATTCACTTTTGATGCATTTGGCATCGATGCCCCTCCATTGCTCACCTGGTGCCCCAATATGGATCACCTACTTTGCTCCGGTGCCAAATTAACTCACGCAATAAAAAAACATTGGCATGGGAGGGAGAGAGGACTGAGGCAATAAAAACACTTGTTTGGGAGAGTGAGAGGCTGGTGTAGTTGGTTTGATTGATTTGTTTATTCATGCGGGTCTGTGTGCACAGCGGTGCCAACTCTCTCGCATTGTGAGAGCGGTGCCAAAATCTTTTGATTTGACATTGATGCGTATTATGTGGCATACTTTTGAGAAATATGGCATCGGCTACATAGTGGAAGGCAACAAATGCCCAAGCTCTTCACGTGCTCCTAGGTAAATGAGAGGAGAGAGGGAGAGAGAGAGAGACAGAGAGAGAGAGAGAAAATATCACTAGCCAGCCAACCCTATCGTATGAGAGAATGATATTGGTACCTCTTGATGACACGACAATTTTATACAGCCTGCTGCTCTAATATGTTCTCTTCTTTTGCAGATAAAAAAAGACCCGAAAGTGAAAAATGTGCTGCACTATATCAATCTCATCGAATGCCTTGATCTCCATCTTACAGAAATTGATTTGATCGGTCACCAAGGCAGCACATCTGAGATTAAATTGGTCAGGTTCTTTGTTCTGGAGGCACGTGTGCTCAAGGTAATGAGGTTTGGCGTTCTCTGGCGCAACAATGAATGGCGTGCTGATCACCGCAAGCGTCTAAGCCTAAATGACAAAGTCTCCGCAGAAGCTGAATTTGTTTTTGAAACATCAAGTGGCCAGAGACTGGAAAATTTATTTGCCCATTAGTGACTTGTCAGGGCGGTGGATTTTAGTTTGTACGATAATGTTGCATCCACCTAAAGTAACGGAAGTTCTTACGTAAACTTCCTAATAATTCCATCTTCGTAAGTGCAGCATTACTCCTAACATTTGTAATATCAGTTTGAAACTTGTAATACTGCCGTGTTCTATTCCTGCGTTTTTAAAATCCTGCGAATCAAAGAGGTCCTGAGTTGGTGATAATGGTGTGCCTGCCATCTTTCAGTAATAGCCGTCGGATCTAGATCTGGCGCATACAAACCAAATTTCTCCAGTTTTACATCTTTCATGTCAGCCTATTTGGTAGGTGAGGTTAAGGTTTGTCGTTCGTGGTGGCACCTATTCCTTTCCTTTGCAGTTTGGTTATTGCCCTCCCTATGTCACAATCTCACATTGCTGCGGTTTCTGGTGCCACGTAAGGCCTTTGAATTTGGAGGTTTGGATAGAAAAATAGCCCCTCTTCGGCTCGGAAGATCGCTTTGCTTATCGCTACTAGCTTCCACATTGGATCTGTGGATCTTTCAGCGGCGACGGCTTCAATAGTTTTTTCTCTAGGGTCTATCTAGGGCATATCTAGATCTGATCTAATTATTGCACATCTAAGTGACTTAACCGAACATAAAAAGAAAAAAAAAACATACACCCATCCGAATCTTGGCGTAAAATCTATGACACACGACTTAGATGTGCAATATTTATGGCACATCTAGATGTGATTTAGCAAAACGAATATTTGCATAATATCAATGACATAGGATTTAGACGTGCAATACTTAGGGCACATCTAGATGTTATTTATCAAAATTGTCTTATTTATTTTTCCACCTTACATAAAATGTTTTTATTTTTCCATCTGCAATGGGATATCCGGAAAAGGTCTGATTAGGTCTCAAGTGAATAGTATATGAGAAGAAAAATGAAAAGAAAAAAAATACGAATCTCCGTGCAAGATCAAAAGAATATAGCGTCGAGATTGAGACATAACGAAGTCTCAGTCGACTGGGACTTAGCAAACTGATCAGGAAATGTTAAAATGTTCTTTCATGGACAAAATTGTGATCCAGCCTTTCTTGGCTGTCATGTGTAATCAAGATAATATTTCTTACATGGTGTTCATGTTGCTCCTGCAGCAAATGGTTCTCATGTTGTTTGTTCTCACTCAGCAAGTTGGCTCATTATTGCACATACATGATTCTTCACGTTATACTCCTGCAGCTGCAGAGCTGGAGAGCACGTTGCCGGAGCGGCGCTGTCCGGCACATCAAAACCCCACCACCTCGCTCCCACTCCTCCGCGCTCTACTATCCACCACCATGGCGTCCGACTCCGAGTCCAGCGACGTCGCGCCGGACGACCAGCACGAGCACCTGCGCCCCGAGGGCACGGAGCCGCTGGCGCGCATCGCCGTCGACTACACCCCGGACGCCTGCCGCCACGCGCCGGAGACCGGCGAGATCCACGTCACCTACGACCACCGCGGCGGCGCGCGGTGGCGGTCCCGCAGCCGCTTCCTCCCGGGCGGCGCCGTGGCCGCAGCGGTCCGCACCCCGGCCGGCGACACCGCGGGGCTCAACTACAACCTCTACCTCTCCTCCCTCGAGGGCTCCGGCGACATGGACGAGATCGACTTCGAGTTCCTCGGCAACCACAAGCGCGCCGTGCAGACCAACTTCTTCGTCGCCGGCTGCGGGGGTAGGGAGGCGGTCCACGAGCTCCCCTTCGACTCCTCCGACGGGTTCCACCACTACGCCGTCGCCTGGGGCGCCGAGGCCATCGAGTGGCGCGTCGACGGGGAGGTGATCCGGAGGGAGGAGCGGCGCGACGGGGAGCCCTGGCCGGAGAAGCCCATGTTCCTGTACGCCTCCTTCTGGGACGCGAGCGGCGTCGACGAGGGGCGGTGGACCGGCACGTACCACGGCCGCGACGCGCCCTACGTCTGCATCTACAGAGATGTCAGGGTGCCCGCTGCTCTATCGGCGGAGGAGGAAGAAGATGAATGTCAGGATGATGCGGACGCCGGAGATGACGATGATGCGGAGGAGGAGGAGGAGGATGCCGGGGCTGGTGAAGATTAGATCCCGGCGTTGTTCCGTCTCTGAGCGTGCCACAAGCCATGTGGAATTAGCTATCTTGGTCACGACTCACGAGTGTGTTTGGTTCAAGCATTGCAATAACAGATTCATGAATTATTTGCTGTGAAGAAAAACAATGACAATACACACAGTTCACTTGAATAACTAATCATGTGTATACATAGTATAAATAGAGTGAGGCCATAACATTATTAAAAAATACATGGACCCATTACCCATACATCTGGTTCACATGATATTCGTCATCAACATTCTTTTTTGATAAGTCCTCTTGCCCCCGGCGGCTAGGGTTCGCCGCCAGGAGAGATCAATCTTCCAACGCCGTCTTGCGGCAGCTCCCCTCCGTCGGCGACCTCGATCGTCGGTGGTGAGGGGGAGGGGGAGGGGGGGTCCCCGGTTCCAAGCGTGTGCATTGTTTGTACTTCCTCGTAGTCTAGGCTTTTAGGTTGTTCATCGTCTTGGCTTCAGCGGCGATGATGACGACACTGAATAAACATTCTTCAGATACTTCCCTGACAAGGCCATCGGTCCTATGGTTGGGGATGGATTTAGAAACCAGTCTGTTCAAGCAATGATGGTGTGGCAGTGGCCGCATCCTCGTGGTGGACCTGTGTCCACGGGCTCCGCCGTTGCGGCGACGTTTGCTCTAGCGTCGGCGCGGAGCTTGGGAGGTAGTTCAGGAGCGAATGCAGATTGTGGTCTGCATCGACGACATCTGGAGGACGGAACGTGTGCTGGGTCTGTGGTTCGTGGATGGGAGGTATGGTTTCCTCCTTCGGCGTCTGAGTCGTGGTGGGGTGTTGGATCTGAAGTTCGATGGCGTGCCCGGGGTGTTGCCTCGGTTTGATTCGTTCAACAGCAATGGCTTCACTTTTGGTGAGCCACCTTGGAGATCCGCAAAGCTGCATATCAGCTATGGAGCCGCATCGAGCTCGGTTAAGGAGGTGATCTGTCATTCTTTTCTTCGATGGCTGTTGTGGTGGTGCCGGAGGCAGGTGACGGTCCTTGGTGTCAAGTTCAGAGATGTTCTGCTATCTTTTCAATTTTATCAGGTCGGTCCTTACGTGACATGTATTTTAATATTTATGATACGAATGAGTCAGGTATTACGAATATTTTTTTTTTGATAAAAGAAGGCTCTCCCCTTCAGATTTTCATTAAGAAACCAAAGCAATTCAAACTACTACAATATCCAAGGAAACATTCTTCATCAACATAGTTAATCGTATTGTCCTCTCGCACACAACAAGCATCAAACTCGAATGGGATCCGCTTGTGTTGATGTTGGCGCCTTTCGTCGCACTGGAAGTAGATACTCATCTTGTGCATAATCCAAAAACACCGTGTCGGCATTGTCAGCAATATTGCGCAATCAAGCAAATACTCCCTCCGTCTCGAATTGTAAGACGTTTACATTTCAAGACGGAGAGAGTACTTTATAAATTTCTTCATGCATGCATCATCGCAAAGCGCCTTTTCAGACAATATCCACGTAAAATATATGAGCACTCTCATTATGTTTAAATTTAGCCACCATAACTATGTACACAAGTACTGCATAACAATGCTATATAGCATTTCTAGCGCACTAGTACTACATGTGACTAGGAAGTTTTTTTCTTCAAAAAGGCCTAAGGCCATATATTAAGTGTCACGGGACCTTAAAAAGTAGAAGAACATTCAAAAATATTGGGGTGTTGAAGTCTTCTTGTTCCTGCATCCACTGGTGGTGAGCTGTGAGCATAGCTTGATGCCTCCTCTAGGCTTTCTCTTCGTAGAGAAAACTTTTTAAAACTCAAGAGCTTGTAAAAGCAACGGCTAGAAAATTGTTGATGCAGATCAGGAGATGCCGGCGGTTGTGATTTGCGACAAAGATCATGACAGACGGTTGACTGCAGAAGGATCCACCGGAAATCTAAACGGATCGGATCCTAAAAGACCTGCCGAAGACACAGCTCCACACACCCTCAGCCACCAAAAAAACATGAAAGAAATGGGGATAGGGCGAGGAGAACATTATGCCTACCCTAGGGCAATGCCACCGCTTCACCACAACAAACAAAAGACAAGGACTCTATAAAGAAAACATGAAAACAAAAACATACCGATGTATGCCAGTTTTGGATCTGATGTGAGCTCGGGCCGTACAAAATCGTGTACTGACGTCCTTTTCTCCGACGATCCAACCAAGCCGGGCCACCGTAGAAGACCCCCATGTTGGATCCCTCCGGCCACCTCTGGCTTCACCAACGTGTCATCACGCACCGTCTAAGAAAGGCCTCTGCTTGAGCACACATCTCCTTCGCCGCCCCACAACAACCCTCCACAGTACCCCCGATCTTGACCTTCAACATAGAGAAGGGAAAATAACGATGCAAATTAACATTTTCTTTGTTCCATATAAATGCCACATCGAGAGCTCCTCCTTAGCACTTATAACATACGTTACGCTGGCGCTCATGCACACTATATGGGCCGCAGCCCACTTGACCACTGACCATTGAACATTGACTTTTGGAAAAACGTTGATGAAATTGAATAAAAAATCATGGATTTGAAAAATGTTCATGAATTTAGAAATGTTCATGAATTATGGATTTGAAAATTATTCGATAATTTAAAAAAATTCATGAATTCTATTTGAAAAGAGGAAAAGAAAGAAACAGAAAAAAGGAAGAAAATAAACAGAAAGAGAAATAAAATATAAAAAAAGAAGACCACAGAAAACCTAGCCCGGTAAATCGGAATCCCACCCAAAAGGCCCAAACCGTTGGGGAGATAATGGGATGGCAGCCCATTTAGACCAGCGAACAAGGAGGGACAAACCCATCCGCTTGTCGAGACCAGGCCCGTCAGGCCCTGGGCAGCACCCGTTTCGTCACTCCTAGTCCTAGCCAGTAGCCACGGCGATGGCGACGGCGGGCGGCAGCCAATAGGATTTCGCCGGGCGTCCGTCCGTGCTCGGAGAAGAAGGCGAGCGCTTGCGATGGCAGCAAACGTGGCGCTGCTCTCCGCCTCCTCGCCCTCCACCTCCGCCTCCTCCATCCTCCGTCGCCGCCCCCGGCCTCGCCGCTCCGCCTGCCCCCGCAGAGCAGCCTCCAGGCTATCCGTCGGTAAGAAGTCCTCCTCCACTTGTCTCAAAACTCAATCCTGCAACATTTTTTCACCTCGCCGCCGTACGACCAGTGCGGAAGCTCAGTTTCGCCGCCCTCCGAGCTGCGTCGATGGTCTTCGGCAGCACGCCGAGGGCAAAGCCATAGCCAGGCCCGATGTGAAATGTTGGCCGTAGAAATTTGGATAGGGTTTGAGGTGCTGTGGCAGCCAGGCAACAGTTGCGATTATGTGGGTACCAGCGTCAGTTTCCAGGCCCAATTTATGACATTGCCATGGCTGTACCTTTGGCTGTGGATTCTACTATATGTTTTTATGTGTCGTTTTGATCCTGTCTCCGTGCAATTGGGCAGTGGCTGCGATGAGCGACGACCCAATCAAGGAGTGGATCCTCACCGAGGGGAAGGCCACCCAGATCACAGGGACCAGCTCCATTGGGGGCGGCTGCATCAACGCCGCCCAGCGCTATGACACCGATGCTGGCTCCTTTTTTGTGAAGACCAACAGGTGTGCTAACACAAATTTATGTTTCAGAACTCAAACTCATCTTGTGGTGGAGTAGCGCAACTAGTGATGTTGGTGGCAACAATGGAATTGAAACATATTGTTGTATGCCAGGCGCATCGGTCCAGCTATGTTTGAAGGAGAGGCTCTGGGCTTGAAGGCAATGTATGACACCAAGTCAATCCGTGTTCCTTTGCCGTACAAGGTCAGTGAAGAACCAGACTCAAGAACATGTATAAGTTGTGCGATGCATAAACCAGTACAAGATAATCATAACTCACGTTCATGACTGAAACCGCACTACACCATACATCGCAGAACTCGACACTCACTCTGCCATTTGATTGGTATACATGATTCTTGTTTCAGTTACATTCATCTGAAAGTCGTTGGTTTGTTTCTCATCTAGCAACTAATAGTTAGCATCTTAGCACAGCGATTGCATACTATCTTTATTTTTCACTACCTGGCACCTGCCTACAGCCGTCTTTCTTCACTGTATTTCTTAGTTCTTACTCTGTATTTCTACCCCTTTTATTTCAGGTTGGCTCGTTACCAACTGGTGGTTCTTTTATCATCATGGAATATATTCAATTTGGTCGTTCTAGGGGTGACCAGGTAACCTTGTCCCGAAACCCCTTTCGTTCAAAGAAAAAGGTAACTTGTACCTTTTGTTGCAAGCTTTTATGTAAATCATGCATCATTAACAAACAACTTATTGTCAGTCAGCTCTAGGAAGAAAGCTGGCCGAAATGCATAAAGCTGCAAAATCTGACAAGGGATATGGTTTCTACGTCGAAAATACTATTGGAAGGTAAAATTAAGCGCTAGCTATTCTAAAACTAACTTATCCCTTTTTTAAGAGTAGATGACTGTCTCTCAGTGACATTTGACTTTGAAGTCCATCTCGAGTGGTGTGGCTTGCAACCCATGTTTGCTTTGAAATACAGTTCTTTTTAATCCACCAACTTTCCTGATGTAGCACTCCGCAAATTAACACTTGGACTGCTGACTGGATTGAGTTTTACTCGAAGCATAGACTGGGATACCAGTTGAAGTTGATATCGCAGCGGTTCGGAGATTCAGCCATATATGAAAAAGGTACATAGGAGAAAGGAGGAGAATCTGGAACTTAACCATTATGTTCCCATTTCTTCTGATGGACACGTCATTAACTGAGTGCTAGTCATTTTTCTCTTGATCGCAAGTTTGTAATAGTTCATAACGTTTTCATATAAGTTCCTCTTGTGCAGGTCAACAATTGATTGAGAAAATGCATCCACTGTTTGACGGTGCTGTTATTGAGCCATGCCTGCTTCATGGAGATTTATGGAGTGGAAATATAAGCGCTGATACCAATGGAGATCCTGTAATATTGGATCCAGCATGCTACTGTATGTAAAATTCACTATTTCTTGCCCTAATCTCCAGAATCACAATCATTGTATGCAATATGTTGATCCATTTTTTATAAGAAAATTGTCGATCAACATACACACGAACCAAGTGGTTATTAATTTGTTTGGAATCACTGACTTTCTTGCACAGTTTTGTTAGAACCTGTAGATAATTGTTGAAGAAACGTCATCCATTGTTCTTTAACTGCAGATGGGCACAATGAAGCAGAGTTTGGGATGTCCTGGTGTGCTGGATTCGGAGGGGAATTCTACCGCTCCTATTTCGAGGTATCCGATACTCATTTTGTTCCACTACATGTTTCGTAATAAAACAGGGTAGTAGAATTTGTGTATCACTCCCATAAAATGCAGTCCCTCACCTCAAGCTGTACTCTTTTTTTTTTACTGCTTGTCTTTCTCTCTTCATATTTAACTATATCACGTCTTGTGCCGGGTGGGCCTCTCAATTAACCGTCCTGATGGAAAAGTTAAATGTAACATACTGAACTGTTATTCAGGTGATGCCGAAGCAGCCAGGCTTTGAGAAGAGGAGGGACCTGTATCTCCTATACCACTACCTGAATCACTATAACCTTTTCGGCTCTGGGTACCGCTCCTCGGCTATGTCCATAATCGAAGACTACCTGCGGATGCTGAAGGCATAGCCGCGTCTTCTCTTTGAGAATTGAGAACAGGGAATTTCCCACCTCTGCTTCTCCCCAGAATGGCATGCACGTATAAATGACATGGTCTATATGTACCCCTTGATATGTTGTGGATTAGTAGTGACATCCTTACATTCTGTTGTAAATTCACTATCAACTGAATTTTTTTATTATATCTGTAAATATATATATCAGTGATAATCCATGTCACCGTGTCTGGCGCACAAATGGGTATGAAACAAAAATAATGTATCCTTCCCTCCCCTTTCATCTTTCCTGTGGTGGACTACAGCCAGTCTATAGATTCAGCTCCTCGGATATAATAGCTCTTGTCAGATTCAGCTCCCCGGGGAAGCTCCACGCGCTCCATCTGTGGAGTTGGGAGCGGGAGCCTTCCTCAACAGGCCCTCAGACAGTGTAATGAGGACAAAAGTGAAATATACATACTCTTATAAAGGAATCTTTTGTTGTTGACAGCAGCAAACAATGAAGAAAATGTGTTCTTTGTAAAACTCTCATCTACATCAGAGTTTCTGTCGAACCCTAGAGTCAAGTACAAGTGAAGAGGTATATGCTGGGACCTGGGAGGGAGAGTGGAGACTTACGTTAGGTGAACAGTTTGTGCCACTGGGGTCAGAATTTTGGCAAGCTTCTTGCTCAATTAGTCCGCACTCCGCAGTGACGTATAAATCATGTCAACCAGCGGCTGAGACACTTGTCTTGAAGTACATGATCATGCCATCTACATTTCATTCGTGAAAAAAGACTTACTTCAACAAAAGGATCTTATGATCGTGAATAGGACAAAGGTTACTTCTATGTTTATATAGTTCCATCCACTGGTTGTATGAAAGTAGTGATTCCTAATACAAAAGGGCAATGAATTGATTGCATATTTCCTAGAGAACCTTACCATTCTGATTTTGTCCTACCAATAGTCCAAGCAGGAACAGGAGCCGTTCTTGAAGTGGTGGAACCGGTTTCGGTCTCTGACAACTATGACTCGATCGTAGACCTCTGAGACTATCTTCATGACAGAGTGACAATCCTCACAGATTCTCAGGTTCTTCACTATACGGATGACATCCCCTCTTGTCGTGCTTATGAGTCCCAAGGCAAGCGCGAGTTTCTCGCTGTGCTGTGAAATGCAAACTTCTTTGTCCTCCTCATCAACGTCGAAGGTAACTTCTTTAGTTGAAGGCTTGTGTCCCTTGAGGCTTAAGGTCTTGCAAATCTCATCAAGCATTGCATATATTCGATCAGACTGAGGATGTGAACGGTCCCCGGACAAGAACTCGTAAACCACACCATTCAGCTCAACAATGCTGGATCCTGGAGGCTTGTATATCTTGTGTTCTTTCATCGAGCTCCTTACCCCTTGTACAAGGTCCCATTTCCCAGCATCAGCATAGACATTAGATAAGAACACACATGCCCCGGCATGCTGGGGATCCAACTTGAGTATCTCCATGGCAGCCATCTCCCCCATGTCGACATTCTTGTGAACCCTACATGCGACCAAGAGAGCACCCCATAGCACAACATCAGCCTTGAACGGGACAGTCTTAATGAGAGCCAATGCCTCATCTAGCTGCCCTGCTCGACCAAGCAGATCGACGACGCAGCCATAATGCTCTATGGTGGGCTGTACACGATATTCAACCGGCATACAGTCCAGGAACTTCTTGCCCTCATCCACCATGCCAGCATGGGCGCACGCACTCAGCACAGCGGTCATGGTGATGGAATCTGGGTCCACACCTGTGTTCTTCATCTCAGCGAACAAGGCCAGCGCGTCCCTGGGCAGACCGTTGGTGGCCAGTCCGGCGATCATGACGCTCCACGTCCGGACATCCTTGTCGAGCGTCTCCCGGAACACGGACCACGCGCTCTCGACATCTCCGCACCTCATGTACATGTTGAGCAGAGCGGTGCCCAGATTCCTGGTGGTGCTCCGGCGGGTCCTTGCATAGGAAGCATGCGCCCAGCGGCCTGTGTCGAGCGCGCCGAGATGCGAGCAGGCGGAGACGAGGGCGAGCAGCGTGACCTCGTCGGCGGCGGGCATCTGCCGCGAGAGGCGCAGCACGTGGGCGTAGAAGCCCTGGGAGAGGTGGGCGTGGAGGAGCGAGTTCCAGAGAGGCAGGTCCCTTTGGCCGGGGGGACTTGCGTCGAACACCTGGCGTGCGGCGGGCAGGTCCCCGGCGGCCGCATAGAAGGAGAGGAGCGACGCGCCGATGAACCGGTCGCGGGAATCCAGGCCGCGGCGGAAGAGGGAGGCGTGGACGGCGGTGCCCGGCGCGGCCGCCGGGGTTGGTGAGCTCGCGGGGAGGAGGCGGGCGCAGGCGGCGAGGAGCGGCGGGTAGGTGTAGTTGTTGGGGTTGGAGAGGGGGCCGAGGAGCATGGAGCGGTAGAGGGCGACGGCGAGGTGCGGGCGGGGGCCGTGCGCGAGGGAGCGGATGGCGGTGTTGTAGGAGAAGGTGGAGGGGTGGGCTCGGAGGAGGGAGAGCGCGTAGGGGAGGGAGGAGTTGGCGGCCGACGCGGCGAGCGGGGCGGCGGCTGACGGGTCGGCGTCGAGCGCGCCGGAGCGGAGGAGCCGGGCGTGGAGTGCCCTGTTCGGGAGCGTGCCCGCGGTGGTCGGCGGCGGCATCGGCGGCGGAGGTGGACCTCCGGCGGCGGCTGATGCAATGTTGTGGGTACCGCTCCATCAGCTGCTTGCGGATGCTGCAGGCGTAGCCATGTCTACTGTCAGAACATAGCCCGAGTTCCCCTTTTTTTAAGGGCATGTACAATGCATAGCCTCAAGGTGATGCCTCACATGCCATGTAGGATCGGATATAACGTAAAATAGGTTCGGATAGAGAAGCAGGATCCTGCGGGTGCTTGAAGAGAAAAAGTGTGGTCCAGTGACAAAAGCTGAAAAGGTTGAAGTGAAAAGTAGAGATGCATGTGTACTAGAGTCTTTATTTTTTATTTCTTAATGAGGCCCACTAGTGATAGCTTGCATTGGAGAAGAAAAATTAATGTAGGTGCTTCAAATTACTTTTTATCATGGGGCATATGTATCCATATGCCACCATTGTACATGCCCTAACACGGCCTAATTTCTGAAAACGAAGCAATGCAACTACTATACGCTTTATGTGATTATTACATTTGTTGTAAATATTATTTGCAACTTTCTTACAACAATGTATGTCAATTGATAGGTTGAGCCGCCCCGTGCCATCCTTCGCGACTCGGGTGGCACGCGGCAACCAGAACGGCCGCCACCTCCCTCCTTCCCTCCCCCCACTCGCCGCCGGAGGGCACCGCCAGCAAAAATCCCCCAATAGTGACGGGGTAATGCTTGTTCCAAGCGAGGCGCGATGCTCGCTCCTGCCAAGGAGGCGAGTCGTGTCGTCCCCATCTTCGGCAAGGTCCTGGCAAGCCCTCTCGGGCGACATGGACGATACTCGTGGCAACGCCGCGCCGTCCCCAGCTCAAGCTCGTGAGTTGTCTAATCTTCGGGAGGTCAGAAAAGCCCCTTCCCCCTCCTTATATGCATCAGTGAACCCTCTTCTTGATCTTTGACGGCAATATCATGGTTGGTCACAACGTCATTGGCTCAAGCCCAGCGATGCGCTCTTTTTCTAGGTGAAATTGCCTGAAACATACTTTCTTGTTAACTGCCTGAGGAATAGCAACTGAGTATAAAAACAGTGTATGTATATGGAAAGGGTCCCAATGAACCTGAATTGAAAAAAATGATTTCAAAAAAGAGTCGAAAAATTCTATTTTAAAAAAATCAAACATGATCAAGTATTACACTCGTGTGAAAGTTTCGCGAAGGAATAGCTTGGAGCTCGTGCCAAGGAAACAAAATTGTGAGTAGACCGGCATAGAGTCCACCTTTTCCTCTAGGGTTTCCCTAGAGTCCACCTTTTCCTCCGGCGGCGCCATCGGAGTCCACCAAAAAAAAACCAGCGTCCCGATTAGCGATCGCGACCGCTGTCTGATAGGGTTTGATCCCGAGAACAAGCCAGTGTGGTTGCATGGCGGAATCGGAAGTCCAGGTGAACGCGGGAGGAAGGACGGGAGTTCGTGGCGATCTAGGGTTTAGTGCGGAGACGGGAGTTGCAGGAGGACAACGGAGGGATTCAGGAGCGTCTTTGGGCATGAACGGGGCAAGATCCATGGAGGCGGACGGGGCTGAGGTCGAAGGTGCAGATCGTGAAGAAGATGCAGATCGGGGGGAGGATGCTAATGGATGGGATCAATTCGGTCCAGAACCAGAGTTGGAGGACGTGTTTGAAGGCCTAAAGCTCCATGGCGCGGAGGAGGAGGATCTCGATCTCTCAGGAGAGGTAGATGAGCTGATTAAGGATGTTCGTTGGTTGTGCTTGTTTCGAGTGCATACTATGAGGCCGTTTAGTCATGCAGCGTTGCTTAATTCAATGCGGAACGCATGGGCCTGTGCCCAAGGAGTAACCTTCAATATCAAAGGGCCGAACTTGTTTTTGTCTCAGTGTCATTGCCTGGGCGATTGGAAACGGGTAATGGACGGAGGACCTTGGCAGTTTCGAAGGGATCCGGTGGTCATTGTGGATTATGATGGGTTTACTAACGTCTCTGAATATGCTTTGGATATGTATCCTTTGTGGGCAAGGATCAAAGGCTTACCGGATGGGCTCACAAGAAAGACGGAGTTGGCGGAGAAGGTTGCCAAGAAGGTCGGAGAGCCGCCGTTTACGGTGGTAGTTAATGAGGGGAGGATCAACCCATCAAGCCACTTAAGAGTTAGGGTTTTTGTGAATGTTCAGAAGCCATTGGTGAGGTTCGTGAGTATTACCCTGAAGGAGATGAAACGGTACCCTGTTACGTATGAGAAGCTGCCGGATTTTTGTTTTTTTGTGGTTGTATGGGGCATGTGGTGGAGGAGTGTGGGGACGGGGTTCATGATCCCGCTGAGTGTGGATGGGGGGATTGGTTGCATTGGAATAGCGAGCCGGCCATGGCGGGAGGCGGTGTAGGGCGGGGAG
>NC_041387.1:656749335-656779491 GCF_002162155.2 Triticum dicoccoides | reverse complement strand
ATGGTGGGCAAACCGTGCCAGGTGCTCATAATATTGGTGATGATGATGTGCGGACGGCTCGCAAGAGGCTTATGGGGGCGGATGGGGTTGTTGTGGTTCGAGGGCAGCCATTGCCAAACCTGGTGGGTAAAGTTCCGAACACCGTTCTGTTGCTGGAGGGGGGGGGGAGTGGATCCGGGGTGAGTAATGTGGCAGAGCCGTCATCTACTCCGGGCAAGGTGCCTATGGTCAAGAGAAGGAAGCAAGGGGAAGAGGGGGATGATGGTGACACAACCATGATAGAAGAGGCGGCCTCCAGTGAGGGGGACCGCCGGGCCCAATGAATGTCTTAAGTTGGAACTGCCGGGGAGGGGGGAATACCCGGACAGTTCGAGAGCTAGCGACTATCTGTCAGTCGCATTCCCCCAATTTGGTGTTTTTGTGTGAAACAAGACAGAAGGCTGAGAAAATAAAGAAGGTGCGTGGGAGGATTGGGTTGAAGGGTTTTGTTGGGGTTGACAGTAATGGTATGAGTGGCGGTCTTGCTCTTTTTTGGCATGAGAACTACGAGGTGGAGATCTTGGGAAAGGAAGAACACTTTATTGATGCACTGGTGCGTGTCCAGGAGGGGGCGGCACAATGGAGGATCACTTGTATATACGGTGAACCACGAGTGGAAAACAGACATATCATGTGGTCAAAACTCGAGCAGCTAAAAGTAGTGAATGATCTACCTTGGCTTGTGATCGGCGATTTCAACGAAGCCATGTGGGACTTTGAACATCTATCTCCTACACCGCGTGGTGAGCCACAAATGATTGCTTTTCGGGATTCGTTGGAGATCTGTGGCCTAGTCGACCTTGGCTTCGTTGGTGTGCCCTTTACATATGATAACAAGAGGGGAGGAGGAGGTAATGTTAAGGTAAGGCTGGATAGGGCAGTTGCAACTAATGCGTGGAGGAACATGTTTGCCTATGCTTCTGTGGTGCATGTTCCTTCGCCCTGCTCAGATCATGTGGCCCTGGTCCTAAAGGGCTCGGCCGACCCGGGACCGCTAGGTGGTAAGCAGAGGAGGTACGAAGTGTTTTGGGAGCGTGATGAGTCCCTGCCTGAGGTGATAAAGGAAGCCTGGGAGGCAGTGGGGGGAGTTCATAATATGGCTCAGTTGCGGGACGCTCTGTCTAAAACAATGGCAGCTCTTAGGGTGTGGAGCAAAAAAATTGGTAATATTACAAGGGAGCTTGCCAAGTCCCGTACTCAGTTAGAGGAGTTGATGCATATGAATGCTGATCGCCAAGATATCACAAGAGTGACGGACAAGATGAACGAGCTTCTGTATCAAGAAGAGATGCTTTAGTTACAACGATCACGTATCACGTGGTTGAAGGAGGGGGATAGAAACACAAAATACTTCCAAAGCAAAGCAGTCTGGAGGGCGAGGAAAAACAAGATTCGGGAATTGACGGATAGTGTCGATGTAGTTCATTCCGATCTTGCTTCTATGGGGGAAGTGGCTAACAGTTATTTTCATGATATTTTCACAGCCGATCCCACACTAAATGCAGCGCCTATTTTGGATCTGATTAACCCGGTGGTGACCGAGGAGGATAACAGAAGGTTGGGTGAGCCTTTTACGGATAAAGAGATCTCAGACGCTCTGTTTCAAATCGGGCCACTAAAAGCGCCGGGTCCGGATGGTTTCCCCGCTAGATTCTTTCAGAGGAATTGGATTACCCTCAAGGAGAGTGTGCTGGCTGCGGTGAAGGATTTTTTCAGCACTGGTATCATGCCGGAGGGAGTGAATTCCACATCTATTGTACTTATTCCAAAAGTTCCCAACCCGGTAAGAATCACGGACTATAGGCCCATTAGTCTGTGCAATGTTATCTATAAGGTCATCTCTAAGTGCCTAGTGAATAGGATGAGGCCATTGCTGGATGATCTCATCTCTCCTGAGCAAAGCGCTTTCGTTCCAGGGAGGTTGATTACTGATAATGCACTAGTGGCTTTTGAGTGTATACATCATATTAAGCAAGAGAAGGACCCCACAAAGAGTTTTTGTGCTTACAAATTGGATCTATCAAAAGCATATGATAGAGTGGATTGGGTCTTGTTGAGGCAAATGATGCAAAAGTTGGGTTTCTCTCAGCGATGGGTTGACTGGATAATGTCGTGTGTCACGTCGGTGAGATACTCTATCAAACTAAATGGAACCCTCTTGGATTCGTTTGCGCCGACGTGTGGTCTTCGGCAAGGAGATCTGCTCTTTTCGTTTCTGTTTTTGCTAGTGGCAGATGGTCTATCAGCTCTTCTAAAGAGCAAAGTGGCTTCGGGTGACATAACACCGGTGCATGTCTCTAGACGAGGACCGGGTGTCTCACATTTATTGTTTGCTGATGACACATTGCTGTTTTTTGAGGCTTCAAGAGAGCAAGCAGATGAGGTTAAAGTGGTGTTGGAATTGTACGGGAAGGCGACGGGGCAATGCATAAACCCTACCAAGTGCTCCATTCTTTTTGGTGACGCTTGCCCCATAGCGGTTCAAGAGGAAGTAAGATCAGTACTTAATATCACGAGCACTCACTTCGAGGAGAAATATTTGGCCTTGCCTACGCCAGAAGGGAGGATGTCTAAAGGGCGTTTTCAGAATCTACAGACGCGGCTTACCAAACGTTTGATACAATGGGGGGATGGCCTCTTGGCACAACCGGGGAGAGAAGTGTTGATCAAATCGGTTGCGCAAGCGCTTTCAACTTATATTATGGGCGTCTTCAAGCTACCGTTTTCCGTTTGTGATGACCTTACGCGCATGGTGCGGAATTTCTATTGGGGTTCAGCAAAAGGTAAAAGGAAAGTGCACTGGAAGAACTGGGACCATCTTTTGCAGCCTAAAGACAGAGGAGGTATTGGCTTTCGTGATCTTCGGATGTTTAATCAGGCCCTACTGGCCAGTCAGGCGTGGAGGCTCTTAACAAAGCCAGACAGCCTCTGTGCTAGGGTTCTAAAAGCACGTTATTACCCTGATGGCAAGTTGGAAGATACTGTTTTTGCTGTGTAATGGGTCCTCATCTTGGCTGGCTATATGCCATGGTCTGGAGTTGTTGAAAAAGGGGCTGCTTTGGAGAGTAGGGGACGGGGCAAGCATACGGGTGTGGCGGGATAGCTGGATCCCGAGACCCTTCTCATATAAACCGATCTCTCCTCAGGGGCGCTGCCGTATTCGTTTTGTTTCTGGTCTGCTTAATGCCAATGGGTCTTGGAATGTCGAGCTCCTTCGGGAGTATTTTGTGGCTGCAGATGTACATGAAATAATGAAGATTCGTGCTTCTCCCAGAATGGAAGGAGATGAGATCGCCTGGGCCCCGGGCATACATGGTATTTTTATGGTGAAATCAGCTTACGAACTAGCTTTTGACGAGGCGCACCGGAGTTCTGCGGTGGCGTCCAGCTCTGTGCCTTCGGGAAGTCGGGCGTGCTGGGACTTCATATGGAAGTGTGATGCCCCTCCAACGGTGAAACACTTTGCATGGCGATTGTCCAATGATGCATTACCCACATGGTAGAGGAAACACCGTATTGGATTGGAAACCACGAGTATGTGTCCGGTATGTGGAGTAGAAGAGGAGGATAACTTTCACCCGTTCGTGCGCTGTCAGTTTGGACGTGATCTGTTTGTGGCCATGGCAAAGGTGTGGAAGCTCCCGGATATCACATCAATACTTAATAACGGGAAAGAATGGCCGCTACACGTCCTGGGATCTCTTTCTAGCCTGGAACGAACAATGATACTAATGATTTTCTGGAGGTGCTGGTTTGTCCGAAACGAACTTGTTCATGCTAAGCCTGCCCCGCCTATGGAAGTCTCTCTAAGATTTCTTCAAAGCTATCTAGTTTCCTTGATTGGTATCAAACAAAATCCACAGGCTGACCCAGCCAAAGGCAAATCCTATATTGAATGGAAGGATACAGCGAGAAGGGGGAGATGCGCTGGTATTCAGGTCGAACGGAAGTGGACTACGCCGGAGTCGGGCTAGTCCAAATTGAATACCGACGGTTCCTTTGTTACGTCAGAACAGGCGGGTGCATGCATGATTCTACGTGATCATCAAGGAGCTATTAACTTCTCGTCCTGCAGGGTGTTGTTTTCATGCAAAGACTCCCTTGAGGCGGAGTTGTGTGCGTGTATGGAAGGCCTGTCTCTTGCCTTGCAGCGAAGCGTTTTGCCGATCGTGGTGGAGATGGATTCTATCGAAGCTTGCTCCCTCTTATCAAGCTTGGATACAGATCGTTCGGTTTATTCCTCTATTGTTAGAGAGATTAAGCACCTCATGGGTTTAAGAAAAACTTGTATTTCTCATATAGTTAGATCTCAAAATAAAGCTAGTGATTGCTTAGCTAAGTTTGCTAGAATCGAAGGCAGGACCATGACTTGGTTAGGAGCTGGTCCAGTTGAAGTATTGGAAATAGCAGCGTCTGATTGTAATGACATTGTGATTGAGTAATGAAATGCTATTTCTCCCGTAAAAAAAGAATTGTGAGTAGAAAAAGCGTGAATAATAACTTTTGTATAGTTTGGATTTTGTTTTTGACTTTTTGTTGTCGTCCAAAATACCATGGAAGTCATTCGTTCGCTAAACTTTTCACACACCTGCTCATGCTTGATTAGAAAGGAAAATTAAAATTTAAAAATTATTATTATTCAATTTGGGTGCATCGGCACCAAGACCCAAGATTCACGTCCGTATGTATATGTACTATCTTCTCCCCCTTGACCCCTTTCAATCTTCCCCGTGGTGGATTATGATCATGCATGGTACTGTCGTCGGTCGGGGCCCCGGTAGAACGAGTCAACCTGACAGCGATCCTCCGACCCAGTAAAACTATCCCGAGTCAACCAGAGTGACACTGACGGATCGACACGTGTGCTCGCCGGCTATTCTCAACAGACCTGTAAAGGCGACGCACTAATGGCGTTCTTAACAACCTAGGACGGCCCCGACGTGGCGGCTCGCCGTTCGACCACCGGCGAACAAAGATCATCTGAACTTTTGGCTCTCTCGTGCTCCCCAGCTAAGCTAATCCCTAGCCAAGGAAGCAACCCGGAGAGAGAGACGCGTCCCAGAAATTCTTTCCAGTTTCTCGCCGCCATTGGCATGCACCACCGGCCTCCCCTGTGCTTTTAAACCCTCGCCGTGATCCGACTAGCATCATCACACGACACAATTACGCCATTGTTGTGTGCGGAGCGGATGGAGGAGGAGCGGGAGGAGGCGGGCGTGGCGCTGACGGGGAGGCGGGCGCGGGCGGACACGAGGCACCCGGTGTACCGGGGCATCCGGCTCAGGGGCGGCAAGTGGGTGTCGGAGATCCGGGAGCCGGGCAAGGCCAGCAGGATCTGGCTGGGCACGTACCGGACGCCCGAGATGGCCGCCGCCGCGTACGACGCCGCCGCATTGGCGCTGCGGGGGGCCCGGGCCGCCGGCCCCGCGCTCAACTTCCCCGGCGAGGCGCTGTCGCGGCCCGCGCCGGCGTCGTGCGCGCCGGACGACATACGGGCGGCCGCGGCCGCAGCCGCGGCGATGGTTGTCGATGCCGGCAGCTCTCCTCGGACGGAGGCTGATGGCGGCCGCTCCGGGTCCGGGAGCTGCGGCGCGGGTGAACAGGGCCCCGTCGTGGACGAGGACGACGTCTTCGAGATGCCGCGGCTGCTGGCGAGCATGGCGGAGGGGCTGATGATGAGCCCGCCGAGGCTGGGCGCGGCGACGGCGGTGGACGACGACCACGATGGCGGCATGAGCTTGTGGGAACACTCTTGAGTTTCTCTTCTTTCTCCTGTGGGTGTAGCTGGTCTGTTGCACTTGCACTAGTACGAAATTTGAACGAGCAGACACAGCACACAAGTACAGAGCTGCGCGAACTTTGCGGCTCCCCTTATCGATACGTGGCAAGTTGATCTCGTCATATTGGTTATCCGTCCAGTCAAAGATAAAATATCATCAGTGAGAAATACTCCCTCCGTCTCAAAATTCATGTCTTAGATTTGTTTAGATACAGATGTATCAAGTCACGTTTTAATATTAGGTATATCTGTATTTAGACAAATGTAAGACAATTTTTTTGGGACGGAGGGAGTATATAAACAAACTACCAAGGGAAAGCACAAAGCGTTTGGTTTGTTAACTTTTCACCATCTCTCTAGATTACAACCTTGTCCAAAAATGAAAAGATTACAGCCCTCACTAATACATTACTCCCTCCTATCCAAATTAATTGGCACTGCTTTAGTACAACTTTAGGGAGTAAGTGCTTTTGTTTGGGTTGAGCCGGTTTCAGTTCCCCTTTAATTTTGTTCTTTGTTCTTTTCCGCCACAAGCAGTCGCTGCTCTTTTTGTTCTTTGTTGCAACTTGCAAACCATTCCCAAGAGACACAGAAATTTTGCGTAAATAAATTGAGAGGATAACCCAACAATCAAATGGGAAATAAGTTACTGTCCCTATGTACTCCACAAAATGTTTTACCAATAGAACAAAATCAAAGTGATTGATAGAACAACAAACTATAAAGAACAAATTCAAACAATTCAAGAAACATCCCATGAATGGTTTTACAAAAAATTAGAAATAGGAAAGTGAACATCAGTACCATGAGATATAAAAAGGTGTGAATAAATAAAATAAATTGACAAAAAAATCTAGAGCAAAAGGGAAAAGGAAAAAGTACATGAAAACAAATATTTTCCTCATTAAGTATTACCGACCAACAGATAGCGGTAGCGACAACAACAAAGTAATCAACATTTGTGAAGCTACGCACGTGCGCGTCTGAAGACCAGCTTGTGTGGTAGGGAAGACCATCACATTTCCATCCTAAAGTGATCTCATAAAGTTCCAAGTCCCTGGAAGAGTTTCCCACTTTTGCCATCTGTATATAAATGAGGTTCAGAAGTTTCTCGAAAAAAAAAGGTTCAGAAGCAAACTGCTCCATGGTTCACATTAGAAGATGAAAAAAATTCACAAGTTGAAGAAGATGACAAGAAAGAATTACTTTAGATAACTACTTGGTCTATAGGACTCCTGGGCATTGCTCAAACAGGCCTTAGGAACGACATGGCTAATCGGCCCCCTCCCGTGCGTCGGCTAGTGGTAATGTGATGGGCTGGCTGGTGCTACAAGTTAACGGGTTAAAAAAACAATTGTTCACCGTGCGTTAAAAAATGTTCATGAAATGTAAACCTTGCTCGTGTGATTTTCAATGGCCATATCATTAAAAAAATTCACACCTTTATAAATATATTCCTGCCATTTTTGAAAAATATTTATGTAAATCTAAAAAATCGTTTGGGTGATTTGTAAAAACAATGTTCATACCATTCAAAAAATTGTTGATGATTCTAAAAATATTTTTCATACTAATATTTTAATAACATCCAGGAAATGTAGAAAATCGTTTGCACACATTTCGAAAAATCTCTATAACATATAAAAATTCTTGGTGTCATTTAGGAAAAAGAGTCTATTACTTTTGAAATGTTTGCACATTTTTAAAATTATTTTAAATGTGTGTTTCAAAGTGTTTATTGTGTACTAAAAAAATGTTTAATGTGCATTTTACAAGTCTTCAACATCTATTCAGATAAATGTTCAACACTTACTTAAAACATCCACAACATGTATCTAATTAATGTTCAACTTATATATGTAAAATGCTCAACGTGCATTTTCAAAAAAGCCACTTGTATTTGAGAAAAGACAAAAAAACTAGAAGTAAAAAAAAGAAGGGAACAAAAAAAGAATGTTCTAAAACCAATCTATACCCCGCTTGAGGCGATGCTTTCTTTCATCTCACAGTAAGCGAGACGTAGCGCATACGAGCTATGGCCAGCTCCGAGCATCTCAACGAACCTGGTTCTTCGACATGTCCATGATCACAAGTTTTCGACAGGCACAGGGAGCGCAGGAAACATAACAGTTGGAAAGCCAGGTAAACAACGAAAAGTGCAAGCAACGACCGAGCTCTATGGAACTCTTTTAATTATGTTTCAGCAAAAAATAATTTTTCCACACCTCACAAAATCTAAAAGAAAGTATACACATAGGTATATATTTGTAATATTGACGTACAAAATTCAATGTTTTAAATAGCGGGCTATGAAAAATAGCGGCGGGCCTCCAAAAACAGCTATAGCGTTGTGAAGACGACCATTTAGCGGCATCCTGCTGAAAAGGCTATGCTATTTAAAACATTGACAAAATTTCATATGTGATGTACACAAAAAAGACAAATACATAGAATATAGCCGGCTTTTTCTCTTTTTGGGCCAAATATTTGTTATTGTCGTTGTGTAGCTTGCAAATAATTTAATTAATTAACGACACTTTATACATAGTTGAAGAACATGCATATGTATTTATTAAAAAAAACTAGAATTTTTCGGAACTTCTAAATTTATCTTTGATTTTTTTAAAGAATCCTTTGCGACGCCGCTCTCGGTAAACAAAACCTTTTGGTTTCCCAAAAGAGCCAGTGATCAAACTGGCAGGAAGAAACCAGCAGGTGCGTTGGACCCTCGGCTAGTTCGAGAGGACAGAGCCCATTATATCTGGCCATGGGCCAGGCCGGGCCGGGCTTGGGCCAGGCCTAAAAAAGCCCACAGCAAAAAACTGAGGCCCAGGCCCTCCCAGGCCCTACCTTTGGGCCTACTTTTCAAGTCCAAGCCCAGCCCATATGGTAAAAAGCCCTGAAAAGCCCTTAGGGCTTAGGGCCGTGGGCCGGACCTCTTCCTTAAAATGCCAATATGCCAAGCCCAAGCCCATCCAGGCCCTACTGATGGGCTCAAAACTCAGGCCCAAGCCTGGCCCACGGGCAAGCCCATCGGGCCTAGGCCCTGGATTTTAGGGCTGGGCCTGGGTGGACCGACAGGGCCGGGCCTGAGATGGCCAGGACTAGAGCCCATTGACACGCCACACCTGTACCTATACTCTGCTCTGTGTCTCAAAAAAAAAAAAACCTATACTCTGCTCTGTTCACTTCACTAGGTTGGACCTTCGGCGGAGCAGCTGGCACTGGCCGAGAGTCAGATCACGTACGGTACGACGGAGCAGCTGGCATCGGCACGCGACGGGCGCGTGATGCGCGCGCGCACCATCACGTACGAACCAGCGAACGTGCCGCGCTCCCTGGCGTCAAGATGAAGGCGGCGCAGTTAACCACCCTGCCTCCCGCGGCGTGGCCGTACGGGCACCCGGCGCCCCGGCGCCGGACCCGGCAGGGCCTGATGCAGGCAGCAGTTTGCACCTCTTTCTGCCCCATCTCATCTCTCGTGTCGCCACGCCCGCCGCCGCGTGTAGTGTAGATCCAGCCAGCGCGCCACGCCCATGTATGCCACAGTGCCAGCACGGTACGTCTGCAGGCAAGGCACGCATAATCAACCGATCAACGAGTTGACCTTGGAGCTACAGTAAGCTTGATTACTCAATTCGTTCCCACATCTGACAGGGATGATCAAGCAGGCGAAGGGGTGTCTGACTCGACGATTAAATGGCACAGCTGGAGCCAGCTTGAAGCTTCCACTATGCTGCTCCAATGCACGCACCAGTACTGCAATTCATCAGTATGGTATAATATTTGTGTCAACACAAGTACTCCTACATACTCACTTGCAGTATTTATTATGTACTCCATGATCACGAGA
Organism: Triticum dicoccoides; assembly: GCF_002162155.2. Classification (NCBI taxonomy): domain Eukaryota; kingdom Viridiplantae; phylum Streptophyta; class Magnoliopsida; order Poales; family Poaceae; genus Triticum; species Triticum dicoccoides. The sequence continues at coordinate 656,769,820 of NC_041387.1, read as the reverse complement.
CTACCGGTGTAATCCCCTGCCATACAGGTGTGCAATCCGTACGTGCAGTCGTATACACTGCAATATATTTTACACGTCTCGAACCCCTGGAAGAAATCGAATCTCACGGCGACGGATCTAGCTCGGCGGCTGAAACACCGCCGAAGCTAATCAGCAGGTCAATTGCTCGGCTCGTGCAGCACAAGTAGAATTCGGCACTCGCTCTACTTACTTACTGCAGTGGCAACGCCTCCGTCCGGTCGATTTTACTCACGGAGGGGGACAAGCTGGCGTGCTTGCAGCAACCGTACGTACCACCAAAGTTAAAAGCCAGAGAAACTATACCGCGTACGTACAAATGAGCTGTCAAATCTCCAAGATGTACATTGCAACGTGGTGTGCTTGACTATTGTGGCATGCGTGGGAGGCGAATGACAAGTATATTTCGTGGGTCGTCGTCGGTAAGGGTGACCACGTACGATACGTACTCCCTCTGTCCGGAAATACTTGTCATCAAAATGAATTAAAGGGGATGTATCTAGATGTATATTAGTTTTAGATACATCCATTTTTATCTATTTTAATGACAAGTATTTTCGGACGGAGGAACGAGGAAGAAAACAGCAAACACGAATGATTGCCAAAAACGTACTACTAATTGTACTCATCATTAATTCATCAAGCGGCATGGGCGCCTAGCCATGGGATCTGTACAGTAGCATGTGCTCATCATCGTCAACGAATTAGTTAAGGTCACATATATACCTGGAATACTCCTTCTGCTATAAAATATAGTGTGCCCGCGTTGTCCGAGGTTCAATTTTGACCATAAATTTAACCAACGGGACTGACTGCGGCGGGAGAAAAAATATTATATAATTGAAAACTTTTTTTGAATACAAATTCACTGCTATAATTTTTGCTCCCGCCGCAATCGCTCTCGTTAGTCAAATTTATGATCAAAGTTGAAGCGCGGAAACCCGAGGACACGCTATGTTTCGAAGAGGGAGTATTAAAGAGAATGATGCGAGTGATTCAATCCATAGATGGGGACTCAGACTTTGTGGGCATGCATAGGTATATAGGACTAGTAGTAGTACGGTGGAAAATTATCATTGATCGTCGATGCACACAATCATACTCCCCTTTTCTAAAAAGCAATTTGCCGGAGAGGTACAAACAGTGACGCAGAGGCCGGCATACTCTCCTTTTCTAAAAAGATAAAATACTGTATAGCGTGGTCTGGACCTATGACTTGTTAAAGTAGATGAAGATATATTAGGAATTTCGACAAAGTTGCATGCGTTGATGAATGATCAATTTTTGTATTGCACAGGAGTATTCTAGTAATAGGGACCCAGCCTGTTTTTGTTCACCTAAACACGATTTATACTAGATAAAAAGGGTCAGCAAACGTTTTGGTTCAGACCGAGGTGGCCAACTGCTGCATTGTCTGGGACTACATTAATCTAACACATCTTGGTCCTTATATAGAAAAGATTTATTTATTGTTCTCTTGCTCCCCTCGCGTCGTCTCCCCGAGCGAGGCGGCCGGGGGCTCCTCTCCCCTCCTCCAGCACTCCCTCCCCCTAACCCTCTCTCGCTGCCGCCGGCGTGCTTCACCGGGCCCTCCCTGCGTGGCGGCCTCGTGCTTCCTCGAACGCGGCACTCCGGCTCGGGTGGTGGCGGCTGGCGGCGGTGTCCCTCGGTCCATGGCGGTTCCGGCGGTGGCACGCTGCCTCGGGTGGCGCTGCTCCGGGTGGCCAGGAGGCGGTAGCGCGCCCACTTGGCTGCGGGATGGTGGTGGCGCCCTCTCGTCCCAGATCTGGGCCGTTTTGGGCCCCATCTGGGTCTGGGCGGGTCTCACCCTAACTTGCCTGCGACAGCTCCGACAGACGGAGGTGCGGCTTGTGCAGGGGGTTGCGGAGACTGTTGCGCGCCTACTGCAACGCGGCAACATGAGCTTTTCTTGAGCATCTTTCGGGTTCGACCGGGCCTAGAGGGCCTCGTGTGCTCCTATTGCTGCGTCCGATCGAAGACCACCGATGGCGGTGGAGGTTGTCCCCTCCCACGTGGTTGCTGACTCTGCCGCTTCTCGTTCCCGGTTGTTCCCTCTCGGCTCCGTTGGTCTTGCTTTGTTGACCATGCTGAGGCGGCGGTGATGATGGCAAGACCGTGGTGGCGCATGTTGGTGGGTGGCAAGTTTGGTGGAGCGCGACGGGTAGTCCGGCGTTGGAGGTGTTTGGTGGATGGGAGAAATCCCTGTTGGCTTGTCGGCACCTGCGCGATGACGCCCGTGGGCGCCGTCGTTCTTTCCTGAAGAATGCCAGGCATTCCCCTTCCCCACGCCCCTCCGCGTATCAGGGGAAACCCTAGGACCAATCCGAGCAGCAGCGTCGTTGTCGTCACGCTCCTTCCTGAAGGTGTTTCTTGGTATGCAGAGGTTCGAAGTGCTAGGAGCATGGTGGAAATTCTCCGGTGGGCACAACAGTTGCGGGTCATCATCGTTTTCGTTGATCTGACATTGTTGACATTAGTTTCTTCCTTCTTTTGTTTTGTTTTGTTTGGGCGTGCTTGTGTTGTTTGCCCCAGCATTGGACTCATAATTGCACCGGGGGGTTGTTATATCTATATAGCGGGACGAAAGCCTATTTCGAGAGAAAATATTTTTTTTCTATTTTCACAACTGATCCAGGTAAAATCTACTCCATAGTGGAGTAATATATACTCCCTCTGTTCCTAAATCTAAGCCTTTTTAGAGATTATAATACAGACTACACAAGGAGCAAAATGAGTGGATATACACTCTAAAATACGTCTACTATTATGAATAGTATCAAAAAAGTACTACAAAAATAAAAAAACTGATTTTTTTTGTAGCATACATGGTCGGCCATTCTACTCGCGTATAAACTTTCACAAAGAAATGACACCCATGGCATTCTAGGCAAAAATGACAAAATATGTGCTATATTTGAGAACACTGTTTGAAGGACTAGTAAGGCTAGATTGTATTTTTCTTCACTACGGAATACTGAGGTGTCACTCCTTTGCGAAATTTCATACGCGAGTAGAATGGTCGATCAGGTTTGATATCCCAAATTTTCAGATTTCCTTTTTTAGTATTTTTTTCGAATATACTATTCACGTGGGCTCATGTGAAACCATGTACATCTGTGTATTTTTGTCATGTAATGCAGAAAAATGTGTTTGTTCACTCTTAGAACCTAATAAAAATGTAAAATTTTGCACGGATCGCAACGTCCGATCATCGACATTGAACAAAGGCTTAAAAAATCTATTGCCTGAAATGTATAATCTTTCCATCCGAAAATACTTGTCAGAGAAATTGATGTATCTAGATGTATTTTAGTCCTTAGGTACATCAGTTTTTATCCTTGTGTTCGACAAGTATTTCCCAGACGGAAGGAGTATATAGAAAAAAAGAACACACCCTTAGTGCCTCGCTCGACCGGACTGTCTCCAATTACTCTGCATATTTTGCACCACATGACGCGCGTTCACATCTTCTATAGATACGATATTATCATGTCTTCTTAGTTATACTACATTTATATACTAGTGCAAAAGCGTGTCTTCGTATCCACTCCGGTTGATCACAACTAATACTCGTGAGCTTAATTAAGTTGCTGGTTGATATATAATCGCGCAGTATCGCAGGTGGTGCTGACTGCTGACTGACCGGCCGGGGACCACGGGAAAAAGATCCAGCGGGAACACCCACCCAGCGGGCTTCGTTTAAACGCCGGCCCACTCCCTGCATCCATCCAACTGCTTCTTCTACTTAAGCCGAGCCACCCCACAGCTGCCACACCGGCAGCCACCTCGCTCGTCCCTCCTCCATCTCAGGCTAGCTCTCAACTACCCAAAACCTCGCCGACCCGGCACAGTCGAGCCCGCACTGCGCACATGCATTTCCCGCCGACGCGCGCCACAGCTCGCCGGCACCAAGCTCGACCGTAGCACGCGCGCACGCAGCATACTCGGCACTCGGTAGTCGGCACCGATGGGGGCGGCGGCGCCGCTGACGCTGCGGGACTTCCTGGAGATGGCGTGCGAGTCCAGCTGCAGCGACGGCTTCCGCTCCTACCCGCGCCGCCTGCTCCCCTGCCCCGTCCCCTCCTGCGACGACGGCGTGCAGGCCAAGATTAAGGCGGAGACGGCGCCCGTGCGGCTGCTCATCGAGGCCGACCTGCGGCGGAGCCCGTCGCGGACGCTCTCCTCCCTCCTCTTCCCGAGGAGCCCCCGGTCGCTGGCCGCCATCTCGCGCCTCTCCAGGACCCTCTCGCGGCGGCTCGTCTTCTGGAGGCGACACCCCGGCGACGACGGCAGCGAGCGGGACTCCCTCGGCCTCCCGTCGCCCGTCGTCAGCAGCTGCTGCGCGTCCGAGTACGCCGAGTCGGACGCCGAGGCGCCTGGCCCGCCGCCCGTCGACGCGGCGGAGGAGAAGCCCGCCTCGAAGCCGTCGCCGTCGCCGTCGCCGTCGTCCAGCTCGGTCAGCGTCCACGCGGACGACGGCCCCGCCGCCGCCGGTGCCAAGCACAAGGTGAGTCCTCCGGCCCAGTACAGTCCAATAGTCCATTGCTCTGCCTGCGTGTTTGACTAGTTGCCGCTCGCTCGCCATGGGTGGCTTTGGTGGTGCCCGCGCGTTGAATGCCGCTCAATCTTTCGCGATTTGTTTGGTTGGTTGGCGCGTCGTAAATACAGTCGAGTTTGGTGATCGATCGCTGTGGATGCATGGGCGACGCCACTGCATACATGCATGGCTTGGATGGGCACATCATCAAAAATTCGAAAAAAAAAACAAATTCGTAAACATCCAGATCACTAGGGAGATAAAACCAAGATTTCTATATCGATCCTGTGTTGTTTAGTGTTACGGACGGTACGAAATTTGACCACTTTTGATTTTTTCCAAACGATTTTCTGCGACGCTGGGAAAAAACAATGCATGGGCAGCTGCCACGAGTAGAGGTAGAGGTCGTAGGGGAACTCAAGTATAGGGACGGGATGGGCTCTCTGTGGGTTATTGGTGAGCCCAAAATATTCTCTCTTGATTTCGATGTGATGGAGACGAAGGTTGTCTCAAAAAAAAAACTAGTGAATTAAGGCCTCCTTTGGTTTGTAGGATTTTTGTAGGAATTTCATAGGATAGGGTTTTTGTAGGAAAAATTTCTTTAAAGCCCTTTGGTTTGTAGGAATGGAATCCTATTCCTATGGAGGAATTCTTCCTATCCTCCACATTTCATAGGAAAATAAACATTAGCCTAGACTCAATGAAAAAAATCCTATGAAGTAAATCAAATGACATCTTCTTTCCTATTCCTACTCATAGGATTTGAGATGCATGTCATCTCATTTCCTATGACTTTTCTATTCCTATGATTTTCCTACCCTATAAACCAAAGGAGGCCTAAGATTGTGCCCGTACCCCTGCCCCCCGCGCGTGCGCCGCTGTCAACTCGAGTCATCAGCCACGGACCGACACTCTGCTGACGGCGTTAACAGCTTCAAACTCGCTGACATACGGGGCCACAACAGTATTTTTTTTTTGAAACGAAGGCAAAAGATTTGCCTCATCGATTAATTAAGCAGAAGAGAATTCGGGGCCACAACAGTAGTATACTCCCCTCCGGAAAGGTGCTTTGCGACGTGCCTCGCCTCAGAAATGAGGGTGGCTTTTTTACCGTGGCAGACAGCTGGGTGCTTCAGTCTAGATAGACAGCAAAAGCTCTTTAATTCTACTAGGAGAGTAGACAAGTTATTTCTCCCACTCATCAAGTGATGTAGTACGGGCACGTTATGAGTTGAGTGAGTGAATAGGGAGCGGTGCAGTGCTAGCTCTGTGCCTGTGCCTGTGTGCTCCGGCTGTCTGCACGGCGACATCGGTTCAAGTGAGCTCGAGTGGGCTCACTCACGAATTAACACCAGCCAGCTTCTGCCATTGCTGATTCAAGACGGCAGCTAGCAAGGCTAATTAATCGCTCGGGTTTCTTTGGGGTGGTGAGAGAGCAAAGCCATCCACTTCACCGCTCGTGGAAGTCATAAATTTTGGCAGATCAAGTGTACTTTTCCGTAGTACTACTAGTAGTAGCGTCTTGCTCAGGTATCGCCCACGGTGGCACCGACGCGTCACGCACGAGCACGTAGGTCTGCTAGCCAGCTGCGCCGAAAACGCCACGACACGGTCTCTCCTCCACAGGCCACAGCCACCACCGCGGTGACCACCGGAATGAATGATCCACCAAGGTTGTCAGCAACAAAAAAGAAGAGTGTATCTACATCCATGTATCTGACATTTGCAACGCGACGCTGCTCTTTTGGTACCAACTCTGTGGTGTGGAGCACGTACGTCGTTCGTTGGAAATACTGTATGTAGAATTGTAGATCGAGGAGAAGGAACCACGGGTTGGATTGGGTTGGTTCTCGGTCGACACTGTGGCCCTTTCGGTTTGGCGTACCCTTTCTGTGCGGTCATTTCAATCGGTTAAAATGACTGAGACGGTAAACTAACCCAGTGTGTGCGTGTATTGCAGGAGCAGCTAACACATGGCGGCGATGCCGTCGGGTCGACGGAGGAGGAGAAGCAGCAGCTGAGCCCCGTCTCCGTCATGGACTTCCCCTTCCTCCACCACCACCACGACGACGACGGCGACGAAACGAGCGACCCCGGCACCTGCTCGCCTGCTACCCCCTTCCAGCACTGCCTCCCCGATGATCCCCAACGTACGCTACGTAAGCCTTCTCTTCTCCCAGATTAATTCATCGGTGCCGTACGTGCTAGATCAATGTTGGTTAGCGTGCCACGCCCGAGTCGGCACCGTGCTCTGTCAAATTTGACAAATTTGACCTATAGACGAAATCAAATCACAGAATGAAATTATTTCAACCTCCAGATCGGTCGACGGTCCAGAGCTCCATCGAAACCGTTGAGTAGTCCCCATTGGACCGGACCACAGGCAGTCGCGTTGTGAAACGGGAACGGAGAGAGCTCTCCCCGTTTGGCGTGCCGCCCGGTCTCCTTGGCTGGCTAGAGACCTCCCATGAATCCCCATGAATTGACCTTTGCCGCGCATTATATTGCCATGCGTGCTACGACGAGCAGCGGAATCTAGGCCGCCGCATGTGATCGTGACGCTTGTCCAGTCGATCGATCAAGTATACGTACTCAACGCATCGTGTGGAGTAAATAAGTTTTTCGCAACCTGGAGAGCCGTAGTATGAGCAGCACTAGGTCAACCATCAAGAGCCGTTTCATGGATCCATCTAGTGTTATTAACAATTCACAGCCGTTGATTTAATTAACCTCGTCGATGCATGGGACTGACTGCAGGGTCGAACAAGGCGCAGGCGCAGGAGCTGCTGCTGCTGCACAAGATCCGACGGCTCGACGGCCTGGCGCATGCGGTGGGCCCCGTGGATCTCGAGGCGCAGTTCGGCACCGAATCTGATCGCCAGTCTGCGGAATCTGACGACACGCACACCCAGACGAGCAACTCCAGCAGCACCAGCGCCGACCACGGCGTGGCGGCGACGTGGTCACCACGGTGCTGGAGCGGCGCCGATCGTGAAGCAGAGCGCGGACCTGACGTGCCCCGGCGCCTCCTCGCGCGACTCCTCAAAGACGACGACGACGACGGCACGGCAGTTACTTCGGGTGCCACGGAACGGCTGCTCCTTGACTTCTTCGAGGAGGGACTCGACCGGCGCCGTGCGTCGGAGGCAGGGCCGGTGATCGGCGCGTCGAGGCCGTCGGACCACGAGTCGGCGCTGGTGCGTGCGGCACGGGATTGGGTGCAGGGCGCCAGGACGCGGTGGGGCGCGGAGGACGTGTTGTACGCCGGGGAGGCGGCGCTGGCGGACATGGACCGGGGTCGGCGGTGGGTGCGCGCCGGCGAGGAGGAGCGGGAGGTCTGCGCGGCGTTGGAGGGGTTGATGATGGACGCGCTGGTGGCCGAGCTGGTGTGCGACTTGGCACTGGCAGCACGGCGTCGACGTACGGTGTAAAATATGTGCTCCTCGTGCGTGTTCCCGTGTGCCGCTGGCTTGGTCAGGTAGGAAGGGTAGACGGTCTGCACCACGTCGTGTGCACGTTAACTGGAGTGTTAAAACATGACGTGGTTCCACATGGTTGGGTGGTGCGAGCAAATTGATACTACTCCATATCGAGTACTCCCTCCGTTTCAACTCAAACCATGGCAACCACATCCCTCAAAAAAAAAAAATCCCTAAAAAAAAAACAACAACTCAAACCATGGCACTTATTTTTTGTCGGGGCGAATTGACACCACGCACCGTTATGACACGCCTAAAATCGTATTTTCTCCTTGGCAAGTTATAGAACGTAGTATATGATTTAATCACATTAAACTTAAACTTTAACCAAGTTCATGAAAAGTACTGTATTTCATATTGCGACTACTCGGCATTGTAATATCTTTACGATCGAGACTCTTGGTTGACATGCCTTAATATTGCACATTTTGCAACTTAAAATTCTGATGGGTCGCTTCACCACTTTTGCCTTGGGCACCCTTGAAGGTCATGTTCTTTGGTTAGCTTGCTATCCAAGATAGGATTTGGACCTTCGACAGTTTGACCAAGTGTGGATGGCTGCATTACGGGTTGTTCCATTTTTTTTTTCGATCAGAGGGGCCACATGACCCCCATTTTCATTATGAAAATGGAGTCACAACATACAGACCAAGTCCCACACAAACCCTTTGTAAATGTGGAAACGAAACAATGGCACATCTCCTCTACAAGTTCCGCTACACCTTGAGAGTTTGGGGGTGCCAAAGGATTGGGTTCAACTATACATGATACTACACACTCGCACGTGGCTCGCCGAGCGAACAGTCAAGGAGTGGTGGATTGCGATGTCGGATCTCCACATGCCACACCGAAAAGCAATGGCATCAATCACCATGCTCGTCTCTTGGACCATTTGGAACAAAAGGAAGCGAGGGTCTTCCTGCAGAAATCTACCCCACCCTTCATCATTTTTGACATGATCAAGAGCCAAGCAAAGCTTTGGAAAGTTGCTGGAGCGAAACATTTGGGTAAAATCATGACGAGAAATAATCTGAAACATTTGGGTAAATTTAGGGCTAGATTGGTGTGGCAAGAAGATGAACATGAGAGGAAATACCACTGGGTGAATTGGCAGACTTGCTGTTTGCCTAGAGAGGTAGGGGTTTTGGGGATTTTAAACCTAGAAATCATGAACACTGCTCTTTTAACTAAATGGCTTTGGAAAATAGAAATGGAAGAAGGGTTATGGCAAAATGTGTTGTTTAGAAAATACATTCTTGATGAATGCACATCTAGAATTTAAAAAAAAAACCCTAGTGATTCCTAGTTTTGGTCCAGTCTGATGAGTGTGAAAGACCTTTTTTTATATTCGCTAAGAAAAAACTGGGGAATGGAAAAGACACCAGATTTTGGGAAGATATATTGGTAGATGACAAACCTATTAAAGAGGCTTACCCTAGACTTTTTAACCTCTGCTTTAATCATAACATTATTGTTGACGTATAATATGCTGCCTAGTCTCTTCAATCAGATCGGTCTTTTGGTTGCATTGGCTAGAGCATGCACTTTTACATGATACCGGAGCTAAGAGGTCTTGAGTTCAAGACCCGTCTGGCGCAATTAAATTGTGGCTCTGTTTGGTCTGGAGTCTGATATCTTGCTTTGGCAGCCTCTTCTGGTGTCTAGAGGGCACGGGGAGAGGTATGCTGTTTCTTTTGAGTCACTGACTTCTACATGTTGGATGCTTGGTTTCTAGTAATGGAAATCGGAAGAGCCTACCCATCTTTTATCAAAAAAAGAAAGAAAAAAATCATGACCGGAGAGTAGCGGCTTTGTAATTATTGGATGAGGCAAAACTTTTGCCTTTGTTTCAAAAATAAACAATACTGGCAGAAACGATAAAGATTGGCAACAGGCATAATGAATGGTGCAAGCAATTATCCAATATACATCGTTACTATCCCTAGTCGCAAGCTCCGCAACATAATCACACGCACATCGCATGCATAAAAAGGCAATAGATATTCTTGGAAGTTGTTACCACTGCCAATGCCGGCCACGATCACAAACAAGCTGGATACAGCAGCACCGATGGATACGTAAGGTGGGCGGCAAAGGGAAGTGGCCTAGCTAAGCTAGCTACTAGCGCCCTTCTGAATTCGTGGCAGCGCTGTTCGTCAGATGCTCCAATTTCGCATCGCCAGTCAGTATTTCCTTCACGGCTTCCTGAAAACAGAGCGACGTATCAGTGCTATCCACACCCAACCCAGAGCGTCGTTGATACAAGGTCTCACACAAGAATCTAAGATTTTCGTACCTCGATGCATGTCAAAGTATACTGGACGTCACCATCTGAAATTTGGTAGTGTACCGCAAGTCTGACGCTGTAGATTGGGGGAGTTCAAAATGAAGTTATATACGAAGCATAAATATACACAGGCACTGAAAGAAAAAGCTGTAGTTAGAGATCAACACAGGCATAAATGTGCTTATGCCAAGCAGTTGAGCTTTGTACCAGTACTAAAAAAAAAGCAGTTGAGTCAACTGAACTGAACCTCTTGGAGCCTATTGGCGTTGCAAGCACATTGCGCTGTTCCAGGACTTGACACAGTTTGGCAGGTGATATGCGTGCATCCGCCATATCAAAGAACACCTAGGGAATACAGTGGAATGTGGATGCATGAAATTTAATCAGTCAGGAAACATCAACCAAACTCTCTGATTGATGGACTAGCAAGAGTACTAACCAAATTGGTCTCCACTGAAGCTAAATCAACTGTAAAGTGTTCGATTTTCTTCAGCCCATCTGAACAATTGGACAAGAAAACATATTCAGGGCTGTAACGCACACACGATGGAATACCTATATAAATGGGATAGAAAAGATTAATTAATATGAAACCTGCTAAGACTTTAGCCTTCCTATGATCGTCCGCAAGCTTGCCGACGGTGTCGCGGACTGCAACTTCGGCAGCAGCACAAAGAATTCCTACCTGCCTTATCCCACCACCTAGTGTCTTCCTAAGAATTGTAGCCTGAAAATATTATTTGCCAGATTTTCGTTACATGTTCTCTTGCGCAAGCAGCTCAAACTTACTAGCAGAAATACAGTAATATCCATCATCACCTTGTGTATGAAGGCCTTGGAACCAACAATAACTGATCCAACAGGAGCACCTATCCCTTTCGCTAGGCCTACCTGCACTTCCACGTTTAACAAAGAAATACAGTCACACATCCTATACCAGCGTGGCCCATTGTATACAATCTGCCATTATAGAAGTGCCAAGCAAATCGATACGTACCGAAACCGAATCAGCAGCTCTCACAAGTCTATCAACAGGAACCCCAAGCGCCTGACAGATTAAGATAGCAGTGATGATCTAAAATCGCAGCAGAAGATCGACATGCATACTGTGCTTGGTACTTAGACCATCTGGTTAATTGATCTTATATATACTCCCTCCGTTCGGAATTACTTGTCTCGGAAATGGATGTATCTAGAACTAAAATACATCTAGATACATTCATTTTCGCGACAAGTAATTCCGAACGGAGGGAGTAGTACATAGTACTTACTGCGGAGGCATTGAAAATACGAGCTCCGTCGATATGAAGCTTCAAGCCGTGGGTTTTAGCAACTTCACCAACCTTATCGGTGTATTCTACAGAAAGACACTTCCCGCCGCAACTGCAGCAGCAACAACAACAACAAAAATACTATCAAATCATGTAACATACTCCCTCCGTCCTTTAAAGAGTGTACTTCCAAATTTATTGGAGAGTCAAACTATCACAAAGTTTGACCAAATTTATTCAAAAATATATCAATGTTTGTGAAACCAAATAGGTATATGATGAAAATATTTTTTATCATGAATCTAATGAGACTAATTTGATGGCATAAATGATGATGTATTGTTGTATAAATACGGTCAAACATAAAAATCTTTGACTTTCCAACAAAGTTGGAAGTACACTCTTCAAAGGACGGAGGGAGTAGCACAGTTAGCTAGTAGGAGTACTACTTATTACTCATTTTTTCTTTTCAAAAAGGGGATAGCCCTGGCCTCGAATTCAGAGATGTACACAGCCATTTTATTAAACATTTATTCAAAGTACGTATTATTGAACACTTACGACGAAAATGGAAAGATGAGGGTCGATACTAGTTATTACTCTACCACACTGCGGCACTAGCCTTGTGAATGAGCATGGGACAGAGCAACTCACTTTCCCTGTGTGTTCTCCAAGCAGATGAGCCTGGTGGTGGGATAGTACAGTGACCCATCCGGACTCCTGATGGCGGCAACGATCTTGTCGATGTCCATGGTGCCGTCGGCGTTGTTGGCGACGATCCTGGGGTGGACGCCGCCGAGGGTGGAGATGCCGCCGTGCTCGTAGACGTGGATGTGTGAGTTGTCGCCGAGGATGGCCTCGCTGCCCCTCGTGTCGCAGTGCGCGAGGACGGATATGAGGTTGGCCATGGTGCCCGACGGCACGAACAGCGCGGCCTCCTTGCCCATGATCCGGGCCATCTCCGCCTCGAAGCGGCGCGCGGTCGGGTCCGAGCCCAGGATGTCGTCCTCCACGTCCGCCGCGGCCATGGCGGCGCGCATGGCCTCCGAGGGCTTGGTCACCGTGTCGGAGCGGAGGTCCACCACCTTGGTCGCCATTCTTTCTGTGCAGCGCCGATCGAGACGCGGGTCAGACCGAGAGTGGAGAGCTGTGGCTTCACTGGAGATGCGGCTAGAGGAAGAGGAGAGGGAAAGCTGGACGAGGCGACGTAATAATAACCTTACCTAGAAAGGGTTGGGCCGTTGCTTTCTACGTATAATACTCCTATCTTATCTAGTGATATGAATGAAGCAACAATATACGTACAATCATCTACATCGGTCAACTCAGTTTGCACCAATTAGAACACGCCAAAGCTACCAAGTGGCAGGATGTATATTCAGTTAATTCAGAATGCAAGTTGGTTCCCTGCCTCTCTTATTTGTAGCGCAAAGGCAGTTTATATATGTTTGATGATTCGCTGGTGCTGAGTAGCTTCACTGCTGTCACAGAGAGATTTTTGAGGGTCTGCCAGAGAGAGTTTTTTTTAGTGGTGTCTGTCATAGAGAGCTGGGCGACCTGTCTTTTCATATTATTATTTTTGATAAAAGAGAGCTTCACTCTCCGATTTCCATTAATAGAAATCACCAAGTCTTACTAGAAAAGGAACAAAAAACTACTGCAAGCACCTCGGAAACTAACTGTTGAGGGCATGGCCAATGGGTAGCCCCAAAGGCGCACTAGTAGAAAAGAGGACTTTGGTCCACCCCGGGTTAGCCCATTAGTCCCGGTTCAGTCTAGAACCGGGACTAATGGGGGCATTAGTCCCGGTTCGTGCGCCCAGGGGCCACGTGGCCCATTTGTCCCGGTTCGTCTGGACCTTTTAGTCCCGGTTGGTGCCACGAACCGGGACTAAAGGGTGCGATGCCCATTAGTCCCGGTTCGTGGCACCAACCGGGACTAAAGGGTTAGACCTTTAGTCCCGTTCATGCCACCAACCGGTACTAATGGGGTTTGAGGCATTAGTACCGGTTCATGGCACGAATCGGTACTAAAGGTCCCATTTTTAAACTCTACCCCCCGGATCGTCTTTTTAGTTTTAAAAAAAATAAAAGAAAATGATGAAAATGTCAAAAAAATAAAAGAAAATAAGTTTCCCATGTGATATGTGGTCTAGTTGTTGGGAAACTAACTGTTGAGGGCATGGCCAATGGGTAGCCCCAAAGGTGATTCTTCATAAGCCAACTAGGCTCGGATGCCACTGTGACAGCAGGACCGCTACTTGCATGTGCCAGGTGAAGCTTGCAGAGGAGACGAGTTCTTCAACAGATAAAGAAGGAAAAAGTAGGGAGGGAGAGGAAAAGAAGAGGAGGAATGAATGAAAAAGATGAACACATGGGGACCAAAGGATGACGGGTGTGAGGCAGCACCACCATAGCCACCATTGGACTGAACGCATGTGAGCAATAGCCTCAATCCTCCCATGCCTATGTGTTTGATGGAGCACCTGTCTTTTTTCCGCCTCCATTGGTCATGCCCTGAGAGGCCAAAACAGTAGCCTGAGATCTAAGACCTGGGCTCAAAAGCAGGTCCCAGTACCAAAAACATAAAATAGTTTTGACCCATACAGAAGAAATCCAGGCATACAACTGCCATTTAACAGGTATCATACATCATTTTTATTTAGATCAAAAGACGGAGGAAGAAAAACACATGCGAGGTTGATGAAGCTTGAAAGTACCCGTAGGGTCGCAGCACTGGAAGGTGATCCGAAAGCGGAAGATAATCACCCTGCCGTGATCCTTCCTGCTCTCAGACGCCACCCGTGTGCTGCTCTGAACACTTCTTCAGCTACTTCGCCGACCTGTCTCACCCCTGCCGCCATCATCTCACTTCTTGCGTGGGTTTTCTGCAAAATATTCCAATCATGTATTTCTTTTTGAGAAACAAATTCACAGATACACAAGGATCATTAACCCTGTTATTCTCAAAGACAACACTATTTCTCAAATTCCAGATTGTCCAACAAATAGCAGATATCCCTATCATAACTAGTCATCTCTCTTCTCTTCCGAATTTCTTGACCCAGGCTCTCATTATAAGATCTAGATCATCTGGGATCTCTGCCAAATTAAAAGCACATTTTAAGACATTCCACAGCAGACGAGCTACAAAACAGGAAAAGAAAAGGTGGTTTATGCTTTCATCATGTCCACAAAATGGGCATTTTTTATCCCCTTTCTACCCCCTGCATAGCAGATTATCTTTTGTGAGAATGATGTTTCTGAGAGCTAGCCACATAAAGACTTTAACTCTACGTGGCATTTTAATTTTCCACATATATAAGTGTAGATATTTAATACCATTTTCTATCAAATGTCTGTAGAAATACCTAACTGTATACACTCCATTTTTCGTCAGTGTACACTTAATCTCATCTTTCTTATCATTCAGAACAGTCGAACTACAAGCTTCTCTAATGTACTCCCAAAGATCTTTCGAGTCCCCCATCAGTGTCCTTCTAAAATGCATGTTATCTATCCCTTTTTCAAAAACTTCACTCATAGTATTTTTTTATCAAAACAAATGTTGTAGAGCCTAGGGAAATTCTTCCTCAGAGGTGCGGACCCAATCCACCAGTCCTCCCAGAAACGAACACTTTTCCCATTGCCCACTATAAATTTGCACAAAGAAACAAAATGTTATCTATGTTTCAAGAGTTCTTTCCAAAACTGGGAGTCCCCCTATTTGGCAGAAATGTTACTAAGGTTTTTATTCCCCTGATATTTACTAACAATAACCTCCTGCCATAGTCCCTCAGTAGTTTATAACTTCCACCACCATTTACATAACAGGGCTTTATTCATATGATTGAGATTCTGAATCCCAAAGCCTCCCATGTCTTTTGGTCTGCAAACCTCAGACCATTTAACTAAATGATATTTTTACCTTTTGTCATTTTCCTGCCACAATAGCCCGGCTCTAAAGAAGTCCATACGCTTATTAACTCCATTTGGTAAACCATAGAATGACATCATAAAATATGGTATGCTTGTTGATGAAGATTGTATCAAAATAATTCTACCAGCACTTGCAAGTAATCTACCTTGCCAACTTTCACATTTTCTCTCCATTTTATCCTCAGGAGGTTTCCAATGTTTATTTCTAATACGTTTCTCATCCACAGGTAGACCTAGATATTTCATAGGTAGGGCACCCACAGAGCATGTAATTTTTTTCCGCATATTATTCTTTTTTATTGATGGCATCGCCAAAAAGGAACAACTCACTTTCATGGAAGTTGATCTTCAGACCAGACATTTGTTCAAAAAGGCACAAAATATATTTAAAATTATTGGCACTTTCCAAATCGTCTTGCACTGAGAGTTAGTATCATCTGCATATTGTAACATATTTACCCCATTTGGAACATTTTCATTAAGCACCCCTTTTACTAAACCATTTCTTCTTGCATTATCTAGCATAATGGCCAATGCATCAGCAGCAAGGTCAAAATTAAGGAGGGACAGAGAGTCCCCCTATCTCAAACCCTTATGAGTAGGAAAATATTTGCCCAAAGCATCATTCACTTTGATACACACCATCCCCCCCTAATAGTCCCCATTACCTAGTCTATCCATTTGTCAGGGAACCCCTTCATTTTGAATATCTGGAAAAGAAAGGACCATTTTATTTTGTCATATGCTTTTTCAAAATCTATTTTTAACAAGAGACCACTATGTTTCTTCTTATGTATACTGTTTAAAGCTTCATGAAGATCAAGACTCCCTCCATAATATATCTGCCCTTAATGAAAGCAGTTTGAACAGGCGATATGACTTCACCAACCACTAGGTTTTGCATGTTCATCAGAATTTTTGTGATAATTTTGAAGCTGACATTCAGTAGACATATAGGTCTAAAATTTTGTATTTTGTTGGCTTCTTTCCCCTTAGGAACCAATGTGAAAATCCCATAGTTCAATCTACTAATATCCACTTTTCTTTCTGCAAAATCATATAAGAGGGCTTTAAAATCATCTTTCACCAACTCCGAGTAATGTTGATAAAATTCAACAGTGAATTCTTCAGACCCAGATGATTTGTTATGTGCCATCTTAAAAACCACATTTTTAATTTCTTCTAAAGCGAATTTATCAATCTGCATTTCACTATACTTTGTAGGTATCTTTTTTGCATTATCTACATTAAGAGATACAAAAGAATCATCAGGTGGACCAAAGAGATTTTTGTAGAAGAGAGTGATATACTCCATCAAGTTTGTATCTCATTCTATCTCCCCTTCATCTTGTTCCAGCCTATTTATTCTATTTCTTCTATGTCTCCCATTAGGTTTGGCATGGAAGAATTTGGTATTACTGTCTCCCTCTAGAATTTCATCCACTTTAGCTCTCTGTTTCCACTTGGCTTCTTCTAGTTGAAGAAGTCTATCAAGTTGAGCTCTCAATTCCATTTGCTCTTTTATATCAGCAGCTGTATGACCATTTTTTTCACAGTGCTTATCAATTATATCCAGTCTTATCATAATATATTTTTTCAACTCTCTATACCGTGCATTCATATTTCTCTTCCAGTCTTTAAGTTTGGGTCTAAGCAACCTAAATTTACCCAGAAGTCTATCTACACTATCACCACTAATGCTTGGATCATTCCAAACATCATGGACAATTTTGTCAATCCCCTCCCTCAAGAACCAAGCATTTTCAAACCTGAAAATAGGATCACTTTTCTGCATGTCCCTAGAGTCCAAGAATAGAGGGGTATGATCAGATTTCTCTCTAGTCACTGCAGGAATCTGAGTTAAAGGGTATGTCTCTTCCCACTCAGTGCTGCATAAGATTCTATCTAATTTTTCAAATGTGGGAATAGGAAAGTTATTCCCCCATGTGAATTATCTTCCATGCATCTCAAGTTCCCTAACCCAACCTACTCCAGGATGGCATTAAACAAGAAACTCCAATGCCCAGGAGAGCCTGGTTTGTTTTTCTCATTAGCATTTCTAATAATATTAAAGTCACCCCCAATCAGTATGGGTTTGATGCTGTATTGAAAAATTCTAGATAGCTCAGCCAGAAAAGCTGCTTTTCTTCCTGGCTGAGCATCTCCATATATAACTACTAGGTCCGAGATCAGCCTGATTTTTAAATCTTGAGTAGTCATTTTAATATGATAGTCTCCTTCATCTTGAGAGATTACATCTAAAGTGGTGTAATTAATTAACCCCAAGCACGATCCACCAGATTTCCCCCTAGCGGGGGTGAAATGCTAGTGAAAGTCTCTGCCAGCACAAACTTGTTGCAGGTCAGTTCTAGAAAAACTGTTATCTCATGGTCTCTTGCAGACCCAGGAAGTCAACCTTTTTATCCATGATCATTTCTCTAAGAAATACTTTTTTGATGTCCCCCCAAAACCTCTCGTATTCCAGAAAATGCCTCTCATCTTTTTCTTTTTCTTTTTCTTCCTAGCAGAAGATCCCAAAGTTTTTATAACAGAAGCAGTTTTAACCCCAGAACCTCTGGTGTTTCTGCTCCTATCTTTTCCTTTTGTGGAGGAGAAAACCCCCCTCAACATATCCCAATGTTCCTCTTCCTCTCTTTCTTCATCATTATCTCCCTGTTCCAGCAAATCCTCCATACTATGTTCCCCAGTGTCAATGATGTCAGTTTCCTCAGGTAAAGAGGTTTGTTTTTGATTTTTGTTATACTCAGCTAACCACAAAACAACTCTAGCTTGTTCTATAGCTTTTATCATATTTAGATTATGTTTAACCACCTCAAGTTTATTACCCAAACTGACCCCAACCCCTCTAGCAATTTTTGGGAGATAACTATCAGGAATAGACAAAAACCAAGGAGAGAAAAGCTCACCATAATTGTATTTGTTGGCTGCTCTTTCTTTAGCCAACTCTGTAATGTTAGAGTCCTCCTTTCCCTTCAGTCTATCACATCTTCTCAGTCTTTCTTCCTCTTTTAAGTATATTTCTCACTTCTCTGCTTTCTTTATCTTTGTTCCAAAGGAGTCAGTCTCCTGACTGGCAGTATAATGCACTGGTTCCATATATCCCAGGCCAATAGCTTGTTCCATCAGATCTAAGACTGTCATCACTTCTCCTTCCACTTGTTTGTTCCTCTTGTCAACTCTTCATCAATAGCTTCCTCCTCTTCTCCTCCTTCTGATTTTTTCAGAAGACTGGGACCCCCTCACATCATCAGTCACTTTGAAGTTGATCTGTAGTAATTCATGCTGTCTTCTGACCTCTTTTCTAATGTTTTCCTTATAATCTCCATCTCTTTCCTTTTCTTCTCCTCCAGCACCAGTTGTGCAGTTTGTCTAGCAGCAAGCTCTTCTGCCTTTTGTAAGCTCACCATGAAGCTGTATTCATCTCCCTGCACCCCTCCTACTGTCTCTGTCTCCATTCTATCTTTTGTTGTTTCAATCATATGGTTTTTTCCTCCTGCCTTTTGCACCACTTGTTCATACTGTTTCAGCCCCAAGCTTCCCAGGCTAATATTTTTTCCAAGATTCAGATTGTTTGCTTCTCTTCTGCATATCATTCTCTCTGTATTTAGCAATGTTCTCTAAATCCAAATATTCATAAATCTTCCTCTTGTTCCCCTCATCAAACCTGTACCATCCCTATTCTGCAACTAAATCAAACTCAAAGCCTATGTCATATAACAACAAATCTTTTGTGGTTATTTCAGTTCCTGCTGGGATCTTATGTAAATCTCTCACTCCCACTTTCACCTTGATTTCCTCTTTAGAGTGAATATGTTCCACATCCACTTCCACTACAGGTCCTAGTGCAGAACTAATTTCACGCACCCCTAAAAAGGGTCTCAAGGTGTCAGGTTAGGAGCCCCCCACATTTTGATCCATATAGAATGTAGTTTTCCTTTGGATTTATCATCTGGACTCCAAAAGTCTACCTTCACCATCGCCCCAGTACCAAGCAGTGTGAATTTTTCAAAGTTTTTTAGCTCCACCAACTTGGCCTTGTTAGGAAATCTCATCAAAAAAGTCTTAGGGCTCTGAAATTTGGGTCTCCAAGTCCAGCCCCACTCAAACATCTTGCTGAAGCCATAAGCAATTGTGGTTTCATTCAGCTGTCTAGGGTGTACTGCGACTAATGCCATAGGATTTGTATGTTCAACAGCTACAATGCCTATGGTATTTTGTACCAGCAGACACCCCAGCCCTCTAGCTCCATAGCCCACATACTTGGCCACTGGTTTGTCCTGTTTCAACACTATGCATTCCTCAGTATTGTGATGGCCTCTGACAAACCACACAAAACACCTTATTCTTGCATTCACTTTTCAGATGACCTTGCTCTTTACATTTGACACAGGAAAGCTCCTTATTGCTCCCTGATTCTTGTTTCCTGCTTCTTTACCCCCTTCGTCTTTTGTCACACCCTGTGTCTACAAAACCTCTTGCTTTGGCATGTTTGAGAGCAAGTACTGATATTGTTGAGCCATTTGTTCCTCTGGTATAAAACCAAATTGTCTAAGGCCCATCCCTACTGGCACCATCTGAGGGAAATTAGTGTTTCTCATCATTGGAAAGCCTCCCGACATTTGAACATGTCCCCCTGCATCCCCATTTGTTGCAGGCTAGGATTGCCAACAACAAATCCATTTCCAGATCCATTCCCGCCATTCCCGGGCTGAAACCCATCAGTATCCCTACCCTCCCCATAGATGTTCCTTCCCCTCCAGAGCCGCTGCTATTGGTCCCAGATCCTCCTCTGTAGTTTCCATCTCTATCTCTCCTATCATAACTATCTTGATCTCTCACATCCTATCTGCTGAACCCTCTCTCAGAATTGCCAAACCTGCCGTTGAAGTTGTATCTCCCTCCAAAACCAGCTC
>NC_041387.1:656693091-656749125 GCF_002162155.2 Triticum dicoccoides | reverse complement strand
CCGCCGCACTCCTGTTAGGGTTGGGTAGGTGGAAGAAGTCTGGGTCTGGTATGCAAGGTGGAATCCCCCTTTATATAGGGCCACTCTCACTTTTTCCTCTAGACCACCCTTGCCGTCTTTCCCATTGGGCCTAGAAGCTTTGAGGCCCAAATCCCCCATCTCTCTCTGTGTCCTGGGGTCCATTTTCCTTGTTTTCCCCTATCCTTGTCCCCTTTATGTGTAATTTCTTTCCTTTGAACTTCATCAGCAGCTTCTTCTAGCATTGTATTCTCAGGAATCCCCCCACTTCGCATACTCTTCTGAACTACCCCCATCTCTCTAACTACCCCTCCCTCCTTACTAAAATTATTCTGTATAAGGTTTCCCTCTTCTATATCAATGTCACTTAGATATTCTAGGAATCTAGGAAGATCCCAAGCTTTCGGGGATAGAGGTTTAATTTTTATCAATGCCATCCCAATTTCACTATTATGATATTTCCCCCAATTAGGGGAATCAATAGAAGTACATTTTTCCTGACAATCAATCAGAATTTTCCTATTCTGTCTCTCATCTATCATTTCATCCCTTTTTAAGAACAAGCTCGGAATGTATGGATTTAGTTTTTTCTCCATTCTACAATTCATCCGCCTAATTCGGCATTGCATATCAATTTCATGAGCCCCCCCCGCCCCAGATTAATATATATGAGGTATGGAAACGGGCACATGATGATTGATAGTACCTGAAACGACGACGTCCCTGTCACAACCGTTGTCTGAATCCTCACTAGCCAGCCCTAGAAGCCGTTGCTGGCTAGTGAAGGATTCAAGCATTGATTTCAGCGAGGCGTGCCGATCGGCGTGGCGTAGGAGTTGGTGGAGGCGGTGCGAGTCGAGCGGAGCGGCGTGGCATCTGGGCCACCACCTGCGATGGATGCTCCGCCGCGTCATCGTGCGTCACAATTGGGGCCATGGCAGAGCCTGGAGCAGGAAGCGCCAGGACCCCCTCGCGAGATGTGAGAGTCAATTCTCTCATGGCTGGGGCGAGGCCCGCAGTCTTAAAGGAGGTGAACGCCACCCATGTCCTCGCCATGGCCCTCACCGGCGAGTCCGCCTTGTCCATCTCCCACATCAGGACCTCTAGCGGGTGCTTGCGCCTCCCCCGCCCGAAGAGCGACCTCTCCTTTGCCATTGTCAAACCCCTCATGAAGCGCCTTCGCCTACGTGTACATCACTTTTTTTCTTGTGTATACCATGATCCGATCTCTCGCAGGCGAGCTCTCTAGCGCGCATCCCTGCCTGCAAACCTCAACAACTTCTCCTCGCCGATTTCCACCATCTCACTCGCCGCAGACGCCTGCTGGGAGAGGAGCAGACGCAGTATGAGGAACGAGATGAGGTAGGTAGGAGGAAGCAGGAGTGCGCTCACCAGATTTCCAGCCCTGATTCATTTCTCCACCGGCCGCACTTCCACCCTCGCCGGCTCCCGAGGCGACCCCCCAGTCGCACCGCTCCTCCTCGATGTGCACGACGTGACACGGGAAAACGGCCGTGGCACCAGGGGCTAACACGACCCCCACCAGCACGCGAATCCATCGTGTAGCCACGCACGTCGACAAGGTGCACCGTCGGCGGGTGCGCACACAGCACCACCTCACCTCGGTGGTACCTGAGGACGCTCGCTGCCCGGAGATCCACGACGAACCACGCCGACCATCTCTGCGTATCGATGTCGCCAGAGGCGTCGCCAGTGACGTGTCGGGCCATCATCGCCAGAGGCCCTCGACCTATCTTCTCATAACACACGTAGGGGCAGGAAGGTCCAAAATAAGTCAATTACACCACCGATGCTTGAACTTGGCGTGAAAGAAAAGTCACTTTAGTACTAAAACTTGTGGCATACATTGAACGGGTGCCAAAACATGGCTCAGGCGTGCATATATGGTGCGCTTCATGGTTCGAACGTGCGATCTCAGCGTTAAAACGTGTGTCGATAACCACCCGACAAAATGAATTTTGATGTGCTATTTGCATACACCGACTTTATGGTGTTTAGCCTTAAACAGAACACTGCCATTGCGACCCATTTTGTGGTGTTAGGTTTTTTCTTCAGAAATTGCAAAACACATGTAAATTATAATCATGCGTTTTAAATATCATACATAAAAATTAAATATATTAAATCATGAAAATGTTCACTTATCAATTTAGAAAATATCCATTCACATATGATATATCCATATAATTTAATTATGAATTTCAAACTTTCATATAACAATTTACATATTTAATAAAAATAATAAAGTAATTCCAAATTTTTCATATATTTAAATAAATTCTCATATGAGCCTAAAAAATTTCATGATTTTAATAAAATAATCATGTAGTGTATAAAGTATTCAAACCTTTAAGAAAATTTTATGTTGTTTTAAAAAATGTTCATTTGTTTTAATAAAGTTTATGTGTGTTTCAAAACATATTCTATTTTTAATAAAAAAATGAGCTTAGTGTTCACACAATTTGCAGATCGTCAACTGGACATTATTTAAATTATGCAACCGTTTTTATAATTCATTAATATTTTTTAAGTTCAACCAATATTTTTTCATATAATATGTGTTTTTTTAAGTTATGCTACTTCCTCTCTATTCGGATTAAAATAGAAAGGACATAAACTGTGTGCATGCTCTTAGGACTTTAAAACACGTTAGTTTTGTAGCCTTCCTGCGCGCTCCGGGAAGGTTTTTTAACAAACAGGGAAGTTTTTGGTACGCCTGCTACTTCCTTTCCTTCGGATTAAGAATTTAATTTATATTGGTCGGGTTAAAGAATATTAAGAGTTTGTGTCCATATATGACAATAAAATTTGCCGGGTCGTTTGGCAAGCACCGTCTGCAGGTTTCAACGAGGCTGTCGATTCGAACCCTGAAAAACCAGCGGTTTTTACTTATTATTTCTATGATTTGTTCTCTTTGGCTGACAGGTGGGACCTGGCTTATGAGGAGAAAATACACATGGTCCAATAATCATGAGGACCCCACTTATGCATTATTGGACAGAGTGTTGGTCTCTCCTTCTTGGGAAGGAAATTTTCCTTTAGTGCATACTGAAGATTTATCTAGGCAGCTCTCTAATCAAACTCCTTTGCTTATCAAATCTTGAGAGCCTCATGTGAGACCATACATTTTCAAATTTTAGAATTGTTCGTTCCAAAGGACATACCTGGATGAGATAGTTGAAAAGGTGTGGAAAAGAGATTATCTTGGAAAAACCCTTCTGAACAAAATTCAAATAAGCTGAGAAATCTTAGAAAAGTGTTGAAACGTTGGAATCTGAATGTTGAGGCTGTTAATAGAAGATATAAGAAAATTTTGACGGAGGAAATTGATAGGCTAGACAAGTTGGGGGAAAGTGATATTTCAAATGAGGAAACAAAGGAGATATAAAAAATAATGCCGTGATGATTTGAAATTTATTCTGAAAGATGAGGAAACTAAATGGTTACAAAGATCTCATTATAAAGAATTATTTGAAGGAGACTCAAATACTAAAGACTATCATGTTAAGGCAAATGGGAGATTCAGAAAAAATAGGACTGTGAAGTTGCTACAAGATGAAGCAGTGATTGAGGGGCAGGATAACTTGAAGGATTACATTACCAAATTTTATCAAAACTTATTCAGTGAATCTGAAATTCAATCCTTGGAACCGAACCAAGATGGTGTGGAAACAGTTAGTGAGGAGGAACAAAAATTCCTTACTAAGAAATTCACTATGGAAGAGTTGAAGGAAGCTGTCTTTGGTATGGAAAAAAATAAAGCGTCTGGGCCTGATGGTTTTAATATTGAATTTTATCAGCATTTTTGCAATTTGGTTAAAGTGGACTTGTTTGCATTATTGGAAGAATTTTATGATCATAGATTAGACCTTGGTAGGCTAAACTATGGAGTAATCTCTCTTTTACCCAAAGGGAGTGATGTAGACATGATTCAAAAGTTTAGACCAATTTGTCTTTTAAATGTTATTTTTTAAGATTTTTACCTAGATTCTGGTGAATAGACTAATCCTAATAATTACTGGAGTTATCAAGTCCTCCAAAACCACTTTTATAAAAGGTAAATATATTTTAGAGGGTGTACTGGTTTTGAATGAGACTTTGAATTCTATGCACAAAAAAATATGTCTGGTGTTCTCTTGAAGATTGATTTTGAGAACGCCTTTGACAAGGTTAAATGGCCTTTCCTTTTGCAAACAGATTGATTGGGCAATAGATTTATTGGGCAATGAAGACTGTATCGGGGGGAAAGTGGCAGTCAATGTTAATGGGGGAGATAGGCCTTATTATTGTAGATATTCTATCTCTCCTCTGTGGTAGGGGTCTGCAGCAGGGGGATTCTATGTCTCCTTTGCAATTTGATCTTGCTGTAGATATTCTAGCAATTCTATGTGACAGGGCTGTTGAACATGGATTTATTAGTGGGCTTGCTAGAAATCACAAGGATAACGACGTGTCCATTCTGCAATATGCAGATGACACTATAATTTCATTCCAGGGTGATGCGTGAGCAGAGGCCATGGCGTGGCGCGCATCCGCGACTACCCTGGCTCGATGCTCGTGATGACTATGCTACTCGACCGCCAAGGGGATAAGAATGCTGCCACGTCCACCCAGCCAAACCCTAGCCAATTTGCCCCTCCGCCCGTGTCGCTCCTCTGTTCTCCTCGCTGCACCGAGCTGCCTTCGCCATTGATTCAGCGCCCCCGTAGCTGATGTCTACTATGCAACCTTCTTCTTGTAGACTCGTGTGGGCCTCCAAGCGCAGAGTTTTGTAGGACAGTAGCAAATTATCCTCAAGTGGATGACATAAGGTTTATCAATCCGTGGGAGGCGTAGGATGAAGATGGTCTCTCCCAAACAATCCTGCAAACAAATAACAAAGAGTCTCTTGTGTCCCCAACACACCCAATACAATGGTAACTTGTATAGGTGCACTAGTTCGGCGAAGAGATGGTGATACAAGTGCAATATGGATGGTAGATATAGGTCTTTGTAATCTGAAAATATAAAAACAGCAAGCTAACTAGTAGTTAAGGTGAGCGAAAATGGTATTGCAATGCTTGAAAGCAAGGCCTAGGGTTCATACTTTCACTAGCACAAGTTCTCTCAACAATGATAACATAATTGGATCATATAACAATCCCTCAACATGCAACAAAAGTCACTCCAAAGTTCCTATCGCGGAGAACATAAGATGAAATTTCTTGTAGGGTACGAAACCACCTCAAAGTTATTCTTTCCAATCAATCCATTGGGCTATTCCTATAAGTATCACAAACAGCCCTAGAGTTCGTAGTAAAATAACACCATATGACACACATCAATCAACCCTAATGTCACCTAGATACTCCAATGTCACCACAAGTATCCATGGGTCAATTATACGATATGCATCAAACAACTTCAGATTCATAATATTCAATCCAACACAAAGAACCTCAAAGAGTGCCCCATGATTTCTACCCGAGAAACAAGGACAAAAATGTGAATCAACCCCCATGCATAGATTACGCCAATGTCACCTCGGGAATCCATGAGTTGAGTGCCAAAACATACATCAAGTGAATAAATAGAAGACCCCATTGTCACCACGGGTATCTCACGAAAGACATACATCAAGTGTTCTCAAATCCAATAGTATTCACTCTGATAATAGTCAAACCTCAAAGGTAAAACTCAATTCATCACAAGAAGGTAGAGGGGAAAACACCATAAGATCCAACTATAGTAACAAAGCTCACGGCACATCAAGATCGTGCCAAATCAAGAACACGAGAGAGAGAGAGAGGGAGAGAGAGAGAGAGAGAGAGAGAGAGATCAAACACATAGCTACTAGTACATACCCTCAGCCCTGAGGGTGAACTACTCCTTCCTCGTCATGGAGAGCGCCAGGATGATGAAGATGTCCACCGGTGATGATTCCCCCCTCCAGCAGGGTGTCAGAACAGGGTCTTGAGAGGTTTTTCATGGCTACAGAGGCTTGCGGCGGCAAAACTCCTAATCTAGGTTTATTTCTGGAGGTTTCTATATCGTCTTGCAACGAGAAGATGGTATCATCTACATATTGTAACATATTTACCCCATTTGGAACATTTTCATTAAGCAACCCTTTCACTAAACCATTTCTTCTTGCATTATCTAGCATAATGGCCAATGCATCAGCAGCTAGGTCAAAATTAAGGGGGGACAGAGAGTCCCCCTATCTCAAACCCTTATGAGTAGGAAAATATTTGCCCAAAGTATCATTCACTTTGACACACACCTTCCCCCCTAATAGTCCCCATTACCCAGTCTATCCATTTGTCCAGGAACCCCCTTTATTTTGAATATCTGGAAAAGAAAGGACCATTTTATTTTGTCATATGCTTTTTCAAAATCTATTTTCAACAAGAAAGCACTATGTTTCTTCTTATGTATACTGTTTAAAGCTTCATGATGTACCAAGACTCCCTCCATAATATAACTGCCCTTAATGAAAGCGTTTGAACAGGCGATATGACTTCAGCAACCACTAGGTTTTGTCTCTTCATTAGAATTTTTGTGATAATTTTGAAGCTCACATTCAGTAGACATATAGGTCTAAACTTTAGTTTTTTGTTGGCTTCTTTCCCCTTAGGAACCAATGTGAAAATCCCATAGTTCAATCTATTAATATACACTTTTCTTTCTACAAAATCATCTAAGAGGGCTTTAAGATCATCTTTCACCAACTCCCAGTAATGTTGATAAAATTCAAAAGTGAATTCATCATGCCCAGGTGAGTTGTTATATGCCATCTTAAAAACCACATCTTTAATTTCTTCTAAAGCGAATTTATCAATCTGTGTTTCACTATACTTTGTAGGTATCTTTTTTGCATTATCTACATTAAGAGATACAAAAGAATCATCAGGTGGACCAAAGAGATTTTTGTAGAAGAGAGTGATATACTCCATCAAGTTTGTATCTCCTTCTATCTCGCATTCATCTTGTTCCAGCCTGTTCATTCTATTTCTTCTATGTCTCCCATTAGGTTTGGCATGGAAGAATTTGGTATTACTATATCCCTCTAGAATTTCATCCACTTTAGCTCTCTGTTTGCACTTGGCTTGTTCTTGTTGAAGAAGTCTATCAAGTTGAGCTCTCAATTCCATTTGCTCTTCTCTATCAGCAGCTGTATGACCATTTTTTCACAGTGCTTATCAATTATATCCAGTCTTATCATAATATATTTTTTCAACTCTGTATAACGTGCACTCATATTTCTCTTCCAGTCTTTAAGTTTGGGTCTAAGCAACCTAAATTTACCCAGAAGTCTATCTACACTATCACCACTAATGCTTGGATCATTCCAAACATCATGGACAATTTTGTCAATCCCCTCCCTCAGGAACCAAGCATTTTCAAACATGAAAATAGGATCAGTTTTCTGCATGTCCCCAGAGTCCAAGAATAGAGGGGTATGATCAGATTTCTCTCTAGTCAATGCAGCAATCTGAGTTAAAGGGTATGTCTCTTCCCACTCTGTGCTGCATAAGATTCTATCTAATTTTTCAAATGTGGGAATAGGCAAGTTATTCCCCCATGTGAATTATCTTCCATGCATCTCAAGTTCCCTAACCCAACCTACTCCAGGATGGCATTAAACAAGAAACTCCAATGCCCAGGAGAGCCTGGTTTGTTTTTCTCATTAGCATTTCTAATAATATTAAAGTCACCCCAATCAGTATGGGATTGATGCTGTGTTGAAAAATTCTAGATAGCTAAGCCAGAAAAGCTGCTTTTCCTTCTGGCTGAGCATCTCCATATATAACTACTAGGTCCCAAATCAGCCTGATTTTTAAATCTTGAGTAGTCATTTTAATATGATAGTCTCCTTCATCTTGAGAGATTACATCTAAAGTGGTGTAATTAATTAACCCCGAGCAAGATCCACTAGATTTCCCCCTAGCAGGGGTGAAATGCTAGTGAAAGTCTCTGCCAGCACAAACTTGTTGCAGGCCAGTTCTAGAAAAACTGTTGTCTCATGGTCTCTTGCAGACCCCGGAAGTCAACCTTTTTATCCATTATCATTTCCCTAAGAAATCGTTTTTTGATGCCCCCCAAAACCTCTCGTATTCCAGAAAATGCCTCTCATATTTTCTTTTTCTTCCAAGCAGAAGATTCCAAAGTTTTTATAACAGAAGCAATTTTAACCCCAGAACCTCTGGTGTTTCTGCTCATATTTCACTATTATGATGTTTCCCCCAATTAGTGGAATCAATAGAAGTACATTTTTCCTAACAATCAATCAGAATTTTCCTATTCTGTCTCTCATCTATCATTTCATCCCTTTTTAAGAACAAGCTCTAAATGTATGGATTTAGTTTTTCCTCCATTCTACAATTCATCCACCTAATTCAGCATTGCATATCAATTTCATGAGTCCCCCCAGATTAATGTACATGAGGTATGGAAACAGGCACATGATGATTGATAGTACCTGAAATGACGACATCCCTGTCACAATCGTCGTCTGAATCCTCACTAGCCAGCCCCAGAAGCGGTTGCTGGCTAGTCAAGGATTCAGGCATCGATTCCGGCGATGCGTGCCGATCGGCATGGCCTCGGAGTTGGTGGAGGCGGTGCGAGTCGAGCGGAGCAGCGTGGCATCTGGGCCACCACCTGCGGCGGATGCTCTGCCGCGTCATCGTGTGTCACAATTGGGGCCATGGCGAAGCCTGGAGCAGGAAGCGCCAGGACCCCCTCGCGAGATCTGAGAGTCGATTCTCTCATGGCTGAGGCGAGGCCCGCAGTCTTAAATGAGGTGAACGCCACCCACGTCCTCGCCACGACCCTCACCGGAGAGTCCGCCTGTCCATCTCCCACATCAGGACCTCCAGCGGGTGCTTGCGCCTCCCCCGCCTGAAGAGCGACTGCTCCTCTGCCATTGTCAACCCCTCGTAAGTCACCTTCGCCTCCACGTGCATCACTTTATTGCTTGTGTATACCACGATCCGATCTCTCGCAGGCGAGCTCTCTAGCGTGCATCCCTGCCTACAAACCTCAGCAACTTCTCCTCGCCGATCTCCATCACCTCCCTCGCCGCAGACGCCTGTTGGGAGAGGAGCAGACGCAGTATGCGGAAAAAGATGAGGTAGGTAGGAGGAAGCAGGAGTGCGCTCACAGATTTCCAGCCCGGATTTATTTCTCCATCGGCCGCACTTCCTCCCTCGCCGGCTCCCGAGGCGTCCCCCCAGTCGCACCGCTCCTCCTTGATGTGCGCGACGTGACACGGGAAAACGGCCGTGGCACCAGGGGCCAACACGACCCCCACCAGCACGCGAATCCATCATGCAGCCACGCACATCAATGAGGCGCACCATCGGCGGGTGCGCACACAGCACCACCTCACCTCGGTGGTACCTGAGCACGCTCGCTGCTCGGAGATCCACGACGAACCACGCCGGCCATCTCTACGTATCGATGTCGCCAAAGGCGTTGCCAGAGACGTGTCGGGCCATCATCGCCAGAGGCCGTCGACCTATCTTCTCATAACACACGTAGGGGCAGGAAGGTCCGGAATGAGTCAATTACACCACTGATGCTTGAACTTGGCGTGAAAGAAAAGTCACTTTAGTACTAAAACTTGTGGCATACATTGAATGGGTGCCAAAACATGGCTCAGGCGTGCATATACGGTGCACTTCATGGTTCGAACGCGCGACCTCAGCGTTAAAACATGTGTCGATAAACACCCGACCAAATGAATTTTGATGTGCTATTTGGATACACTGACTTTATGGTGTTTAGCCTTAAACAGAACACTGCCATTGCGACCCATTTTGAGGTGTTAGTTTTTTCTTCAGAAATTGCAAAACACATGTAAATTATAATCATGCGTTTTAAATGTCATACATAAAAATTAAATATATTAAATTATGAAAATGTTCACTTATTAATTTAGAAAATATCCATTCACATATATCCACATAATTTAATTATGAATTTAAAACTTTCATACAACAATTTACATATTTAATAAAAATAATAAAGTAATTCTAATTTTTTCATATAATTAAATAAATTCTCATATGAGCTTAAAAAAATTCATGATTTTAATAAAATAATCATGTAGTGTATAAAGTATTCAAACCTTTAATTTTTTTTATGTTGTCTTAAAAAATGTTCATTTGTTTTAATAAAGTTTATGTGTGTTTCAAAACGTCTTCTATTTTTAATAAAATAATGAGCCTAGTGTTCACACAATTTGCAGATCGTCAACTGGACATTATTTAAATTATGCTACCGTTTTTATAATTCATTAATATTTTTTAAGTTCAACCAATATTTTTTCATATAATATGCGTTTTTAAGTTATGCTACTTCCTCTCAATTCGGATTAAAATAGAAAGGATATAAACTGTGTGTATGCTCTTAGGACTTTAAAACACATTGGTCTTGTAGCCTTCCCGCACGCTCCGGGAAGGTTTTTTTAACACACAGGGAAGTTTTTGGTACGCCCGCTACTTCCTTTCCTTCGGATTAAGAATTTAATTTATATTGGTCGGGTTAAAGAATATTAAGAGTTTGTGTCCATATATGACAATAAAATTTGCCAGGTCGTTTGGTGAGCACCGTCTGCAGGTTTCAACGAGGCTGTCGGTTTGAACCCTAAAAAAGCAGCGGTTTTCATTTATTATTTCTATGATTTGTTCTCTTTGGCTGACAGGTGGGACCTAGCTTATGAGGACAAAATACACATGGTCCAATAATCATCAGGACCCGACTTAATCATTATTGGATAGAGTGTTGGTCTCTCCTTCTTGGGAAGGAAATTTTCCTTTAGTGCATACTGAAGATTTATCTAGGCAGCTCTCTAATCAAACTCCTTTGCTTATCAAATCTCGAGAGCCTCCTGTGAGACCATACATTTTCAAATTTGAGAATTGTTGGTTCCGACATACTTGGATGAGATAGTTGAAAAGGTGTGGAAAAAAGATTATCTTGGAAAAACCCTTCTGGACAAAATTTGAATAAGCTGAGAAATCTTAGAAAAGTGTTGAAACGTTGGAATCTGAATGTTGAGGCTTTTAATAGAAGATAGAAGAAAATTTGATGGAGGAAATTGATAGGCTAGACAAGTTAGGGGAAAGTGATATTTTAAATGAGGAGAAAAAGGAGCTATAAAAAAGAATGCCGAGATAATTTGATATTTATTCTGAAAGATGAGGAAACTAAATGGTTACAAAGATCTCATTATAAAGAATTATTTGAAGGAGACTCAAATACTAAAGACTATCATGTTAAGGCGAATGGGAGATTCAGAAAAAATAGGATTGTGAAGTTGCTACAAGATGAAGGAGTGATTGAGGGGCAGGATAACTTGAAGGATTACATTACCAAATTATATCAAAACTTATTTAGTGAATCTGAAATTCAATCCTTGGAACTAAACCACGATGGTGTGGAAACACTTAGTGAGGAGGAAAAAAAAATCCTTACTAAGAAATTCACTATGGAAGAGTTGAAGGAAGCTGTCTTTGGTATGGAGAAAAATAAAGCGTGTGGGCCTGATGGTTTTAATATTGAATTTTATCAGCATTTTTGCAATTTGGTTAAACTGGACTTATTTGCATTATTGGAAGAATTTTATGATCATAGATTAGACCTTGGTAGGCTAAACTATGGAGTAATCTCTCTTTTACCCAAAGGGAGTGATCTAGACATGATTCAAAAGTTTAGACCAATTTGTCTTTTAAAGTTTTTTTTAAAGATTTTTACCTAGATTCTGGTGAATAGACAAATCCTTATAATTACTGGAGTTATCAAGTCCTCCAAAACCACTTTTATAAAAGGTAAATATATTTTAGAGGGTGTACTTGTTTTGAATGAGACTTTGAATTCTACGCACAAAAAAATGTCTGGTGTTCTCTTGAAGATTGATTTTGAGAATGCCTTTGACAAGGTTAAATGGCCTTTCCTTTTGCAAACCCTTAAGATGAAAAAATTCCCAGACAAATAGATTGATTTGGCAATGAAGACTGTATCGGGGGGAAAAGTGGCAGTCAACGTTAATGGGGAGATAGGTCCTATTGTTGTAGATATTCTATGTCTCTGTGGTAGGGGTCTGCGGCAGGCGGATTCTATGTCTCTTTTGCAATTTGATCTTGCTGTAGATATCCCAGAGATTCTATGTGACAGGGCTGTTGAACAGGGATTGATTAGTGGGCTTGATAGAAATTACAAGGATAATGATGTGTCCATTCTGACACTATAATTTTATTCGAGGGTGATGTGTGATCAGAGGCCATGGCATGGCGCGCTTCCGCGGCTACCCTGGCTCGATGCTCACGACGATTATGCTACTGGACCGTCGAGGGGATAAGAATGCTGCCGCATCCACCCAGCCAAACCCTAGCCCATTTGCCCCTCCGCCCGTGCCGCTCCTCTGTTCTCCTAGCTGCACCGAACTGCCTTCGCCATGGATTCAGCACCCCCGTAGCTGATGTCTACTATGCAACCTTCCTCTTGTAGACTCGTGTTGGGCCTCCAAGCGCAGAGTTTTGTAGGACAGTAGCAAATTTCCCTCAAGTGGATGACCTAAGGTTTAGCAATCCGTGGGAGGCATAGGATGAAGATGGTCTCCCCCAAAAAACCCTGCAACCAAATAACAAAGATTCTCTTGTGTCCCCAACACACCCAATACAATGGTAAATTGTATAGGTGCACTAGTTCGGCGAAGAGATGGTGATACAAGTGCAATATGGATGGTAGATATAGGTTTTTGTAATATGAAAATATAAAAACAGCAAGCTAACTAGTAGTTAAAGTGAGCGAAAATGGTATTGCAATGCTTGAAAACAAGGCCTAGGGTTCATACTTTCACTAGCGCAAGTTCTCTCAACAATGATAACATAATTGGATCATATAACAATCCCTCAACATGCAACAAAAGTCACTCCAAAGTTCCTATCACGGAGAACATAAGATGAAATTGCTTGTAGGGTATGAAACCACCTCAAAGTTATTCTTTCCGATCAATCCATTGGGCTATTCCTATAAGTATCACAAATAGCCCAAGAGTTTGTAGTAAAATAACACCATATGACACACATCAATGAACCCTAATGTCACCTAAATACTCCAATGTCACCAAAAGTATCCATGGGTCAACTATACGATATGCTTCAAACAACTTCAGATTCATAATATTCAATCCAACATAAAGAACCTCAAAGAGCGCCCCAAGATTTCTACCCGAGAAACAAGGACGAAAACGTGCATCAACCCCTATGCATATATTATGCCAATGTCACCTCGAGAATCCACAAGTTGAGTGCCAAAACATACAACAAGTGAATCAATAGAATACCCCATTGTCACCACGGGCATCTCACAAAAGACATACATCAAGTGTTCTCAAATCCAATAGTATTCAATCTGATAATAGTCAAAACTCAAAGGTAATACTCAATTCATCACAAGAAGGTAGAGGGGAAAACACCATAAGATCCAACTATAGTAACAAAGCTCGCGGCACATCAAGATCGTGCCAAATCAAGAACACAAGAGAGAGAGATCAAACACATAGCTACTAGTACATACCCTCAGCCCTGAGGGTGAACTACTCCTTCCTCGTCATGGAGAGCGCCATGATGATGAAGGTGGCCACCGATGATGATTCCCCCGTCCGACAGGGTGTCGGAACAGGGTCTCGAGAGGTTTTTCGTGGCTACAGAGGCTTGCGGTGGTGAAACTCCCGATCTAGGTTTATTTCTTGAGGTTTCTATATCGTCTTGCAACGAGAAGATGGTATCATCTGCATATTATAACATATTTACCCCATCTGGAACATTTTCATTAAGCACACCTTTCACTAAACCATTTCTTCTTGCATTATCCAGCATAATGGCCAAAGCATCAGCAGCTAGGTCAAAATTAAGGGGGGACAGAGAGTCCCCCTATCTCAAACCCTTATGAGTAGGAAAATATTTTCCCAAAGTATCATTCACTTTGATACACACCTTCCCGCCCTAATAGTCCCCATTACCCAGTCTATCCATTTGTCAGGGAACCCCTTCATTTTGAATATTTGGAAAAGAAAGGACCATTTTATTTTGTCATATGCTTTTTCAAAATCTATTTTCAACAAGAGAGCACTATGTTTCTTCTTAGGTATACTGTTTAAAGCAGTTTGAACAGGCGATATGACTTCAGCAACCACTATGTTTTGTCTGTTCATTAGAATTTTTGTGATAATTTTGAAGCTGACATTCAGTAGACATATAGGTCTAAACTTTTGTATTTTGTTGGCTTCTTTCCCCTTAGGAACCAATGTGCAAATCCCATAGTTCAATCTACTAATATCCACTTTTCTTTCTGCGAAATCATCTAAGAGGGCTTTAAGATCATCTTTCACCAACTCCGAGTAATGTTGATAACAGTGAATTCATCAGGCCCAGGTGATTTGTTATGTGCCATCTTAAAAACCACATTTTTAATTTCTTCTAAAGCGAATTTATCAATCTGTATAACACTATACTTTGTAGGTATCTTTTTTGCATTATCTACATTAAGAGATACAAAAGAATCATCAGGTGGACCAAAGAGATGTTTGTAGTAGAGAGTGATATACTCCATCAAGTTTGTATCTCCTTCTATCTCCCCTACATCTTGTTCTAGCCTGTTTATTCTATTTCTTCTATGTCTCCCATTAGGTTTGGCGTGGAAGAATTTGGTATTATTGTCTCCCTCCAGAATTTCATCCACTTTAGCTCTCTGTTTCCACTTGGCTTCTTTTTTTGATGAAGTCTATCAAGTTGAGCTCTCAATTCCATTTGCTCTTTTCTATCAGCAGCTGTATGACCATTTTTTTCATAGTGCTTATCAATTATATCCAGTCTTATCATAATATATTTTTCCAACTCTCTATACTGTGCATTCATATTTCTCTTCCAGTCTTTAAGTTTGGGTCTAAGCAACCTAAATTTACGTAGAAGTCTATCTACACTATCACCACTAATGCTTTGATCATTCCAAACATCATGGACAATTTTTTCAATCCCCTCCCTCAGGAACCAAGCATTTTCAAACCTGAAAATAGGATCAGTTTTCAGCATGTCCCCAAAGTCTAAGAATAGAGGGGTATGATCAGATTTCTCTCTAGTCAATGCAGCAATCTGAGTTAAAAGGTATGTCTCTTCCCACTCTATGCTGCATAAGATTCTATCTAATTTTTCAAATGTGGGAATAGGCAAGTTATTCCCCCATGTAAATTGTCTTCCATGCATCTCAAGTTCCCTAATCCAACCTACTCCAGGATGGCATTAAACAAGAAACTTCAATGCCAGAAGAGCCTGGTTTGTTTTTCTCATTAACATGTCTAATAATATTAAAGTCACCCCCAATCAATATGGGATTGATGCTGTGTTGAAAAATTCTGGATAGCTCAGCCAGAAAAGCTGCTTTTCCTTCTGGCTAAGCATCTCCATATATAACTACTAGGTCCCAGAGCAGCCTGATTTTTAAATCTTGAGTAGTCATTTTAATATGATAGTCTCCTTCATCTTCAGAGATTACATCTAAAGTGGTGTGATTAATTAACACCTAGCAGGATCCACCAGATTTCCCCCTAGCAGGGGTGAAATGCTTGTGAAAGTCTTTGCCAGCACAAACTTGTTGCAGGTTAGTTCTAGAAAAACTGTTGTCTCATGATCTTTTGCAGACCCAGGAAGTCAACCTTTTTATCCATGATCATTTCCCTAAGAAATCTTTTTTTGATGCCCCCCCACAACCTCTCGTATTCCAGAAAATGCCTCTCATCTTTTTTACTTTTTCTTCCTAGCAGAAGATTCCAAAAGTTTTTATAACATAAGTAGTTTTAACCCCAGAACCTCTGGTGTTTCTGCTCCTATTTTTTCCTTTTTTGGAGGAGAAAACCCCCCTCAACATATTCTAATCTTCCTCTTCCTCTCTTTCTTCATCATTATCTCCCTATTCCAGCAAATCCTCCAAACTATGTTCCCCAGTGTCAATGATGTTAGTTTCCTCAGGTAAAGAGGTTTGTTTTTGATTTTTGTTATACTCAGCTAACCATAGATCAACTCTAGCTTGTTCTATAGCTTTTATCAGATTTAGATTATGTTTAACCACCTCAAGTTTATTACCCAAACTGACCCTAACCCCTCCAGCAACTTTTTGAAGATAACTATCAGGAATAGACAAAAACCCAGGAGAGAAAAACTCACCATAATTGTCTTTCTTGGCTGCTCTTTCTTTAGCCAACTCTGTAATGTTAGAGTCCTCCTTTCCCTTATGTCCATCACATCTTCTCAGTCTTTCTTCCTCTTTTAAGTATATTTATCACTTCTCTGCTTTCTTTATCTTTGTTCCAAAGGAGTCACTCTCCTGACTGGCAGTATAATGCACTGGTTCCATATATCCCAGGCCAATAGCTTGTTCCATCAGATCTAAGTCTGTCAACACTTCTCCTTCCACTTGTTTGTTCCTCTTGTCAACTTGTCATCAATAGCTTCCTCCTCTTCTCCTCCTTTTGAAATTTTTCACCAGACTGGGACCCCCTCACCTCATCAGTCACTATGAAGTTGATTTGTAGTAATTCATGTTGTCTTCTGACCTCTTTTCTAATGTTTTCCTTATAATCTCCATCTCTTTCCTTTTCTTCTCCTCCAGCACAAGTTGTGTAGTCTGTCTAGCAGCAAGCTTTTCTGCTTTTTGTAAGCTCACCATGAAGCTCTATTCATCTCCCTGCACCCCTCCTACTGCCTCTGTCTTCATTCTGTCTTTTGTTGTTTCAATCATATGGTTTTTTTCTCCTGCCTTTTACACCACTTGTTCATACTGTTTCAGCCCCAAGCTTCACAGGCTAACATTTTGTTTCCAAGATTCAGATTGTTTGCTTCTCTTCTTGTCAGGACCATGATCCTATGCCACACCGATCTAGCATGTAACACCACTTTGCGGCCTCACGCACGGTATTCCCACGGGTGTCGCCTTACCAGGCCCGGGACCGTTTGTGCCTTTTGGCTCACGTATATGATAGTGTCGCTAGCATCCATATGACAAAGAACCCGGGCTGACATGGCTAGTCGTGAACCCAAAGTGGCACTAACTTACAGGGACAGGCATACATGACCCAGCAACGAATGTGTCGGTCATCAATGAGTGAATCCGGGTAGTAGCTACTGGGCTAACAGGACTCCGGTAAACTGGGTTGTAGCAGGCTAATAGGACTCTGGTAGACACCGCGTGACATTTCCCCGAAGAGACAGACACAAGAACGAAGAAGGACACATGCCGGCCAGCCTAAGTGTTCCGGAGCAGTAACAAGCTACCAGGGCTTAGTGGAAGCACTAGGAGACATTTCCCAGTAAGAGAGGCTACCAAGGATAAACAACTAGATAGTCAGATCCCACACATACAAAGCATTTGAATAACATACACATAGTATGCTCGATATGTGCAAATACAACATGGCATCACAACATGACTCTACAACTCAAGTATTTTATTCAATAGGCTACGAGGAGCGAGACATTACAAACATGGGTCTCACGACCCAACATTCAGAGCATACAAGTCAAAGCACATGCAGAAGCTTAACATGTATGAGTACAAACATCTACAAATGAAAAAGGCTGAGAAGCCTGACTATCTACCAGATCCTGCCGAGGGCACAAGATCGTAGCTAAGGTAACATGCTAAACGTCGAAGTCCACGCGAAACTACTAGTGAGAGGGAAGTCTCTGCAAAAACATAAAATAGGCAAACATGAGTACAAATGTACCTAGCAAGACTTACATCAGAACTTAACTACATATGCATCATTATCAACAAAGGGGTGGTGGATTTTGACTGCAGCAAGCCAGCTTTGACTCGGTGGCTATCCTGAACTACGACTGCAAGTAACTCTTTTGTGAGGTGGCGCACATGAGTCCACATATTCACCATATCAATACACCACTATGGATCCGTTCAGTCTCCCTACGAGAATGCCATCCATAGCACTCACGCTTATCTTGCACATTTTAAAGTATCCACTTTCACTTGTCTATGAACTGTACAGGCAACCCAGAAGTCCTTTACCGCGGACACGGCTATTCGAATAGATAATGTTAACCCTGCAGGGGTGTACTTCTTCACACACGCTCTCACCACTCATCGCCGTTTACACGGCATGTACTCGGCAACCTTCAAGCGGAAGCTCAGCGAGGGTGTCGGCCACGACGTGACTAACCACACAAGTCTCTTGTCCAGGTTTATCGCCTATTCGGTTTCGATCCACAAGGAGATCCGGCCGGGGTGTCGCTCACAGCCCCAAACAATGTGTACAGGGTTCCAAGCCCGCCAAATTGGTGGCGCTTGGCATACCCGGCCACGGTGCCTAGTCTGACCCAAGCCCACCTATACCAGGTGCCACTTGGTAGACTACTAACACAACCTACAAACACCAGAAACTAGTTGCAATTCCTGGACAGAGATCGAGTTGATCAATAAGTCGAGAGAGCTTGGAGTGCTCGGAGCCCAATGTGTGGTAGTAACTATTCATGGATCACAAACACAGAACTCAGTTCCTGAGGACGGCTTCAATGAGAACCCACCATGTACTCCTACATGGCCTCTCACCGCTACCTTTAGCAAATCGTGTTCACACACTTAGCTCTCAACAGTAGGACATGTTCACAACTTCCTAATTCATCCCCGATGAATCAGACCTGAGACAACTCTAAGAAATAGCAGGCATGACAAACAAGCATGAATGAGTAGGCACATCAGGGCTCAAACAAATCCTACTCATGCTAGTGGGTTTCATCTATTTATTGTGGCAATAACAGGTCATGCAGAGGAAAGGGGTTCAGCTACCGCAACATGTAACAGTTGAAACGTTATTGTCCTAATGCAGTAAAAGAGAGCAAGAGAGAGAGAGAGAGAGAGAGAGAGAGAGATAGA
The DNA here is from genome assembly GCF_002162155.2 of Triticum dicoccoides. Taxonomy (NCBI): domain Eukaryota; kingdom Viridiplantae; phylum Streptophyta; class Magnoliopsida; order Poales; family Poaceae; genus Triticum; species Triticum dicoccoides. The sequence continues at coordinate 656,730,156 of NC_041387.1, read as the reverse complement.
GAGAGAGTGGGATTGTATCAGAATGAACAAGGGGGTTTTGCTTGCATGGCACTTCTGAAGATAATATAGTTCTTCACCGGTGTCATCGAACTCATCGTCGGTACGTCGTCTACTGAGAGGGGACAAACACCGGCAACAAGGAAGAACACAATCAATGCAATGCACAATATGATGCATGATCATGACATGTCGATATAGTGTGATTTGAGCTAATGCAACTAGCAACAGGTTAAATGAAGTTGGTTTGAATCAAAGATTCAAATTCAAACTCCATATGTGATGTTTTAAATGCCCTTCATATGATTCGTACTAAACAACATCTATAGGTTGTTCTAACATGCATGAAAATGGTACAAATGGTTAGATTGGATTTTTCTGATCATTTTTCATATATAAATTATTTCATTCTGAGTTACGGTTGAATTTATATGAATTTTTGAAGTTTTTATATTTTCTGGAATTTCCTAAATTAAAATTAATCAAGAAAGTGAGTTATTGCATCAGCACTACGTCACTGTGACGTCAGCAGTCAACTGACCCGGTCCAGGTCAAACCTGACTGGTGGGGTCGACACATCAGTGACACAATTAACTAACAGGGTTAATTAAATCTAACTAATCAAATTAACAGCCAATGGGCCCACTGTCAGTGTCAGCAGGGGTAATTAGTCCTAAACTAATCTAGTCAGGGGTGGGCCCACGTGTGTTGACCCCAGGGAGGTCAAACCCCGGGTTGAACAGGTCAAACTCGCCGGCGACTCGACGCCGGCGAGGCCAGACACGGCGGCGAGGCTCGGAAATCTTCCTTCGGCGACCAAATCACGGCGCACGTCGAGTGGTGCTCTCAGCTTCGCCGGAGATGGCCCAGAACGACGGCGGCGATGGCAAGCGTGGCGGCTGGCGTTCATGCGTCGAACGAATCGATGGTGCAGGGCATGGCAGGAGCCGCGGGTGGGCGCGTTAGACCCATGGGGGTGCAGTGAGTTCAGTGGTGAGCTTGAATGCGTGCTCGCAGGGCCGTAGCCGCGGTGGCGACATGGCCGACGGCGAGGAGCTATCGGCTCTGATGGTTAGCGGGGCTAGAGCAGGAAATCGACGACGGGGAGAGAGGGGTTCGGTAGAGGAGCTCACAGCGGGGTCGACGGTGATCTCAGCGTGCTCGGGGAAGGCTTGATGGCGTCGGAATCCCGGCGGCGATCTCCTGTGGCCCAGGAAGAAGATGAGGTCGAGGACAAGGTTGCAGAGCTCCCGCGGTCGAACGGGTTGGCGTAGACGATGTAGGAGTCGACGACGGTTCTTCTGGGCGCATCGACAAGGCGAGGGTGGACGGTGGCCATGGCTATGGCGAGCGGCGGCGACGGCTGCGCTCGGGCATGAGTGGGTGAGAGAGCAGAGGAGGGGAGAAGCACGGGAGAGAGTGAGAGCGGCCCAGGGGGGTACGTGGCGACGCGGGAGAGATCCAGGGCGAGCAGGCAAGCAGGAGGTGGCTGGCGCGTGCGCGCGCGTTGGGCACAGGCCCTCCTGCCTACTGGCAGGAGGTTGAAGACGGTGGCAGCTACGGAGGGCTGGCCGCACAGTGCTGGGCCAGGACAGAAGCTGGGCCAGTTGGTGGCACCCGGTAAGTCCTTCTCTGTCTCTCTCTTCTAATTGTTTTTGTTTTTCTATTCTTTTGCTCTGTTTTGATTTAGTTTATAAACCAAATCATTTTTATAAATCCTGAAAATATTTATGGGCAATAACTGAATTGTTTCAGAGGCCCTCAGTAAGTTTCAAAATATTTGGAGCTACCAAATATTTTATAGGAATTAATAGCTCCAATTCAAATACAATATGAGTTAATTCAAAAATACATTAATGACCTAGAAAAGTGTGCACCATTTTTGGCAGAGGTTCTAACCCAAGGGCAAAATGATGGACATTTTAGAAGGGCATTTCAGGTTCATTGAAAATGATTTTATGTTGAACCTATTTGATTTGATCTGGTGCTAGGGTTTGACCAGTCCCCATTTCAATTTCAAAAGAATTTAAACTTGATGCAACACATGACTAGCTAGCTCAGAGCATACCAGAACTAGGGACGTGACAACTCACCCCCACTAAACAAGAATCTCGTCCCGAGATTCAAGCGTAGGGTAAGATGAAGGGGGAACACAACTAACACAATCTTCATGATCCAGGTTGCACTTCAAATGAAAGTTGATTCAATCACCATCTTTGTCTCGTCCTCTTGCTCTGAGAACTCCAGCCAACATGACAATGAGAGGAGAAGGAGACTCTAGAAGGATCGATCTTCTCGAAGATCGAACAACTCAGGATTAACTCATGGAATGAGACATAGCAACATCTCTCGAGCTGAGACAGGAAGTACACATCTAGAGGGATGGAGTGGAATAGATGACGAGGGTTCACTAGGTAGATAAAAATTCCACACTTAAGAAGGTGGTGAACGGTTGTCAACGTAGCGAGGAGTTGAGTTGCCATGATACCATAACGGGGCACCTTAGGGAAGGTGACTCATAGAAATATCCCCTTAAGTGGCAAAAATAATTACCTTTGATTCAGAGATCATTGAAACTCTTTATACCAGCCTAAGGCAATTCTCGAGCGACCATTTGGAGGGGTTCGGTAGAAAGGCATACCCAGATTAGAATGGATGATGTGGATTACCTTGTTGAAAACAACACAAGGGATGGTTTTAGTAACTGGGGAGAAGCTCAACAGTAGAGAGTGAGTCCACTGTTTGAAAAGTTATAGCATAACCGAGGAAACTGAGAGCAATTCCAGTTAGTGCCGATGATAACACCTAGCGCTTGTGCGTGCTCTCAAGAACTTGAACATTTCCATATTCATCAAAGTTTTACCAATATCCGTGTCAAGGATCCTGGCAACACAACGTACTATCATGATGAATAACGATGGACGATGCAGATGCAAAGGAAGATAACCTTCTCAGATTTCACCTTAGCGGGGCCAAGGGAACAAAATCTGGATGATCGACCAAGAGACATTTAGCACTCCGCTTCTAATGTTCTCCTTGATGTTCTAGTGTATACCATTCATATGGTTTGATATCTAGAACATCAAGTAAACGGTCGGACTTCGGGAACACAAAAATCCATAAGGAACAACTAGGGAGTAAATCCTACGAAATCCTTATGGGGAGGTGGCCAACTTCCTCAATCAAGATACTGCAATAATGGGTCTTCCAGCTGGGTGTGTTGGCCATGATATCCACTTTACCGGGTTACAGAGAGACCAATAATATAGTTCTTGGGAAATGTTCCAACCATCATATCTGCCCGAGATTCAGATCTGATTGGTGTCAGGATATTCCAGACTCATCAAGTCTAGAGAGAAAATTGAAAGTTTGCAACACCAATATATGAGATGGAGTTGTGAGATTCTCGGGGAATGAACTACGGTAGTAAGCTCCAAAACATGAGCTGGTTCTGCTACAAGCATGTGAACACATTGTCCCAGACAAGCATGACCACATGGTAGTCTTACAACAAAACACTACCGAGTTCTGGTTGGGAACCATCATCGAGGATATCAGAGTCTTGTGCATTATCTAGAATTAACACAACAAATTCCTTTTCCTTGAGAAAATCAATCAGCGGCTTGGGGTGCTAGGGAATACATATGGGGTGGAGGTAATTAATCTACCAAACCATAGAATACATTCACACATGCATAACTGACTTGGGATGGTACCAGAGGAAACAAAAACAATCTTTCTCGAACTCACGGCGGCAACTTGCACCAAATGCACATGAATTCGAGGAAGTCACTTCTTCCATCCAAGTATAAGCTTCATGAACGAAACACGAAGGCATTGCTTACAAAGTTTCCAACACTAGGTTGATGTTCAACATGAATCATGGAGGAGACAAAATGCCGCTGATGGGCTCAACAGAAACTCATCGGAATTTCCATATCACCGGACTTCCACCATTATGTGAACAATGTGATAGTATTGGTCAGACCAAAAGATGTAATGGTGTATGCTCGAGGAATCAACCACGAGTAAGACAACATTACGAATATCGTTGGTTCTAACTTGATTTGACGATGGCCCACACTCAAATCAAGGTTTGGGCAAGACGATAGGTTCAACAACTGATCACGGGGACCAATCGATGAAGAAATCATCTTTCTACAACAAACACACAAACACAAGATATCCCTTTGGAAATGAAACTAAGTTAGGAAAGCTTTTATCTTCCAACTCTCCAAGTTGCTATTCAGCTTAACCAACTAGCTTAGGGGTATCCAACATAGATTCTTGGAGAAGGGGTGGTTTATAAGAAAACCAACTTGATCACGAGCTCAACATAACAGTCATGGGATAACCTGGTAACACTTCCGAGAAGATATTCGGAAAATCACGAACCACTGGTATGTTACTAAGCTCGAGATCAATCTTGCTTTTCAGGGCAAGACGATGTGATCAAGAGAGTGATGGGTTGACACAATCCTATCTCATTGATCGAGGAGTGCACCAGGAATAAGGACTAGGTAGCACAATATATCTTAGAATGATGATTCAATAACCAACACGCTAAGAATGAGAATATTGTCCATTAGCTACCAAGTAACGAAGTTTCTAGGAGTATTGATTTCACACATCACAATTCACTTGTCGGCATTCTGGTTACAACAACACGAGGACCGAGGAATGAATGATGATGGTGAGAGGTATCACTGTATCAAGAATTCATAAGATGGTGTGCAATTCTCTTGACATTCTTGACATAAGACGATAATACTTTAGGGTAGAACATAATCAAAAGCTGGATTGGCATTTTTATCTGTGATACACAACTATTTTGACCCAATCCTTGATATGGATGAGGTTCTGGAGTTTGTTTCTCCTATTCATTCCAAAATAGAACGGCTTGACGGACCACAAGAATAGTACGTGTCGAAGAACACGAATGCACGACATAAACTTGACTATCAACTGATAGACAAGGATCGGAATACAACTACAGAGGAACAACTCAAAGGAACATATATCTTTGTGAGTTGTGGATGCATAGGTTAGTATGTGGAACAAGTTCAACATATTTCTTCCGGATAACCCATGCTGAAGAGGAAGGACTGGCAGATTCACAACTATGAATGGAGGACTCATCAAGAGCACTCTGGTTGCGATCTTTTGGTTCAAAGAACTTCCGCCATAAGAAGTTCATGGTATTTGGAAGAAGGAAATACCACGAACCTCGAGGACTATCGCAGATGTTACTAATATCCTGAAGGAACTAGCAAACACTATCAACATGAAATAAGTAGGGTGAATCTCGGGTTCAGGAACCCAGGAGTAGAATACCTACTACTAGGTAGCATCACAGGATGCTTTCGAGAATGATGGCTAGAATCATCACACTGGGAACACAAAACATGGCTAAATTACCTGGTGATCCTCTAAGACACCTAGGGTCATAATACTAGCTCCAACATATATGTCGAGGCAACAGAGTACCTCAACTCAGCAATTTAGTGTGGTTAACCTGTCCTAAAAAGACATAGGAACAAGAAGGGATTTGCAAATGCATCAGACTATTTAGAAACCTGGGATGACTCGGACAGCATAACAGCTGTAAATGCTCAAAAGATTTGAGACATCCTACAAAATTATGGCACAACTGCTCAACATCACAATATCAAGGTTTCAAGACCAACTGGCGATTCCCAGAAGTAGTAGGAACTGAACTGAGGCTTAAAGCCAACAATCCTATAGGTCTACGGATTAGCAACACGTGATCCTGATAGAAAGAAGAGAAAGCCTAGTTCCTTAACCCCGTAGGCAGATAAGATGACTCGGATCAGAAGGGCATAAGGTATAAGGAGTAAAAAGATTCTTAAATTCCCAACCACAATCAATTCCCTTATATAACTAAAGAATTTCTAGACTCAACTTCGACCAGTTTGGCTTGGTAATCCTATAGGCAGTCAGACTCTGATACGAAAGCTATCAGGACCCCGATCCTATGCCACACCGATCTAGCATGTAACACCTCATATCACTTTGTGGACTCACGCACGGTATTCCCACAGGTGTCGCCCTACCAGGTCTGGGACTGTTTGCGCCTTTTGGCTCACGTATATGATAGTGTTGCTAGCATCCATATGACAAAGAACCCGGGCTGACATGGCTAGTCGTGAACCCAAAGTGGCACTAACTTATAGGGACAGGCATACATGACCCAGCAACGAACGTGTCGGTCTTCAGCGAGTGAATCCGGGCTGTAGCAGCTGGGCTAACAGGACTCCAGTAAACCGGGCTGTAGCAGGCTAATAGGACTCCGGTAGACACTGAGTGACATTTCCCCAAAGAGACAGACACATGAACGAAGAAGGACACATGCCGGCCAGCCTAAGTGTTCCGGAGCAGTAGCAAGCTACCAAGGCTCAGTGGAAGCACTAGGAGACATTTCCCGGTAAGAGAGGCTACCAAGGATAAACAACTAGATAGTCAGATCCCACATATACCAAGCATTCCAATAACATACACACTGTATACTCGATATGTGCAAATACAACATGGCATCACAACATGACTCTACAACTCAAGTATTTTATTCAATAGGCTCCGAGGAGCGAGATATTACAAACATGGGTCTCACGACCCAACATTCAGAGCATACAAGTCAAAGCACATGCGGAAGCTTAACATGTCTGAGTACAGACATCTACAAATAAAAAAGGTTGAGAAGCCTGACTATCTACCAGATCCCGCCGAGGGCACAAGATCGGAGCTGAGGTAACAAGCTAAACGTCGAAGTCCACGCGAAACTACTAGTGAGACGGAAGTCTCTGCAAAAACATAAAATAGGCAAACATGAGTACAAATGTACCCAGCAAGACTTACATCAGAACTAACTACATATGCATCATTATCAACAAAGGGGTGGTGGAGTTTGACTACAGCAAGCCAGCTTTGACTCGGTGGCTTTCCTGAACTATGACTGCAAGTAACTCTTTTGAGGTGGCGCACACGAGTCCACATATTCGCCATGTCAATACACCACTATGGATCCGTTCCCGTCTCCCTACGAGAATGCCATCCAGAGCACTCACACTTATCTTGCGCATTTTAAAGTATCCACTTTCACTTGTCTATGAACTGCACATGCAACCCAGAAGTCCTTTACCGCGGACACGACTATTCGAATAGATAATGTTAACCCTGTAGGGGTTACTTCTTTACACACGCCCTCACTACTTATCGCCTTTTACACGACATGTACTCGGCAACCTTCAAGCGGAAGCCCAGCGAGGGTGTCGGCCACGACCTGACTAACCACACAAGTCTCTCGTCCAAGTTTATCGCCTATTCGGGTTCCATCTGCAAGGAGATCCGGCCAGGGTGTCGCTCACCGCCCCAAACGATGTGTACAGGGTTCCAAGCCCACCAAACGGGCGGCGCTTGGCATACCCAGCCATGGTGCCTAGTCTGACCCAAGCCCACCTATACCGGGTGCCACTTGGTAGACTACTAACACAACCTACAAACAGAAGAAACTAGTTGCAACTCCTGGACATAGATCGAGTTGATTAATAAGTCGAGAGAGCTTGGAGTGCCCGGAGCCCAATGTGTGGTAGTAACTGTTCATGGATCACAAACACGGAACTCAGTTCCTGAGGACGGCTTCAATGAGACAACCCACCATGTACTCCTACATGGCCTCTCACCGCTACCTTTACGAAATCGTGTTCACACACTTAATTAGCTCTCAACAGTAGGACATGTTCACAACTTCCCAATTCATCCCTGATGAATCAGACCTGGCACAACTCTAAGCAAGAGTAGGCATGACAAACAAGCATGAATGAGTAGGCACATCAGGGCTCAAACAACTCCTGCTCATGCTAGTGGGTTTCATCTATTTACTGTGGCAATGACAGGTCATGCAGAGGAAAGGGGTTCAGCTACCGTAGCATGTAATAGTTGAACGTTGTTGTCCTAATGTAGTAAAAGAGAGCAGGAGCGAGAGAGTGGGATTGTATCGGAATGAACAAGGGTTTTTTGCTTGCCTGGCACTTCTGAAGATAATATAGTTCTTCATCGGTGTCATTGAACTCATCGTCGATACGTCATCTACTGAGAGGGGACAAACACCGGCAACAAGGACGAACACAATCAATGCAATGCACAATATGATGCATGATCATGACATGTCGATATGCTGTGATTTGAGCTAATGCAACTAGCAAAACTTAAATGAAGTTGGTTTGAATCAACGATTCAAATTCAAACTCCATATGTGATGTTTTAAATGCCCTTCATATGATTTGTACTAAACATCAGCTATAGGTTGTTCTAACATGCATGAAAATGGTACAGATGGTTAGATTGGATTTTTCTGATCATTTTATATATATAAATTATTTCATTCTAAGTTACGGTTGAATTTATATGAAAATTTGAAATTTTGGATATTTTCTGGAATTTCCTGAATTAAAATTAATCCAGAAAATGAGTTATTGCGTCAGCACTACATCACTGTGACGTCAGCAGGTCAACTGACCCGGTCCAGGTCAAACCTGACCGATGGGGTCGACACGTCAGTGACACAATTAACTAACGGGGTTAATTAAATCTAACTAATCAAATTAACAACCACTGGGCCCACAGTCAGTGTTAGCATGGGTAATTAGTCCTAAACTAATCTAGTCAAGGGCGGGGCCCACGTGTGTTGACCCCAGGGAAGTCAAACCCCGTGTCGAACAGGTCAAACTCGCCGGCGACTCGACGTTGGCGAGGCCAAACACGGCGGCGAGGCTCGGAAATCTTCCTCCGGCGACCAAATCAACGGCAGAGCCCGCGCGTCGAGTGGTGCTCTCAGCTTTGCTGTAGATCGCCCAGAACGACGGCGACGATGGCAAGCGCGGCGGCCGGCATTCGGGCATCGAACGAATCGATGGTGCATGGCATGGCAGGAGCCGCAGGTGGGTGCATTAGACCCGTGGGGGTGCAGTGAGTTCAGTGGTGAGCTTGAACGCGTGCTTGCAGGGCCGTAGCGGGGCTAGAGCAGGAAGTCGACGGCGGGGATAGAGGGGTTCGGTAGAGGAGCTCACAGCGGGGTCGACGGTGATCTCAGCATGCTCGGGGAAGGCTTGACGTCGTCGGAATCTTGGCGGCAATCTCCTGTGGCCGAGGAATAAGATGAGGTCGAGGACGAGGTTGCAGAGCTCCCGCGGTCGAACGGGTTGGCATAGACGATGCAGGAGTCGACGACGGTTCTTCTGGGCGCATCAATAAGGCGAGGGGTGGACGGTGGCCATGGCTACAGCGAGCGGCAGCGATGGCTGCGCTCGGGCGTGAGAGGGAGAGAGAGCAGAGGAGGGGAGAAGCACGGGAGAGAGTGAGAGCGGTCCAGGGGGTGCGTGGCGACGCGGGAGAGATCCAGGGCGAGCAGGCAAGCAGGAGGTGGCCGGCGCGTGCGTGCACGCGTTGGGCACATGCCCTCCTGCCTATTGGCAGGAGGTTGAAGACGGTGGCGGCTGCGGTGGGCTGGGCCGCACAATGCTGGGCCAGCATAGAAGCTGGGCCGGTTGGTGGCGCCAGCTAAGTCCTTCTCTCTCTCTCTCTCTTATAATTGTTTTTGTTTTTCTATTCTTTTGCTCTGTTTTGATTTAGTTTATAAACCAAATCATTTTTATAAATCCTAAAAATATTTGTGGGCAGTAACTGAATTGTTTCAGAGGCCCTCAATAAGTTTCAGAATATTTGGAGCTACCAAATATTTTATAGGAATTAATAGCTCCAATTCCAATACAATATGAGTTAATTCAAAAATCCATTAGTGACCTAGAAAAGTGTGCACCATTTTTGGCAGAGGTTCTAACCCAAGGGCAAAATGATGGACATTTTAGAAGGGCATTTCAGGTTCATTGAAAATGATTTTATGTTGAACCAATTTGATTTGATCTGGTGCTAGGGTTTGATCAGTCCCCATTTCAATTTCAAAAGAATTTAAACATGATGCAACACATGACTAGCTAGCTCAGAGCATACTAGAACTAGGGACGTGACACTTCTGCACATCATTCTCTCTGTGTTTAGCAATGTTCTCTAAATCCAAATATTCAAAAATGTTCCTCTTGTTCCCCTCATCAAACCTGTACCATCCCTGCTCTGCAACTAAATCAAACTCAAAGCCTATGTCATATAACAACAAATCTTTTGTGGTTATTTCAGTTGCTGCTGGGATCTTATGTAAATCTCTCACTCCCACTTTCACCCTGATTTCCTCTTTCGTGATGTAGGTCTGCTCAGCTTTGTGACAGACAATGAACATTGGAATGAGGAACTTCTTCTTCAATTCTATGATACCCTCCACATTCGCGGCTACAACAGGGATACAAAAACATGGGTTCTCGAGTGGATGACAGGAAATGTTCATCATGAAGACAAAGCTCTTGACATCATTGAGCTTACAGGGTTATTCACTCCCGGAGAGCTGTACGAACCTGGTTGTCAACACCACCGCAATGCACTGGAGAGCATCTTCCATAAGCCAGAACCCAACATGAGCCAGATGTTGAGCATGATGAAGCCATTGCCACATGACGCTGAATACCCAAAGGAGTTCTTTGTTGATGACCTTGAGTATCTGCCGCGCACAATATATCACATCATAAGGCAGACTCTATGGCCTATCAAAGGGCATTCATCAGCTGCAAAACTTGAAGGAGCCATGAAGACATTGGTCTTTTACATCCTCAATGGCATCAGCTTCAATGCACAAGATTTCTTCCTCCGGCAACTGGCCGCATCTGGATCTGACCTTTTTGGTCTAAAATTCTATGCTCCATGGGTCATGCGCCTCATCAAGCTACACTCTGCTATCAACTATCAGCCCCCTGCTCGCAATCATGTGATCTTTCTACCAGAGGTTGATATGTCAGTTGAAGCCATATACCCTGAGCCTGCCAAGAAGCCTCTTTGTCTTCAAAATGCTGACCACCAAAGCTTCACTCAGCCTCTGGAAGGAGTCCAAGCTGTAACTCGTGTCTATCCGATGGCTGGAAACACTCGTCTGCCTCATCATGCACCAACTGAAGCTACTAAGAGCACAATTGCTCAAAGGCCAAAGAAGCGCTCTCGGGTCCTAAATGACCAAGAACTTCTTGTGGCACTGCATCAGAAACAAGACAAGCATCACTTTTGGCTCAAGCGACAGATGCAAAGCCTCTTGGTGGACGTAAATCGCATTCAAAATCTTGCCACCAAGAATGCATTTGTCACTCACGAAACCTGTCGGCGATCATGGAAGAGTTTGACATTGCTCTGTGCTGAACCAGATCTTCAAGACGATGGCTTCACTAAAAGATTCAAGTTTGACTCCACTCCTCCATGGAATGCTGTCCTACGTCGAACTCCATCCCTTGAAGACTCTGACTATTTTTCCTCTGCGGCAACTGTGAATGCCAACGTGATCGATGATGAAGACGATGCTACTTCACCACCCCCTACTTCTGCACGCATCGACACTGCACCAAGTTCGTCTGCACTGCCAACCAACAACGACAACCCTGCTGCTTCACCTACTCTTTATGAGGACGAGTAGATGCTCTATGTCTTCAAACCTTTTAGGTCATTACTGACAAAAGGGGGAGAAGCATATGAGTTTGATAGTCTTCAAGCGGGTTCATATGGGCGGTTGCTTTATATTTTGCCTAGTCGTTACAGCTCTTGCTTTTGATACATTCCGTTCATTGAGTTGTAACACTTAAACTTGATGGTCGTCTGCTACTTATTTGCTCTTTCATGTGCGATGATAACTTCCGCACTTAGATCATTCCGCACTTAGATCATTCTGCAGACGTCCATTTTCCATTATGCATGTCATTCTCTTAGTTATATCATTTCATGCATGATGAATTATCTTCATAAGTTGAAGAGGATCTCCACAAGTACAACCTGCCATGTGCATTTGCATTCCAAAAGCAAATTACTTATATGCACATCTTCAGGGGGAGCCCTTGCCACTTATGAAGACAATACCCTATCCTTTAAAATTTCACATACTTCATTCCCGTTGAAAACTTCAACCAGTTTGTCATCAATCACCAAAAAGGGGGAGATTGTAAGTGCATCTAGTGCCACCCCTAGTTGGTTTTGGAGTATTGACGATAAAGTTGGTTGAGGGACTAATGCGTTTGTGGGAATTGCAGGATAACGCAGGTAGTGTCCCTCATTGATTCGGTTTACCTACCGGAGATGACCCCTAAGAATGTATGAAGACATTGACGATAATGGTGGTATGTGAAGATATTCACATTGAAGACTATGACATGAGAAGACAATGAGTGAAGACTATGGAGCGCGAAGACTGTGTTGTTTCATTTTTTCCTTTTCTTCTTTGTTGAGTCATAGGAACCACCGTACTGTTAAGTGGGGTCCAAGTGAACAAAGTCAGAATGACTGAAGTGATGCTCAACCCAAATCCTATGTCTTCGAGCGAAGACAATGAGAGCAAACTTATCCAGAGCTAGATGAGTCAGCTTTGCTTGTAGCCCAAGTAAAGTTGCTGTGTGTTTGAAATCTGACCGTTGGAACACGTGTCAGTTCCTTAGTTACCCAGGGTCATTTCGGACATATCAGGTCGGGTTGCCTTGTGGCTATAAATGGCCCACCCCCTACACCATAAATTGGTGGCTGCTCAGAGTTAGTTTATGGCTTTTGTCGTTTGAGAGCAACCCACCTCGAAGCCTTTGAGAGAGAGAAATCCTTGCGAGGACAAAGCCCAAACACCCAGAGCCAAAGAGTGTTAGGCATCACTGAAGTCTTTCTGTTTGTGTGACCTGAAGACTTATTACACTTGAGGACTGTGTATCCTCCAGCCGGATAGGCGTCGGGTTCTGAGCATCCAAGAGTCATTGTGGACCGCCGGTGAACGAAGTCTGTGAAGGTTCGGAAGTCTACCTTGAAGACTTACCAGAGTGATTGGGCGAGGACTGTGTGTCCTTAGCTCAAGGGGAATAAGGTGAAGACACGGTCTTCTGAGTTGAATCTCAGCCTCCCTAACCAGATGTATAGTTGTCACAGCAACTGGAACTGGTCCAACAAATCCTGTGTCTTCAACAAGTGACTGGTTCTATCCTCTAACTCCCCTTACCTTAAGTTTGTCTTCGTGAAGTCATTGCCTGTTTGTCATACCTGTTTGACTTCATTGCTTGAGTGCTATCGTTGATTGGCTTCATACTATCTTCCATCCTGATGCTTACTACCAAGCTGCTATTAGTCTTTGTACTTTCACATTATTGCATACTTGACTATGGCTTGCATGTTGTAGTTTATCTTCCGCTTCATATCAATTAGGTCATTTCTATTGTTTGTCTTTGAAACTTCCACGTTTTGAAGACTTTGATAAAAATCGCCTATTCACCCCCCCTCTAGTCGATAACTAGCACTTTCAATTAGTATCAGAGCAAGGTACTCCCTTGTTCTATGTGATTTGGTTTAACCACCTGGAGTTTAGCTATGTCGACTGCAGGGATAATCAAAGTCTCCACTGCTTGTCCCATGTTCGATGGAACTGAATATCCCTACTGGAAGAATAAGATGCGCATGCATCTTGAAGCCATTGATGTCGACCTCTGGTATGTCATCAAGAACGGCGTTCCCAAAACTGGTGAAGATGTCACCCCTACTGATGTCCAGAAGTTCATTCAACTAGACTCCACTGCAAAGAACATCATCTGTGGTCATATGACCAAAGGACAGTATGGCCGTGTGAGTGCTCTGGAAACGTCAAAGCTAGTCTGGGATTGGCTATCCAAGGTCAACGAAGGCGTCTCTACACAGAGAGACCAAAGTATCAGTGTTCGCAACCTCTTCAACCACTTCAAGAGAAACGACAATGAAGATATCCAGCTCATGTTTGATCGCCTCACCGACATCAAAAATGAGCTTCAGGCTCTTGGCGCCACTGAGATTACCAAGCTTGAAATTGTCAAGACACTACTGAGATCACTTGACAGCTTCTTTGAAACCCTTGCCCTCATGATACAAGAACGCCCTGACTTCAAGACACTCGATCCGTCTGATATACTTGAGAGGCTCAACACACATGAGTTCCAGCTTTCTGAGAAAAGAGATATCTATGGTCCCAATTATGGCCGAACTCGCGCTTTGAAGGCAAAAGTTGTTTCCTCATCTGAAGAAGAATCTGACTGTGGTTCTGATGATCCTGAAGACATTGGAAAGGAACTTGCCATGCTTGTGAAGAAGTTCTAGAAGTTCACCAAGAAGAAGGGCTTCAGAAAGTCTTCACGATCTAGCTCAAGAAATGATGAAGCTTCCACTCATGACAACAAGAAGAGAACATGTCACAAGTGCAAGAAACCTGGACACTATATCTCTGAGTGTCCATAGTGGGACAATGAGAAGAAGAAGAAGAAGAAGAGCAAGGAATATGATTCTGATGACAAGAAGAAGAAGAAATCTTCAAAGTCTTCTTCTAAGTCCTCATCAAGGTCTTCATCTAAGAAGAGCTCATCTGGCAAGGCTCGTGCTTTTGTTGGAAAGGAAATGGATTCAGAGGAGGAATCTGCTTCTGAGGAGGCGGAGGTGGAGTCTGAAGAAGAGTCCGACCCTGGTGTTGCAAGTCTGGCTCTAGCCACAGCCTATGTTGCCAAGTCCATCTTCAACACTGAAGACAATGACTTCAACACCAACGCTGAAGCTGATGACATGGACGATCCTGCTCCGACCTACTGCTTCATGGCACGTGGTGCCAAGGTAAAATCACGTGATGCTTACTTTCAAACATCAAGTGAAGATGACTCTGATTGTGAATCCAAACCCAGCTACAAAACACTTGCTAAAATTGCTACTGAACAACAAAGGGCTATGGAACATACTCAAAAACTGTTAGACAAAAGCGATGACCTGTTGGACGCGAAAATGACACGTTCACAGTCCTTAGTTGAAGACATAAAAAATCTTCATGCTAAGTACCAAGAACTTGAAAGTCTTCATGAGACACTCTCAACCACTTATGAAAAGCTCTCCTATGATTATCTTCAAAGGAAGCAAGAGCTTGAGAAATTGAAAGCGGCTCATGAAGATCTTCAAAAAGAGAATGAGTCATTTCGCGCTCAACAGATCAGTTCCGCTCAGGATGGATTTAGACCACCATGTTTGAAATGCATTGAGCGTGATAATGCTACCTCTATTGCTGAATGTTCCACTGTTGCTACTATTGCTTTGTGTTCAACTACTCATGTGGCACCTAACCCCTCTATTGAGGATACCACTACTATTGCTGATGAAAATGCTAGGTTGAAGACATTGCTTGAAACAGGGATGTATAAAAGTCTGAAAGGACATCAGACACTTTGCGATGTCCTCAAAAAGCAGATTCTGAACCGAAACCCTAGGAAAGAAGGTGTTGGGTTCGAGAGGAAAATGAATGCTGATGGTTCCTACTGGAAGCCTGAGCAGTGTCCCAAAACCACATGGGTTGCTGCAAAGGAACCTTCAGTGGATCCATCCACTTTATGTGGCTTTACCTGTGCTAATCCTATTATCATTGATGAATCCTTTGATGCAAACTATAAACTGTTCAAAAATCAGAATGGTCAAGTGTTTGCCAGGTATATTGGTACTAACTGCAAGAATGGACCACCTATGAAGAAGATCTGGGTTCCCAAAAACTGTCTTGAGAATCTTCCTGTGAACGTGATCATGACACCACCAGGGGAGAAGACAAACCCCAGACCTAAGGCGTCATATGGTCCAACGGCTTCATACAGATACATGACTCACCTGAGTCACCCTAACGCCAATGTTTTGCAGGGAAATCATACTCAAACTTATGAATATGAGCGTGTGTCTTCAAACCACTATGTTCATAGGACTAAGAACTTTTCTGCTTATTCATATGAGTATCATTCATCTCCTGCAAGGCTATTTGCTAGGGCTTCAAAGCCAAAGTTCTCAGATGCTGCACTTAGACTCATTGCTTCTAAGCCGCCCCTGAAGATGTGGGTGGTGAAGAAGAATTAACTCTCTTTTGCAGAATATGGTCTCCAGCCAGCAATCAAAGGCGTCCGACACTATTGCTGGGGACCTAAAACACATTAAGGGACGCATGATAAAATGACTTACTATGTATTCCACATATGAATCGCTTACCTGTCATACTGTGTGTTCTAACCTTGATCTAAGCTATGATAATCCTAGTGTGCGTCAAATGCTTATGCTTCACAACATACCTTGTGAAGCCTATCCTCCTAACTGCACTGTAGGGTATGACACCTCGTGCTTCAGAATGGATTATGGACAGCGGATGCACTAATCATATGACTGGTGATCGAAGTCTTCTCATGGACTCAACCTTACGTCCATCCGACAAGAGTCACATCACATTTGCTGACACTGGTAAAAGCAAGGTATTGGGTCTAGGTAGAGTTGCAATCTCCAAGGATCAACACATGGATAAAGTGATGCTTGCTGAATCCCTTGGGTTCAACTTAATGTCTTTCTTAATGCTTTGTGACTTGAACATGATTGTGCTATTCGGAAAATATCGTTGCCTTGTACTAATGGAATCTGACAAGTCTCTAGTCTTTGAAGGATATCGGAAAGATGATCTATACATGGTAGATTTCTCAGCAGGTCCACAGCTTGCCGTATGTCTTCTTGCAAAAGCTTCAGAATGCTGGCTCTGGCATCGGAGGCTGGGGCATGCTGGCATGAGGAACTTACACACACTCGTCAAGAAGAAGCATGTCATAGGCATCGAGGGTGTCAAGTTCAAGAAATATCATTTGTGTGGTGCCTGCGAAGCTGGAAAGATGACTAGGGCAAAGCACCCCTCGAAGACAATCGTCCCAATGATGACAATGATCAACAAGAGCAAGGTCTTCGTCCAGTTCATCCTCGTGTTGCTAATGAAATACAAATTGAGAAGATAATTGATAGCATCAATGCGCCTGGTCCACTTACTTGCTCAAGAGCAACACAGTTATCAAATTTCTTTGGGCATTTTTCATTTGTGTCAATATCAGAACCCAAGAAAGTTGTTGAAGCCTTCACGGAACTTGAATGGATTCAAGCCATGCAAGAAGAACTTCAATAGTTCAAGCTGAATAATGTTTGGGAACTTGTCAAGCGCCCTGACCCTCGCAAGCATAACATTATTGGCACAAAATGGATATATCGAAACAAGCAAGATGAGCATGGTCAAGTCATCAGAAACAAATCACGTCTTGTGGCTCAAGGATACACTCAAGTTGAAGGAATTGACTTCGATGAAACATTTGCTCCTATGGCTAGGCTTGAAGCTATTCGCATACTGCTAGCCTATGCAAACCACCATAACATCTTACTATATCAAATGGATGTGAAGAGTGCATTCCTCAACGGCAAAATTGAAGAAGAAGTGTACGTTGCTCAACCACCTGGCTTTGAAGATCCAAAACATCCTGATATGGTGTACAAGTTAAACAAAGCACTGTATGGCCTCAAACAAGCTCCTCGCGCTTGGTATGATACGATCAAAGACTTCCTGAAGAGCAAAGGCTTCAAACCTGGATCCCTCGATCCCACACTCTTCACGAAGACATATGATGGTGAACTGTTTGTGTGCCAAATATATGTGGATGACATTATCTTCGGCTGCACCAACCAGAAGTATAGTGATGAGTTTGGATACATGATTCAAGAGCAATATCAGATGTCCATGATGGGTGAGCTGAAGTTCTTCCTTGGTCTTCAAATTCGTCAGCAAAGGAATGGCATCTTCATATATTAAGAAAAATATCTCAAAGACTGTTTGAAGAAGTTTGGAATGCAAGATTGCAAAGGTTACACGACGCCAATGCCAGCCAAACACCATCTTGGTCCCGACGATAATGGTAAAGAGTTCGATCAAAAGGTATACCGCTCCATGATTGGTTCCTTACTTTACCTATGTGCATCTAGGCCAGATATTATGCTTAGTGTTTGCATGTGTGCTCGATTCCAAGCGAAACCAAAGGAATCGCATCACTTAGCTGTGAAGCGAATTCTTAGATATTTGGCTTACACCCCAACACTCGGATTATGGTATCCAAAGGGCTCAAGATTTGATCTAGTTGGATTCTCGGATGCTGATTATGCTGGAGACAAGGTTGATCGCAAGTCTACATCGGGCACATGTCACTTTCTGGGACGATCACTTGTCTGTTGGTCCTCAAAGAAGCAAAACTGTGTATCACTCTCAACTGCTGAATCTGAATACATTGCTGCTGGATCTTGCTGCGCTCAGCTTCTGTGGATGAAGCAAACTCTCAAGGACTATGGCATCAATCTGAAACAAGTACCTCTCTTCTGCGACAACGAAAGCGCTATCAAGATTGCCAACAATCCAGTCCAGCACTCGAAGACAAAGCACATTGAAATTCGTCATCACTTTCTCAGAGATCATGTCATGAAGAAAGATATTGACATCATTCACGTCAACACTGAAGAGCAACTGGAAGATATCTTCACAAAGCCCTTGGATGAGAAAAGGTTCTGCAAGTTACGGTGCGAGCTAAATATCTTGGAATCCTCAAATGTCCTGTGATCAGGCACACATCCTAACACTTATGCATGTTGATGACTTAGATGTGCAACACACAAAATAAATTATATCTTCAATCAATGAAGACTTACATTCTGAGTGTGAATACATTAACTGGAATTTGACTTCGGAGCGCCACGATAATTGTGCGCCGTGTCTGGGTCTAATACTTCCTATACGGTGGGTAACGCCACCACCAAATTTCTTGGTTTGAAGTGTTTCACTCATGGCGTTATTGTTGCAGTATCTTTACATTTGATTTTTCTTCAACTTTCAACTTATCTTCATGATTTACTTCACTATGTCGATTTGATTGCTTTCTCATATATATATACTAGTATTCTGTCCTCTACAACATTCACTTATAGCTATGTCTTCCTTGTTGAATCTTTTGAACTAAGTGAATGTGATCGGACCCTAATCTCTCTATGCTTACTATCTCAAAATCTATCTGTACAAATCATATGCATTCTATTGAAACTATCAAATGTCTTCTCTGCATCCTTGTCAGCAGAAGACACAGAGACAAACATCAAGTCTTTTTAAATGATTCATCATTATTGTTGAAATCCGGAGAAGCCGGAACAACCATCTGACAAACTTGGCGGGCGTGGGAACGTGGGACAACTCTGAGTATGTTGCATGCTTGCCACGTGTCCCTCAGATGTGAACAGGCAAGGGCACCCGCGTAATTGCGCTATGCTGCACACCTTCTTATAAATACGTGTCCCCTGCGGTCAAGAAAACCTTCTTCCACCTCTCCACCTCGTCAAAACCCTAGCACCACCACTAGCTCGCGACGACGCCGGTGACGAAGCGCTTACCTGCCGCGACTTCTCCGACGCCGTCCTCACGCCGGCCGCGGACATCGTCCTCTCTGCCGCCGCCGTAGGTGTCCACCGTCGCCAAGTTAGGGCACGGTGGATTGAACTGCTCGTCTCCTATTCATCCCATCTAGCAGTTCTTCGTGTGGTAAATATAACTCTATTTTTACCATATTTTTGATCCTTAATGATTCATCCTATTTACCAAAATTGGTTTCTGCCTATACGATGTTAGATCTATTCTGTCTGCATCTCATACTGCCTAGTATATTCACTTAAGCTTCATATCTAGTTAGATTCCTCACTTGTACTTATTCACGGATTCGTACAAATCTGGAACCAACTCTCAACATATAAGTGAATGTCTTCGCATCATGAGGTCAATGTCTTCAAACCGATTTATCTTCAAATCTTCTGAGAATGCATATGACCTCTTCCCCTTCCCTCGCACCTCTAATGCTGTCAGAGGTACATGTCCATGGGAGAATCCCTTGGTTCTCATATTCTACATTCGTTTGCAGAATTCCTACAGCAACACATTAACTCTCCTGAAGCTAGTTCCTGTTTGACCAACAAGCGAAAGCCCTTCAAGCCTTTGAACATATTGAAGCCATTCAGTTTGAAGTTCATGGCTGCAGAGAAATCAGTAAGGAAGGGTGGCAGACAACATCGAGGGGGAACATCAAAAGATCTGCCTGATGACCTCGTAGAAATTTACAAAACAGATCCTGAAGAGGATTATAATCAGCGCAAGACCCGAATCCAATGGATTCAACGATATTGGGCTGAACAATGGTTCAAGTACAAGTTCGTGACCCAGGAATATGCTGAGCAGAATGCTATCAAAAGTCCTTGGGGTGATATTCTCTATCGAGGCCTTCCACCCAAGAATAGAGCTGAAGCTGGATTTCTATCCTTGTATGGTCCGTGGACCTCAGCCTGAAAATGCCGACCCATCATCACTGCTCTGGTGTCGTGACGATAATCTCTTCAAGCGCAACTTCCAGCACGCAAAGGCATCGGCCAAGGAAAACAAGAATTCATTGGGATTAGACTTCAACCCTGGTCCCTCTGCTCCCCGTGCTGACAGCTCACGTGATGCAGAACCCAATGTCATCGGCCCCTTTTCAAACCTTGATGACCTCATCACATACATCTTGGTCCAGGGTGCCAGAGTAGATCATTCTGATAATGATGCTGATACTGATGAAGCCCCAGCTCCTCCTCCAAGGCCGCAGAAGCCAAAGAAAACTAAGGCTTCACAATCAGCTGCACCTCCAAAAGCTTCACGTGCGAAGCCACTGGCCACTGCACCTCCTGAAGACAGTGTGCAGTCTGAAGATCTTTCACGCATCTCCAAGAAGACAAAGAAGAAAAAGAAAATCGTCAAGAATACTGATCAGACATTGACTCCTGCTGCCATTCTGCGTGAAGAGCACATTGATCTGTCCAGCAATGACGATCTTGCAGATGATGCTCTTGAGCAACTGATCAAGAGCAAGGAAGAAGCAGAGATCTTCAATAATTTGCCACTCTTTGACGTGGCAATCATCCATAACTTCATTGATGAGTGGTTTGACACACGAAATCTCAGCTTTGATGATTTGCAACTTCCCATTGGCCTCAGCGTCTCCTTCAATGGCGCCATTGCTTCTGAGCTAGCTATTTCTCAGAGCATCGTCGAACTGAAGCACAAGATCGACTATGAAAAGGCTCAGTTCAAGAAGCATGTGGCCACGCTCAGCATGCAAGATGTCAAAAACTTCAAGATCATGCTGCACGAGCTCAAAGAAGCCTTTCACAAGAAGCGTGAAGAAGCTCGAGGCTCTCGAGAGCGCATGAAGAATCTGGATGACAAGTGTGTACTAGCCTACAATGAGGCTGAGAAGTGCAAGGCTCTTGGTCGTCCTGGCATCGACCCCAGGATGGCTGCAAAGAAGAAGAAGCTATCAACTGTCCAACCTGCACCTTCGAGGCAGGATGAACCTCGCATAGTCTTCCCAAGCAGTATGACTGGCTCGAAGCCAAAGGCCATGTCAACTGCTTCAGAACAGAAGAAGACGAGGGCTGCAGAGGCTGAAGCCAGAAAAAGGAAAACCTCAGAAGCCTCTGATGCTGCTCCCTCCAAGAAGAAGCGCAAGATCAAGAAGAATCAAGCTGCTCCCACAGAGCCCTTAGTTGTTGAACCTATCTCAGTGGTTCGCCCTGCATCTGAACACCAAGAACGACGGATGATTGTTTATGAGCCTACTTCCACAGAGGCTTATGAAGCTGAAGTCATTCCAGCAGTTGATCCCATCACTACTGAAGACATTGGTCACCATGACAATGTTGAAGATGATGACGTTCTTCCTCAGATCGAGCACAACTTGGTATCATCGCCTGTTCTCACGAACAGCGAAATCATCAGCATTGGTCATCCTCTGATGCCAATTACTCAGGATGCATCATGGGCTGATCGCCCACAACAACAAGACTCCCCCAGTACTCCCCAACAACAACAAGTCACACCACCTGTGCAAGTTGAAGAGGATGAGGCCCAGCCAACTCCATCTCCAAAGGCGTCGCCTGTATTACAAAGGCTTCGCAAAGGACCAAGGCCTCAAGCCCCTCTTCCGAGTGTTCCAGAAGGAGAAGAGCACCACCAATCTGTTGCACGTCAAGTGTTTCCAGATGCCACTCCAACTGTGAATATCTCCGTGTCTGAAGCCAAAGATGCTGAAGACAATCCGTCTGCATCAGCCGATGATGAACAAGAAGAAGGACGTGTCCCTACTCCCCCCATTACTAAAGAAGCTGTTCCTGAAGTGAACGTGCCAGTGCCAGACCCTCCAGGCATCAAGTGGAGGTTGAAAATCTTGAGGCTGCCATCACCAACACAAATGAAGCCCATGATGTTGTCATGACTAAAGCTAGTGTGGAGCCTGCACCAATCAATATGCCAGAAGCCAATGCTCCAACTGCTCCTGAAGCTTCTGTTGTGCAGCCTGAAGCCACTGTTATTGCCACTGCTCCTGTTCCGCCACCAAGGCCCCATACAATTGAGCAAGAATACAGCCATGGCCAGCTAATCACTGTCAGATGACCCGTTCTGGTTCCTCCGCCTCATGTCTCTGGTCCTCAGTTTGATTATCACATTGAGCATAGGCCTCAGGTCCAGAAACCAAAGCCAAGACTGCCAAGGTTTCCAGGTACTGCCACTTCTATAGGGTCCTTCAACGCAAATGGCTTCAAAAGCCACAACACCTTCATTGACAGCGCAAAGAACCCCTACTCAAGGCCAAGAATATCATCTGATCGTTTCTGGAGTCATCAACAGCGAAGCTATTACTCCTGCGTTTTGTATGATCAAGGGTGCATTTTCCCTCATATGCGCCTCGACACTGAAGCCATTGCAGGACTGCCATGCTTAGAAGAAGCACTTGACTACTTTCGTGATGCAGGTCTGCTCAGCTTTGTGACAGACAATGAACATTGGAATGAGGAACTTCTTCTTCAATTCTATGATACCCTCCACATTCGTGGCTACAACAGGGATACAAAAACATGGGTTCTCGAGTGGATGATAGGAAATGTTCATCATGAAGCCAAAGCTCTTGACATCATTGAGCTTACAGGGTTATCCACTCCCGGAGAGCTGTACGAACCTGGTTGTCAACACCACCGCAATGCACTGGAGAGCATCTTCCATAAGCCAGAACCCAACATGAGCCAGATGTTGAGCATGATGAAGCCATTGCCACATGACGCTGAATACCCAAAGGAGTTCTTTGTTGATGACCTTGAGTATCTGCCGCGCACAATATATCACATCATAAGGCAGACTCTATGGCCTATCAAAGGGCATTCATCAGCTGCAAAACTTGAAGGAGCCATGAAGACATTGGTCTTTTACATCCTCAATGGTATCAGCTTCAATGCACAAGATTTCTTCCTCCGGCAACTGGCCGCATATGGATCTGACCTTTTTGGTCTAAAATTCTATGCTCCATGGGTCATGCGCCTCATCAAGCTACACTCTGCTATCAACTATCAGCCCCCTGCTCGCAATCATGTGATCTTTCTACCAGAGGTTGATATGTCAGTTGAAGCCATATACCCTGAGCCTGCCAAGAAGCCTCTTTGTCTTCAAAATGCTGACCACCAAAGCTTCACTCAGCCTCTGGAAGGAGTCCAAGCTGTAACTTATGTCTATCCGATGGCTGGAAACACTCGTCTCCTCATCGTGCACCAACTGAAGCTACTGAGAGCACAATTGCTCAAAGGCCAAAGAAGTGCTCTCGGGTCCTAAATGACCGAGAACTTCTTGTGGCACTGCATCAGAAACAAGAGAAGCATCACTTTTGGCTCAAGCGACAGATGCAAAGCCTCTTGGTGGACGTAAATCGCATTCGAAATCTTGCCACCAAGAATGCATTTGTCACTCACGAAACCTGTCGCCGATCATGGAAGAGTTTGACATTGCTCAGTGCTAAAGCAGATCTTCAAGATGATGGCTTCACTGAAAGATTCAAGTTTGACTCCACTCCTCCACGGAATGCTGTCCTACGTCGAACTCCATCCCTTGAAGACTCTGACTATTTTTCCTCTGCGACAACTGTGAATGCCAACGTGATCAATGATGAAGACGATGCTACTTCACCACCCCCTACTTCTGCACGCATCAACACTGCACCAAGTTCGTCTGCACCGCCAACCAACAACGACAACCCTGCTGCTTCACCTACTCTTTATGAGGACGAGTAGATGCTCTATGTCTTCAAACCTTTTAGGTCATTACTGACAAAAGGGGGAGAAGCATATGAGTTTGATAGTATTCAAGCGGGTTCATATGGGCGGTTGCTTTATATTTTGCCTAGTGGTTACAACTCTTGCTTTTGATACATTCCGTTCGTTGAGTTGTAACACTTAAACTCGATGGTCGTCTGCTACTTATTTGCTCTTTCATGTGCGATGATAACTTCCGCACTTAGATCATTCCGCACTTAGATCATTCTGCAGACGTCCATTTTCCATTATGCATGTCATTCTATTAGTTATATCATTTCATGCATGATGAATTATCTTCATAAGTTGAAGAGGATCTCCACAAGTACAACCTGCCATGTGCATTTGCATTCCAAAAGCAAATTACTTATATGCACATCTTCAGGGGGAGCCCTTGCCACTTATGAAGACAATACCCTATCCTTTAAAATTTCACATACTTCATTCCCATTGAAAACATCAACCAGTTTGTCATCAATCACCAAAAAGGGGGAGATTGTAAGTGCATCTAGTGCCACCCCTAGTTGGTTTTGGAGTATTGACGACAAAGTTGGTTGAGGGACTAATGCGTTTGTGGGAATTGCAGGATAACGCAGGTAGTGTCCCTCATTGATTCGGTTTACCTACCGGAGATGACCCCTAAAAATGTATGAAGACATTGACGACAATGGTGGTATGTGAAGATATTCACATTGAAGACTATGACATGAGAAGACAATGAGTGAAGACTATGGAGCGCGAAGACTGTGTTGTTTCATTGTTTCCTTTTCTTCTTTGTTGAGTCATAGGAACCACCGTACTGTTAAGTGGGGTCCAAGTGAACAAAGTCAGAATGACTGAAGTGATGCTCAACCCAAATCCTATGTCTTCGAGCGAAGACAATGAGAGCAAATCTTATCCAGAGCTGGATGAGTCAGCTTTGCTTGTAGCCCAAGTAAAGTTGCCGTGTGTTTGAAATCTGACCGTTGGAACACGTGTCAGTTCCTTAGTGACCCAGGGTCATTTTGGACATATCAGGTCAGGTTGCCTTGTGGCTATAAATAGCCCACCCCCTACACCATAAATTGGTGGCTGCTCAGAGTTAGTTTACGGCTTTTGTCGTTTGAGAGCAACCCACCTCGAAGCCTTTGAGAGAGAGAAATCCTTGCGAGGACAAAGCCCAAACACCCAGAGCCAAAGAGTGTTAGGCATCACTGAAGTCTTTCTGTTTGTGTGACCTGAAGACTTATTAGACTTGAGGACTGTGTATCCTCCAGCCGGATAGGCGTCGCGTTCTGAGCATCCAAGAGTCATTGTGGATCGCCGGTAAACGAAGTCTGTGAAGGTTCGGAAGTCTACCTTGAAGACTTACCAGAGTGATTGGGCGAGGACTGTGTGTCCTTAGCTCAAGGGGAATAAGGTGAAGACGCGGTCTTCTAAGTTGAATCTCAGCCTCCCTAACCAGATGTACAGTTGTCACAGCAACTGGAACTGGTCCAACAAATCTTGTGTCTTCAACAAGTGACTGGTTCTATCCTCTAACTCCCCTTACCTTAAGTTTGTCTTCGTGAAGTCATTGCCTGTTTGTCATACCTGTTTGACTTCATTGCTTGACTGCTATCATTGATTGGCTTCATAATATCTTCCATCCTGATCCTTACTACCAAGCTGCTATTAGTCTTTGTACTTTCACATTATTGCATACTTGACTATGGCTTGCTTGTTGTAGTTTATCTTCCATTGCATATCAATTAGGTCATTTCTATTGTTTGTCTTCGAAACTTCCACGTTTTGAAGACTTTGATAAAAATCGCCTATTCACCCCCCTCTAGTAGATAACTAGCACTTTCAGTTCCACATCCACTTCCACTACAGGTCCTAGTGCAGAACTAATTTCACGCACCCCTAAAAAGGGTTTCAAGGTGTCAGGTTAGGAGCCCCCCACATTTTGATCCATATAGAATGAAGTTTTCCTTTTGATTTATCATCTGGACTCCAAAAGTCTACCTTCACCATCCCCCTAGTGCCAAGTAGTGTGAATTTTTCAAAGTTTTTTAGCTCCACCAACTTGACCTTGTTAGGAAATCTCATCAGAAATGTCTTGGGGCTCTGAAATTTGGCTCTCCAAGTCCAGCCCCACTCAAACATCTTGCTGAAGCCATAAGCAATTGTGGTTTCATTCAGCTGTCCAGAGTGTACTGAGACTAAGGCCATAGGATTTGTATGTTCAGCAGCTACAATATCTTTGGTATTTTGTACAGCTATGAAATAAAAGAGTGGGCTCTTTGAAGCTAGGTATTAAGGACAGGAATGTATGGGAATATAGCGAGCACTTTCTTAAACCGAGATGTGAGACTAGAGGCAGGTAAAGTGGGAAGTGGGATTCATGATGCAAGCTTATGAAGAAAAAAAAGAGATCTCATTAATGCTTCTAAAAATAGTTATAGAAATCCCTCCCCATATGAGTCGATAAGGAAGTCCTGGGACGGTATGAAGGTGTTCTTTATACAAGATGGGTCACCAATGTCCTTCTAGCTTCAACACGCTATGATCCATATCATCTTGACCGTTCAAAAATTCTAGACATCTTAAGGCACGTAAATCTAAGTGGATGTATTTCCGCGATCGAACATGGTGGCGGGGGCATGCACATGAACAACAGACACCCCAACCCTCTAGCTCCATAGCCCACATAATTGGCCACTAGTTTGGCCTGTTTCAACACTGTGCATTCCTTAGTATTGTGTGATGGCCTCTTACAAACCACACAAAACACCTTATTCTTGCATTCACTTTTCAGATGACCTTGTTCTTTATATTTGGCACATGAAAGCTCCTTATTGCTCCCTAATTCTTTTTTCCCGCTTCTTTACCCCCTTCATCTTTTGTCACACCCTGTGTCTTTTAAAACTCTTGCTTTGGCATGTTTGAGAGCAAGTACTGATATTGTTGATCCATCTGTTCCTGTGGTATAAAACCAAATTGTCTAAGGCCCATCCCTACTGGCACCATCTGAGGGAAATTAGTGTTTCTCATCATTGGAAAGCCTCCCGGCATTTGAACATGTCCCCCCTGCATCCCCATTTGTTGCAGGCTAGGATTGCCAACAACAAATCCATTTCCAGATCCATTCCCTCCATTCCTAGGCTGAAACCCATCTTGCTGATTCCCAAATCTGCCCGAGTTAAATCTCCCTGATTTTCCATTAGTATCTCTACCACTCCCCATAGATGTTCCTTCCCCTCCAGAGCCGCTGCTATTGGTACCAGATCCTCCTCTGCAGTTTCCATATCTATCTCTCCAGATGTTCTCTTTGGCTGACATGTGGGACCTAGCTTATGAGGAGAAAATACACATGGTCCAATAAACATGAGGACCCCACTTATGCATTATTGGACAGAGTGTTGGTCTCTCCTTCTTGGGAAGGAAATTTTCCTTTAGTGCATACTGAAGATTTATCTAGGCAGCTCTCTAATCAAATTCCTTTGCTTATCAAATCTTGAGAGCCTCCTATGAGACCATACATTTTCAAATTTGAAAATTGTTGGTTCCAAAGGACATACCTGGATGAGATAGTTGAAAAGTTGTGGAAAAAGATTATCTTGGAAAAACCCTTCTGGACAAAATTCAGATAAGCTGAGAAATCTTAGAGAAATGTTGAAACGTTGGAATCTGAATGTTGAGGCTGTTAATAGAAGATAGAAGAAAATTTTGATGGAGGAAATTGATAGGCTAGACAAGTTGGGGGAAATTGATATTTTAAATGAGGAAAAAAAGGAGATATAAAAAAGAATGCCAGGATAATTTGAAATTTATTCTGAAAGATGAGGAAACTAAATGGTTACAAAGATCTCATTATAAAGAATTATTTGAAGGAGACTCAAATAATAAATACTATCATGTTAAGGCAAATGGGAGATTCAGAAAAAATAGGATTGTGAAGTTGCTACAAGATGAAGGAGTGATTGAGGGGCAGGATAACTTGAAGGATTACATTACCAAATTTTATCAAAAAATATTTAGTGAATCTGAAATTCAATCCTTGGAACTGAACCACGATGGTGTGGAAACACTTAGTGAGGAGGAACAAAAATTCCTTACTAAGAAATTCACTATGGAAGAGTTGAAGGAAGCTGTCTTCGGTATGGAGAAAAAGAAAGCGTCTGGGCCTGATGGTTTTAATATTGAATTTTATCAGCATTTTTGCAATTTGGTTAAAGTGGACTTGTTTGCATTATTGTAAGAATTTTATGATCATAGACTAGACCTTGGTAGGCTAAACTATGGAGTAATCTCTCTTTTACCCAAAGGGAGTGATGTAGACATGATTCAAAAGTTTAGACCAATTTTTCTTTTAAATGTTATTTTTTAAGATTTTTACCCAGATTCTGGTGAATAGACTGATCCTAATAATTACTGGAGTTATCAAGTCCTCAAAACCGCTTTTATAAAAGGTTAATATATTTTAGAGGGTGTACTGGTTTTGAATGAGACTTTGAATTCTATGCACAAAAAGTTATGTCTGGTGTTCTCTTGAAGATTGATTTTGAGAACGCCTTTGACAAGGTTAAATGGCCATTCCTTTTGAAAACCCTTAAGATGAAAAAATTCCCAGACAAATAGATTGATTGGGGAATGAAGACTGTATCGGGGGGAAAAGTGGCAGTCAACATTAATGGGGAGATAGGCCTTCTTGTTGTAGATATTCTATGTCTCCTCTGTGGTAGGGGTCTGCGGCAGGGGGATTCTATGTCTCCTTTGCAATTTGATATTGCTATAGATATTCCAGCAATTCTATGTGACAGGGCTATTGAACCGGGATTGATTAGTGGGCTTGCTATAAATCACAAGGATAATGATGTGTCCATTCTGCAATATCCAGATGACACTATAATTTTATTCGAGGGAGATGTGTGAGCAGAGGGCATAGCGTGGCGCGCATCCGCGGCTTCCCTGGCTCGATGCTCACGATGACTATGCTACTGGACCGTCGAGGGCATAAGAATGCTGCCGCGTCCACCCGGTCAAACCCTAGCCCATTTGCCCCTCCGCCCGTGCCGCTCCTCTGTTCTCCTCACTGCATCGAGCTGCCTTCGCCATAGATTCAGCGCCACTGTAGCTAATGTCTACTACGCAACCTTCTTCTTGTAGACTCGTGTTGGGCCTCCAAGCGCAGAGTTTTGTAGCAGTAGCAAATTTCCCTCAAGTGGATGACCTAAGGTTTATCAATCCGTGGGAGTCGTAGGATGCAGATGGTCTCTCCTAAACATCCCTGCAACCAAATAACATAGAGTCTCTTGTGTCACCAACACACCAAATACAATGGTAAATTGTATAGGTGCACTAGTTCAGCAAAGAGATGGTGATACAAGTGCAATATGGAAGGTAGATATTGATTTTTGTAATATGAAAATGTAAAAACAGCAAGCCAACTAGTAGTTAAAGTGAGAGAAAATGGTATTGCAATGCTTGAGAACAAGGCCTAGGGTTATACTTTCACTAGCGCAAGTTCTCTCAACAATGATAACATAATTGGATCATATAACAATCCCTCAACATGCAACAAAAGTCACTCCAAAGTTCCTATCGCGGAGAACATAAGATGAAATTGCTTGTAGGGTACGAAACCACCTCAAAGTTATTCTTTCCGATCAATCCATTGGGCTATTCCTATAAGTATCACAAACAGCCCTAGAGTTTGTTGTAAAATAACACCATATGACACACATCAAATCAACCCTAATGTCAGCTAGATACTCCAATGTCACCACAAGTATCCATGGGTCAATTATACGATATGCATCAAACAACTTCAGATTCATAATATTGAATCCAACACAAAGAACCTCAAAGAGTTCCCCAAGATTTCTACCCGAGAAATAAGGACAAAAACATGCATCAACCCCTATGCATAGATTACGCCAATGTCACCTCGAGAATCCACAAGTTGAGTGCCAAAACATACATAGCCCATTGTCACCACGGGTATCTCACAAAATACATACGTCAAGTGTTCTCAAATCCAATAGTATTCAATCTGACAATAGTCAAACCTCAAAGGTAAAACTCAATTCATCACAAGAAGGTAGAGGGGAAAACACCATAAGATCCAACTATAGTAAGAAAGCTCGCGGTACATCAAGATCGTGCCAAATCAAGAACACGAGAGAGAGAGAGAGAGAGATCAAACACATAGCTACTAGTACATACGCTCAGCCATGAGGGTGAATTACTCCTTCCTCGTCATGGAGAGCGCCAGGACAATGAAGATGGCCACCAGTGATGATTCCCCCTTCCGACAGGGTGTCAGAACAGGGTCTCGAGAGGTTTTTTATGGCTATAGAGGCTTGCGGCGGCGAAACTCACGATCTAGGTTTATTTCTGGGGGTTTCTGTATTTATAGGAATTTTTGGCGTCGAGAACAAGTCAGGGGGCGCGCCCTCCACCCTTGTGGAGGCCTCACGGCTCTTTTGGCCCAACTATTTTGATTCGGGGGCTTCTTCTGGTCCATAAAAAATCACCGTAAATTTTCTGGTCATTTGGACTCCGTTTGGTATACCTTTTCTATAAACTCAAAAACAAGGAAAAAAACAGAAACTAGCACTGAGCTCTAGGTTAATAGGTTGGTCCCAAAAATCATATAAAATAGCATATAAATGCATATAAAACATCCAAGATGGATAATATAATAGCATGGAACAATAAAAAATTATAGATAAGTCGGAAACGTATCGAGCATCCCAAAGCTTAATTCTTGCTCGTCCTCGAGTAGGTACATGATATAGACATAATTTTTGATGTGGAATGCTACTTAGCATATTTATCAATGTAATCTTCTATATTGCGGCGAGAATATTCAGATCCATAAAATTGAAAACAAAAGTTTAATATTGGCATAAAAACAATAGTACTTCAAGCATACTAATAAGGCAATCATGTCTTCTCAAAATAACATGGCCAAAGAAAGTTATCCCTACAAAATCATATAGTCTGGCTATGGTCCGTCTTCATCACACAAAATATTCAAATCATGCACAACCCCGATGACAAGCCAAGCAATTGTTTCATACTTTTCATGTTCTCAAACTTTTCAACTTTCACGCAGTACATGAGCGTGAGCCATGGACATAGCACTATAGGTGGAATAGAATATGGTGGTTGTGGAGAAGACAAAAAGAAGGAGATAGTCTCACATCGACTAGGCGTATCAACGGGCTATAGAGATTCCCATCAATAGATATCAATGTGAGTGAGTAGGGATTGCCATGCAACGGATGCACTAGAGCTATAAGTGTATGAAAGCTCAAAAAGAAACTAAGTGGGTGTGCATCCAACTTGCTTGCTCACGAAGACGTAGGGCATTTTGAGGAAGCCCATCATTGGAATATACAAGCCAAGTTCTATATTGAAAAATTCCCACTAGTATATGAAAGTGACAACATAGGAGACTCTCTATCATGAAGATCATGGTGCTACTTTGAAGCACACATGTGGTAAAAGGATAGTAACATTGCCCCTTCTCTCTTCTCTTACATTTTTTTTATTTTGGGCCTTTTCTTTTTTTGGCCTCTTTTTTTATTTTTTTATTTATTTTTTGTCTGGAGTCTCATCCATACTTGTGGGGGAATCATAGTCTCCATCATCCTTTCCTCACTGGGACAATGCTCTAATAATGAAGATCATCACACTTTTATTTACTTACAACTCGATACTTAGAACAAAATATGACTCTATATGAATGCCTCCGGTTGTGTACCGGGATGTGCAATGACTCAAGAGTGACATGTATAAAAATTATGGACAGTGGCTTTGCCACAAATACTATGTCAGCTACATGATCATGCAAAGCAATATGACAATGATGAAGCGTGTCATAATAAACGGAATGGTGGAAATTTGCATGGCAATATATCTCGAATGGCTATGAAAATGCTATGGTAGGTATGGTGGCTATTTTGAGGAAGGTATATGGTGGGTGTATGGTACCGGGGAAAGTTGCGCGGTACTAGAGAGGCTAGCAATGGTGGAAGGGTGAGAGTGCGTATAATCCTATCTTGCCTTCCACGCCAAGGAAAATCCTATCCGGACACGGGACGAAGTCTTCAATCTTGTATCTTCATAGTCCGGGAGTCCGGCCAAAGGTCATAGTCCGGCCATCCGGACACCCCCTAATCCAGGACTCCCTCAGTAGCCCCTGAACCAGGCTTCAATGACGACGAGTCCGGCGCGCAGATTGTCTTCGGCATTGCAAGGCGGGTTCCCCCTCCGAATACTTCATAGAAGATGTTGAACACAAGGATAGTGTCCGACTCTGCAAAATAATTTCCACATACCACCGTAGAGAAAATAATATTCGCACAAATCTAATCTGCTGACGTATTCTGTAGCATGACATCATGTCACAGCCTAGCCTTTATTCGAATCGTTTTACTGTCCCACCTCAGCATGTTTAGCGAGGCGGTTTCCTTGGCACGTCTTGTCAAAGCAGAGATTGTGTCCCCTTATTCTGGGATTCTCATCAATACGGGCATGGGTAACCCAACCGCGCCATTAATCATGGCGCTTGGGAGATAAGCGAGTTTTGCTAGGCTGGTGGGGGCACGCAGTTTCGGCCGCCCATATAAGGGGATAAGGATCCACCCTTTCCATCTACGCCTTCCTCTTCCTTCGCTTATCCAATGCTGCGCACTCGAGCTCCAACGCCCAAGTCCGCACTTCCCACCTCAACCTTCTCCAATCATGTCCGGAGCGGGAGGCAGGTGGATGGCCTCCTCCGTCACGGAGGGGCAAATCAAAAAGCTGAGGAAAGCTGGATACTTGTCCAACAACATCGCGCACCGGCTCCCAGATGAGGGGCAACTCGTCCCCACCCCCAGGCCCCAGGAGAGGGTCGTGTTTCTCCCGCATTTCCTCCGCGGACTGGGCTTTCCTCTTCACCCATTTGTCCGGGGCTCATGTTCTACTACGGCCTGGATTTCCACGACCTGGCCCCGAACTTCATCCTCAACATCTCGGCATTTATCGTCGTGTGTGAGGTCTTACTCCTCATCCAGCCCCACTTCGGCTTATGGCTGAAGACCTTCAATGTCAAGCCGAAGGTTGTGGGCGGCCGACAAGCGGAGTGCGAAGGTGCCATGGTAGGCAAGATGGCCAACGTCACATGGCTCGAGGGCTCCTTTGTGGAAACCAGCAAAGGGTGGCAATCGGGGTGGTTCTACATCACCGAGCCGCGTGACCCTGAATCGACAGCGGCCCCCGAGTTCCGATCTGGCATCCCCACGCGGCTCACCTCATGGAAAGAGATGGGACTGTCGTGGGGTAATCCGGAAGAGGCGACCAGACTCCAAACCCGTGACACCCCAAAATTTTAACCTTGTTTTAATTAATTAAAATTTTGCCAGGGAACTTAAACTTTTGTTTTCTGGATTTCTTTTGATTTCAGAACCTTTCTTCCCTTTATTTTTATGGAGTTTTTACCTCAAGTGAAAAACTTCCCAATTTTATTGGACTCATTTTCCCTCTCAAATAAAACAATTCTTTTATCAGTGGGATTATCTATATAATCATTTTTCCCCTAAGCTTTATTTCTCTAATTTGTTTTTTCATAAGTTTAGGGTTCCATTTGCACTGCAACCCTTTGATAAATTCATTCAAAAATTCGACCAAAAATTGGAGATGTCATGTGATGTTTTTAAAACACTTTTATGCAAAAATATATTTGATTACATGGATATCTTGAGTTCTACACCAAGTTTTCAAATCTGGTCCAGTGGGCAGTTTTGCACTACAACCTATTTAAATATTTCTTTAAAACTTCTACCAAAATTTTGGGATGTCAATAGGAGTATATTAATTAACTTTTTGCAAAAACCCAGTGATGTCCTTTAAAAGATTTGAGTGAACCATCCTCATTTTCATTCTGGTCCAACTTGATGAATTGTACTACAGCTATATTTTGACTTGCTCCTGTTGCTGTGATTTATTTTCCTAATTGTAGCCCTCCCTGCTAATACCTTAAGTCCAAGAGGTTGGACTCATTGGAGCAATTCTAGTTCTTGCAATCATTCCTTATTCTTTCTGTCCAAATCTGAAGATTTGCAAAACTTGCACTAGCAAGTTTCTTCTTTTGCCCAAATGATCTTACCACTCTCTTTTGCACCCAAAGAGACACTAGCCTGGAGAATTTGGCCACTCCAAGAACTGCCTAGGTGCTTGTGGCATTTTGTCAAACACCTTGAGTGCATGAACAGCTTTGACATGACTTTTGTCATTGCATTGTGACCTTGCACCTCTGGGAAAACTAACCTGTCCACTAAGCCTCTAGATGACTTTAACCTAGGTCTGTTAAACCCCAACCTCACCAAAGACCTCTTGCATGCCCTGGCATTTTGTCGAGCACGTCCCGTGTGTGCTCTGGGCGCGAGCAGAGCACGCGTTTTGCACATGCCGCGCCTGAGCCGCCGCGTGCGCCCCTGGTTTTGCCCGCTCTGCAGAGCCGCGCCACTCACTCGACTACTCACCACATCACGCCAAGCATCCCTGGTGCCCTACAGCACCACCGTCAGAGCCCCTTGGTGGCACGCCGGCGTCCATAGCACGCCTCTGCACAGGTCGGCGCCGCCCGAGCCTCTCCTGCTCGCCACCTGCCCCTGGAGCAGCTCAGACTCATCCACAAGAGAGTCCTCTAGCTCTCGTCGCCGCCACGTCGCCCTGACCGCTACAGAGCGGCGGTTCACCGGCGCCCATATCCTCGGCCGCGGAACCGCCATGGATGCGCTATAAATAGGACCCCCCGAGCTCGTCCAGGCCTCAAGCAACCTCTCTCACTCCCTCACCGATCCGCTCGTAGCAGTAGGAAGACCAGAGGGGTCGTCTTCCTCATCTCCGGCAATCACAGCCGCCGCCACTGTCCCGGTCACTCTGGCGCCACCAGGGTCTCCTCCTCTCCACTCTCTTCACCAGGAGCTCCCTCTCCCCCTCGTGAGTCCATCCCCCTGCTCAATTTTGATCGGGACTCGCCGCAGGAGAAAAACCACTCTGCCCGACGGCCCCCGTCCGCTGCGGAGCTCGCCGCCGGCAGCTCCGTCCATCCCGGGGACCGTAACGACTACCGGAGGGACCGCCTCGACCCCCTGAGCCCACGGGTAACCTCCGTTTCCCGAACAGTGCCGCCGTTCGCCGGTGAGCATCGCCGGAGTCCCGCCTCCGCTCGGGGCAGAGGAAGAGGAGGGAGAAGACCGGTCAAACCTGACCAGTGGGTCCCCCGGGCCCACTGTCAGTGACCCACCGCACCGGTCCACGTGGGTTATGTGAAGGCGTAAAGGGCAAAGTAAGTATTCGACGTATACCTGTTCGAAGCATTTTCTTTTTATTCTGTTTTATTTTTAAACAGATTTTGACCACAACTTTGACTGTCTATAACTTTTTAAATATAACTCCAAATGAATTGATTCTTTTTCCTACCTCTCTCAAATTGATTTATTACAAAAAATTTTAGACAACTTTTTGGTACTGTTTTTGAAACTATATATTGATTCAAAAATATTTTAAATAGGATTTTTGGAGAGAGGAGAAAGCTTTCAAAAGTTTTGGAGTGCACCCTGCCTTTCCACACCTTGAAGGCGAGCATTCTGAACCCTTGCATAATATTTTGCATGCATTGTTTGACACGATTATGACACCACCTCAATACGTGGAACTCGTTATTTTATGTGGTGATGTGATCATTTGCATAAAAGCTTATATGAAACTTCCTTGCCGTTGGAAATGGACATCCTCGTATGCCTTTCGTGCCTACCGGAAGGAAAACGGGAAAGTCTCTCTCTTGGGTAGACCCGAGCTTGTCCCTAGTTCCTCGTCGAGACGAGTGTGTCCGGCATGGCATGAGGGGTATGATGAGTGGTGATTCTATCTGTTGGATGAAATATATTCGTTATGCTAATCATGCAGGGAATACTTAAAACCTCCTGAGTCGACCATAGATCGAGTCTTGTTCCAGTAACCCCCATACTTGTTCCGTACTACCACTTGTCTCTACAACAAGTAGGGTACGGTTCAGTAAGTCGTCAACCCCTTTCTAGCACACACCGTACAGAGAGGCCATGGTGGAAGATACCGGTTGTAGCTGGTAGGCAGGCCACCTGGTCCGGGGGCATGGGTGTTTCCGGTTGAGACCGAGAGGGGAGGCCACCCCTTAGAGCGCGTGATATAAATTTGATCCCATGCTATGCGAGGTTGTAGCCTCCCCACTTAGAGTTTTGCTTGACAGGCGTCGTGGGTGATTCCAGACACCGGTAAGTTAAGCTGGTGTGTGCAAGTTAGGTGTGTTTTCAACTAAAAGGCCGTAGACGGAATTAGTCTCGATAGACTAAAGGAATCCGTTACTCGTGGGTAAAGAGGACACCCTCTGCAGAGTTTAAACCTATTCAAATAGCCATGTCCATGGTTAAGGACTTCAGTCTGGGATAGGTCAAGTGTCGGTCTCAGTGTCGGTCTTCGGAGGAGAAACTGTTAAACCAGAACTGGGATCACGACTTGAGACTTGTGATGATCATGATTATTATTTGTTGTGGACTAACCCGTTATATTATTGGAATTATTGAGTATCCCTGGTATGGTTCTACCTCCTGGATATTCACTGTGATTATTTATAAGCCCTTTACGTGGTGTCGCTGAGATGCCCGACTGTGGCATGCTTGTTATTTATTTTACTTATAAGCCCTTTATGTGGTGTTGCTGAGACGCCCGACTGTGGCATGCTTTTTATTTATTTTACTTATAAGCCCTTTATGAGGTGTCGCTGAGACGCCCGACCGTGGTATGCTTGTTATTTATTTTACTTATAAGCCCTTTATGTGGTGTCGCTGAGACGCCTGACTGTGGCATGCTTGTTGTTCATTTACTTTATAAGCCCTTTATGTGGTGTCGTTG
>NC_041387.1:656685952-656692801 GCF_002162155.2 Triticum dicoccoides | reverse complement strand
AGACGCCCGACTGTGGCATGCTTGTTGTTCATTTACTTTATAAGCCCTTTATGTGGTGTCCCTGAGACGCCCGACTGTGGCATGCTTGTTATTTATTTACTTTATAAGCCCTTTATGTGGTGTCGCTGAGACGCCCGACTGTGGCATGCTTATTATTTATTTTACTCTATAAGCCCTTTTTGTGGTGTTGCTCAGACGCCCGACTGAGGCGTGCTTGTTATTTACCATCATTTCGAGACGTCGCTTCAGACATCCAAATGGTGCATTTTATTTCCTACCCTATCATTACATATTCATTATTACATATTAATAACCTGCTTGCATGCATCCAGGATTTTATGTTTATGTCTGACGTTGTGATCATAGAATATTGTTTGAGCATGTTTATCGATTGTTATAATATACCTGTGTTCATAATGTTTGCGAGTACATTCAAAGTACTCACTGGCTTGTCCCTGGCTATTGTCTTGGCCAGATTTCTTGTGTGGAGAGGAGCGTTGCGATGACAGCCCCGAAACCTATGCAACGGTGATAGCAGCCTCGCGAAGATAGGAGTTATCCTGGCCAGCTGTTCCTGTGGGAAATGGAGTCCCATAAATGCTGATGATCCACAAACCGCTTCCGCCATCTACCACTAGAGACCATTTGTTGTACTCACAGACCAGAAGGGTCTTGTACCGCATATTTTGTATTTTGCTTGGAATTTCTGTATCAAGTTGGTGCCTCATCAGCTAACAGTAATCCTGGGGCTGGTGAGCACAAGGGCCATTTTCTAGAAATTAATACCCGGAAAACCGGTCGCGACAAACTTGGTATCAGAGCCAGGCTGACCATTGGCTAATCCTATCTTAGCCAGGTCGAAAAACCTAGGTAGGCCAAACCACCAGACCTTAACCAAAACCCAGCCAAGCTTCTCGTGCAAGATAGCCACACAGTGACCCCGACACTTTTGGCAGTCGGTGCCCAACCTATCAACCTAGCCTGTCGATCACGCGCCAGTGATCGATGCCTATAATGCCTCATTCGCAAGCGTGCGAAGGAAGACTTAGTCCCCTTTTTCTATAAAAAGGGCACGCTCGCCTCAACCCAGCACATCACAGCCTCTACCCCAAACCGAGCCATAATGCCTGGCCCCGTCGTGCACAATGAAACCACAGCAACAACCTTGGAGGTTTTGTGACCATACTCGCAAACCTCACCCGTCGTGCCTATATGTTAGAAGAGCCCCCAGAATATGTTGTGTACCAAGGATCCATGAGCGGTGAGAGTCATCAATTCTGGGCCACTGTGCACATCTATGGTAGGGGACTGTCGCCAGAACGCCCCTACAGGTTCACCAGAAGGACAACTTCCTTCGAGCCACAAGCCATCCAGCTAGCTGCTCGAGAGGCTATAGTTCAACTCAGGCAGTTGTCGCCCAGAGTTAAGTGTCGCTCGTTCTACTACTACCCCAGACGTGAAGGGTATGGTAGACCACCCCAGGTTGCCAACGAAGGTCACGAGACGGATCCTGCATTGTTGCACCTAGTGCACTATGTAGGTGCACTAGAGGCACTGTTCGATCAAATCACCATTGATCTGATCACAGCTCGTGGAGAGCTGGTTCACCGAGCCCCGGCAAGTAGGGAAGACGAGCCTGACGCCGACAGCCCAGTCGTGCTGTTTGACAACCAATCGAGACCTTGAGATCAGCCCCAGCCATCAACCAAGGCGCTTTGATGACCCCATGAGTGCTTCGTCGCCTTTTGGGAGCACACTCCAACGGGATTGTGGAAAACAATCCCCACGATAGTCATCATCGCTACCCCGACCCTGCAGTCCCTCAACCGCCTCCAGCTAATCCCGACGGCGAGACCTGTGGAGAAGCCTCGACATCCACAAGGCACGCCCGTTTGGATATAAACGAGGTAGACTAAGTCACCCGAGTAGTACCGAGTCTCAGTGTATCCACGCCTTATAATCGTGTGACCTTGTGAATTAACGCAGCCTGTTGTTGTGCCTCTGTTTTAGATAGTAACCCTACATAATTATGTCAGCACGCAATTGCATATTTTTCCGAGCACAGCTACCAAGATCACCCTGACAACCCCCATAGTGATACACCACTTTGGTGAGATATGTATCTGTGGCTTTGACCCCGACCCTTGGAGCTGAGCTGGCAAATTAATTACCTTTCACCACGGTAAAATGACCCAACTCCAGTGCTATAAAAAGGCCACCTCGTGACCTTGCCAATCACCCCTCACCTTGACCACCCTCACAAACCCCAGATGCAACCCCGGGTAGTTCTGTCAAAATATTGTGGGACTTTACCTGCAGTACCATGGGTTCTACCCAGCCACCTTAGTACGAGCTGTTCAAATCGAGAATCACCACATCCACCTCGGAATATTGGGCGGTAGTACACATCCCTCCCGTAAATCCAAACCAAGACCCAATGGAAGTTTCCTTCGTGGGGAAAACTATGCCAGCTCCACTAATGGCCATAGAAGCGGCTGCACACGAAGCACTTGCCCGCCTTCGATTCGCGGTACCCTATGCCAGTGAAAGAGGATATCATTACTTTCCAAGCCGTGCAGCACTCGGAGTAGTTACATCTTTTCCCGGTGGACGGATTGAGAGAGACCCAGTACTGGCCAACCTGGTCCAGTACGTCATCGCTCAAGAACGTTTGACCCAGCGAGTAATGTGATATCTCCAGAGTCTCGCGGATTTAAATCCTCAGATCGCCATCGGCAGACCACTGAGGCCCCACTAGGAGAGACACATTCATCGGCTGATCAATCCGCTTTCCCCGATAGAGGAGGAGTGCATCCCAGTACCAGAGACGTTTTCTCGGGACCCCGTCCAGTTACCGTTTGCATTATAGACATCACTACTGTGTTTATTATTGCAACATTTATTTATAAGTTGTAAGATATGAGTGGTACCCCGAGTTTGCGCGACGAG
This sequence comes from Triticum dicoccoides, assembly GCF_002162155.2. NCBI lineage: Eukaryota > Viridiplantae > Streptophyta > Magnoliopsida > Poales > Poaceae > Triticum > Triticum dicoccoides. The sequence goes on along the minus strand of NC_041387.1, from coordinate 656,689,852 downwards.
TAAATTATTTAGTTTCTATTAATATGAGTAGTTCTGTTGCGGTTTGACTCTAATATATTACTGTTTTCTCTCGCGAAAAAAATCCTGGAGTGAGATTTCTTTACCCTGAGTTGCGGCATCGTATATCTTCTCACGACGTGGATTATTTTATTTCACACAGCACCACGGCAGCAGACTCACAACCGCTCGAACACATACCCTGCTGGCAAAAATTCGTAACCATGGAGTATTTGTTTCTTAAAAGATCTCTTAACAAATCTCGAGGACGAGATTTTTTCTTTAGGGGGGTAGTGTTGTGACACCCCAAAATTTTAACCTTGTTTTATTTAATTTAAATTTTGCCAGGGAACTTAAACTTTTGTCTTCTGGATTTTCTTTTGATTTCAGAACCTTTCTTCCCTTTATTTTTATGGAGTTTTTACCTCAAGTGAAAAACTTCCCAATTTTATTGGACTCATTTGCCCTCTCAAATAAAACAATTCTTTTATCAGTGGCATTATCTATATAATCATTTTCCCCTGAGCTTTATTTCTCTAATTTGGTTTTTCATAAGTTTAGGGTTCCATTTGCACTGCAACCCTTTGATAAATTCATTCAAAAATTCCACCAAAAATTGGAGATGTCATGTGATGTTTTTAAAACACTTTTATGCAAAAATATATTTGATTACATGGATATCTTGAGTTCTACACCAAGTTTTCAAATCTGGTCCAGTGGGCAGTTTTGCACTACAACCTATTTAAATATTTCTTTAAAACTTCTACCAAAATTTTGGGATGTCAATAGGAGTATATTAATTAACTTTTTGCAAAAACCCAGTGACTTCCTTTGAAAGATTTGAGTGAACCATCCTCATTTTCATTCTGGTCCAACTTGATGAATTGTACTACAGCTATATTTTGACTTGCTCTTGTTGCTGTGATTTCTTTTCCTACTTGTAGCCCTCCCTGCTAAAACCTTAAGTCCAAGAGGTTGGACTCATTGGAGCAATTCTAGTTCTTGCAATCATGCCCTGTTCTTTCTGTCCAAATCTGAAGATTTGCAAAACTTGCACTAGCAAGTTTCTTCTTTTGCCCAAATGATCTTACCACTCTCTTTTGCACCCAAAGAGACACTAGCCTGGAGAATTTGGCCACTCCAAGAACTGCCTAGGTGCCAGTGGCATTTTGTCAAACACCTTGAGTGCATGAACATCTTTGACATGACTTTTGTCATTGCACTGTGACCTTGCACCTCTGGGAAAACTAACCTGTCCACTAAGCCTCTAGATGACTTTAACCTAGGTCTGTTAAACCCCAACCTCACCCGAGACCTCTAGCATGCCCTGGCATTTTGTCGAGCACGTCCTGTGCGTGCTCTGGGCGCGAGCAGAGCACGCGTTTTGCACGTGCCGCGCCCGAGGCGCCGCGTCGCGCCCCTGGTTTTGCCCGCTCTGCAGAGCCGCGCCACTCACTCGGCTACTCACCACATCACGCCAAGCAGCCCTGGTGCCCCACAACACCACCGTGAGAGCCCCTTGGCGGCACGCCGGCGTCTGCAGCACGCCTCTGCACAGGTCGGCGCCGCCCGAGCCTCTCCCGCTCGCCACCTGCCCCTGGAGCAGCTCAGACTCATCCACAAGAGCATCCTCTAGCTCTCGTCGCCGCCACGTTGCCCTGACCGCTACAGAGCGGCGGTTCGCCGGCGCCCTTATCCTCGGCCGTGGAACCGCCATGGATGCACTATAAATAGGACCCCCCGAGCTCGTCCAGGCCTCAAGCAACCTCTCTCACTCGCTCACCGATCCGCTCGTAGCAGTAGGAAGACCAGAGGGGTCGTCTTCCTCATCTCCGGCAATCACAGCCGCCGCCACTGTCCCGGTCACTCCGGCGCCACCAGGGTCTCCCCCTCTCCACTCTCTTCACCAGGAGCTCCCTCTCCCCCTCGTGAGTCCATCCCCCTGCTCAATTTTGATCAGGACCCGCCGCAGGAGAAAAACCACTCTGCCCGACGGCCACCGTCCGCTGCGGAGCTCGCTGCTGGCAGCTCCGTCCATCCCGGGGACCGTAACGACTACCGGAGGGACCGCCTCGACCCCCTGAGCCCACGGGTAACCTCCGTTTCTCGAACGGTGCCGCCGTTCGCCGGCGAGCATCGCCGGAGTCCCGCCTCCGCTCGGGGCAGAGGAAGAGGAGGGAGAAGACCAGTCAGACCTGACCAGTGGGTCCCCCGTGCCCACTGTCAGTGACCCACTGCACCGGTCCACGTGGGTTAAGTGAAGGCGTAAAGTGCAAAGTACGTATTCTATGTATACCTGTTTGAAGCGTTTTCTTTTTATTCTGTTTTATTTTTAAACAGATTTTGACCACAACTTTGACTGTCTATAAATTTTTAAATATAACTCCAAATGAATTGATTCTTTTTCCTACCTCTCTCAAATTTAATCTAGTTTATTTTAAGATTTAATTCTAAATTTTTCAGACAACTTTTTGGTACTGTTTTTGAAACTATATATTGATTCAAAAATATTTTAAATAGGATTTTTGGAGAGAGGAGAAAGCTTTCAAAAGTTTTGGAGTGCATCCTGCCTTTCCACACGTTGAAGGCAAGCATTCTGAACCCTGGCATAATATTTTGCATGCATTGTTTGACACGATTATGACACCACCTCAATACGTGGAACTCGTTATTTTATGTGGTGATCTGATCCTTTGCATAAATGCTTATTTGAAACTTCCTTGCTGTTGGAAATGGACATGCTTGTGATAATGATCATCCTCGTATGCCTTTCGTGCCTACCTGAAGGAAAATGAGAAAGTCTCTGTCTTGGGTAGACCCGAGCTTGTCCCTAGTTCCTCGTCGAGACGAGTGTGTCCGGCATGGCATGAGGGGTATGATGAGTGGTGATTCTGTCTGTTGGATGAAATATATTCGTTATGCTAATCATGCAGGGAATACTTAAAACCTCCTGAGTCGACCATAGATCGAGTCTTGTTCCAGTAACCCCCATACTTGTTCTGTACTACCACTTGTCTCTACAACAAGTAGGGTACGGTTCAGTAAGTCGTCAACCCCTTTCTAGCACACACCGTACAGAGAGGCCATGGTGGAAGATACTGGTTGTAGCTGGTAGGCAGGCCACCTGGTCCGAGGGCATGGGTGCTTCTGGTGGAGACCGAGAGGGGAGGCCACCCCTTAGAGTGCGTGATATAAATTTGATCCCATGCTACGCGAGGTTGTAGCCTCCCCACTTAGAGTTTTGCTTGACAAACGTCGTGGGTGATTCCAGACACCGGTAAGTTAAGCTGGTGTGTGCAAGTTAGGTGTGTTTTCAACTAAAAGGCCGTAGACGGAATTAGTCTCGATAGACTAAAGGAATTCGTTACTCGTGGGTAAAGAGTACACCCTCTATAGAGTTTAAACCTATTCGAATAGCCATGTCCATGGTTATGGACTTCAGTCTGGGATAGGTCAAGTGTCGGTCTTAGTGTCGGTCTTCAGAGGAGAAACTGTTAAACCAGAACTAGGATCACGACTTGAGACTTGTGATGACCATGATTATTATTTGTTTAGGACTAACCCGTTATATTATTGGAATTATCGAGTATCCCTGGGATGGTTCTACCTCCTGGATATTCACTGTGATTATTTATAAGCCCTTTATGTGGTGTCGCTGAGACGCCCGACTGTGGCATGCTTGTTATTTATTTTACTTATAAGCCCTTTATGTGGTGTCGCTGAGACGCTCGACTATGGCATGCTTTTTATTTATTTTACTTATAAGCCCTTTATGAGGTGTCGCTGAGACGCCCGACTGTGGTATGCTTGTTATTTATTTTACTTATAAGCCCTTTATGTGGTGTCGCTGAGACGCCCGACTTTGGCATGCTTGTTATTCGTTTACTTTATAAGCCCTTTATG
>NC_041387.1:656672301-656685253 GCF_002162155.2 Triticum dicoccoides | reverse complement strand
GTGTCGCTGAGATGCCCGACTGTGGTATGCTTATTGTTCATTTACTTTATAAGCCCTTTATGTGGTGTCGCTGAGACGCCCGACTATGGCATGCTTGTTGTTCATTTACTTTATAAGCCCTTTATGTGGTGTCGCTGAGATGCCCGACTGTTGCATGCTTGTTCTTCATTTACTTTATAAGCCCTTCATGTGGTGTCGCTGAGACGCCCGACTATGGCATGCTTGTTATTTATTTACTTTATAAGCCCTTTATGTGGTGTCATTGAGATGCCAGACTGTGGCATGCTTATTATTTATTTTACTCTATAAGCCCTTTTTGTGGTGTCGCTTAGACGCCCGAATGAGGCATGCTTGTTATTTACCATCATTTCGAGACGTCGCTTCAGACATCCAAATGGTGCATTTTATTTCCTACCCTGTCATTACATATTCATTATTACATATTAATAACCTGCTTGCATGCATCCAGGATTTTATGTTTATGTCTGACGTTGTGATCATAGAATATTTTTTTGAGCATGTTTATCAATTGTTATAATATACCTGTGTTCATAATGTTTGCGAGTACATTCAAAGTACTCACTGGCTTGTCCCTGGCTATTGTCTTGGCCAGATTTCTTGCCTGGAGAGGAGCGTTGCGATGATAGCCCCGGAACCTACGCAACGGTGATAGCAGCCTCGCGAAGATAGGAGTTATCCTGGTCAGCTGTTCCAGTGGGAAATGGAGTCCCATAAATGCTGATGATCCACAAACCGGTTCCGCCATCTACCACTAGAAACCATTTGTTGTACTCACGGACCAGAAGGGTCTTGTACTGCATATTTTGTTTTTTCTTGGAATTTCTGTATCAAGTTGGTGCCTCATCAGCTAATAGTAATCCTGGGGCTAGTGAGCACAAGGGCCATTTTCTGGAAATTAATACCCGGAAAACCGGTCGCGACAAACCTGCGTCCAGAACCTGATGGACAAGAAGGTTAAACTCGTCAACGTAGTCCGGGTCATGCTCTTCCGCCGGATCCTCCCGTGTCAACGGCGGGCTTTTAATCTGTGGGAATTCGACCCGGCCCAGCACCAAACTCTGTCCAGGCTCTTCGACACAACGCACGAAGATTCTTGGAAGGTGCTTTTCAAGAGCTCTGAGGTTCACCCTCCCACTACCGAGGATCGCGGATTCTGCGCGAAGCGCCAAGCCAGCGTGGTAAGCTTAGTTTACCCATTACAGGGTATTTGTTTTTCATAGTTTGACTCTATGCGGGATCTAAACTCCCATTCCTTCAACAAGACTGGCAGAAGAAGGACGGACAGATCGACTGTCCGGTTCCCTTGCCCGAAGGCCCAGCAGACGCACGCTTGACGAAGCTGCTGGTCCCGGCGCCCCACGTGGTGCCGGAGAAGAAGGCCAAGAAGAAGGCCACGGGAACTCGAAGGATCTCCCGGCGACTGGTGGTGTCAGACTCATCGCCCGATGACCCCAAAGCGCGCTCCTCCTCCAAAGACGAGGAGGAGGTAGAAGAAGCCTCTCCCCCTCCAGCGGGGAGAGGCACGAAAAGGAAGGCCACCCCAACTGGGGAGGCCGGAGGGTCCAAGAAGGGGAAGACCCTTCTCCCGGACTACGCCTCCGACGCCGAAGACGGCGGAGAGGAGTGGCCATCCAGGGCCAAGCCCCTGGCAAAATCGTAAGTATCCGGATACCAGAATAACTCACGGCATTCCTTTATTACACAGTACCTTCTGACGCCGAATAAAATTATGCAGTCCACCCAAGGCTCAGCTCGATGATTCATCAAGTGGCTCCCTGGACTCGTCGGATCTGAATAGTTTTTCACTCCCGACGGCTTCCTCCCCCCGCCCTACGGACGAAGCCGAGGTGGAGTCCCAAAAGGGGATGAGCCAGGAGGAGGCGGTCCTAGAGGCGCAGGAAGGCGACCTCCCAGACTCCAGGCCCAAAGGGGATAAAACCCCAGAGGGATCTAAGTCCGGCCCTAGGCCGGACACCGCACCGGAACCATTAGTGGTTCCGGAGGTCGGTAGGCGGCCCCCTCGCAAGAAGGGCAAGCCTACGACGCTGGCGACCTCCGTCCAATCGGAGGCGCCGGACAATTTGCTGGAGGTGCTTAACGGCGCCTCCATCGACGAGGAGCACCGCACTGTTATGAGTGCGGTGATCGAGAAGGTTCAGTCTGCCAAGAGCGGGCTGACAGAAGCCTGTGCCAGCCTTCTAACAGGCTTCGAGGTATGTATTTAAAACATGTAAAAAATGTTACCGCATAGACAGTAGCCCATGATGCTCAGTTTGGTGTTCGGAAAGAAAAGCCGGACTGAGGATCTAAAAAGATATACGTAGGAGTCTAACATAAAAATGTCAATATGGGAATGCAGGCCGCACTGCTGACCTCTGCCGCACTGACTGCGGAGGTTGATGCATTGAAGCAGAGCCTCGAGCGGTCCAAGAACGAGCTCGGCCTTGCCAAGAAGCAGCTCGAGGGCAAGGAAGGTAGGTAGTACCTTATGCAAGTGTAGAAAATACATGGTTGAAATTAGTGACAGGACCAATGTGAATGTGACAGGGGCCACAACCGAGGTGGCGGCCCTGAAGGAAGCGCTGTCCAAGGCCGAAGATAGTGTGGCCATGGAGCGCACCGAGCGAGAGAAACAAGAGGCTCGGGTGGCGGAGGTGCGGCAAGAGCTCAATGCTCTCGTGAAGAAACACAAGAGTTTGGGGCTTGATTCAAAGATGCGAGAGTCCGAGCTTGCCTCGGCACTTGAAAGTGCCCGATCTGCCAAAGCCGAAGCCCAAAAAGCCCTCCAGGAGATTGAGGCGATGAAAAAGATAGCGGCGGGTAAGGCATTCTTTATGCAAAGCAAGCATGTGAAAGTGAATTACGTGTTACTTACCCGAATCTGGAGCTCTCCAAGAGCATTCGCAGATCTGCCCCGCAGTGTGTCCGATGCCACCGCATTCTACCGAGCCGTAGAAGGGAGCTCGACGGAGAAGGTGTTCTGGTCCCAGTATGCTGAGGCCGGACGTCCGGTGCCCTTGAGCGACCAGCTGAAGCAGCTGGTCGAGCTCCATAAGGTGGCCGAACAGGCCATGAAGGGCCTTATAGGCCAGCTGTGGCCTGGGGAGGTCCTGCCTGAGAGCTATTTTGGGATGGTGAGGCAGCTGGTGGATGCCTGTCCGCGGCTTGAAGTCATCAAGCACTCTGTATGCATCGAAGGTGCCCGTAGGGCTCTTGCCCATGCTAAAGTGCACTGGGGCAAGCTGGATGTTGAGAAGCTGGTGACAGAAGGGCCACCGGAGGGGAAGGAGCATCGCAGGCCCGAGATGTATTATGAGGGCGTCCTGAAGGGTGCCCGCTTTGTGGCGAATGAATGTACCAGGGATGTAATTTTTGAGTAAACTCGCTCGTGTTTATCCTGTGCGCTGAAAGCTTGTTCATATGCGCTAAGCAACGGTTTTGGAATTTAAAATATTACCTTCTGTGCGGTCGTTTATTAAATCTGAGAGATGCAAGTCGTCGGCTTCTGCCCCCATGCCGCGAGTGCTGGGGTGTTCGGGATAAACCTGAGCGCTGTTGTTCCCATTCTTGGGTCCTTCGAGGGAGGCCCTCAGCACAACGAACAAGGCAATCGGACTTATAGTGCTTTATCACTCTCACTTATCCATAGAATTCTATAATTTTAAATTTCGGTGAAGCCCCTAGTATTCGGAAGACCGAGTTCAGGGCGCTATCCACGCCTAGGCCGGACAGAGCCAACTCCTCTCTCTAAGCGGCATAAGTCTTTAAGGACTCGAAAAACCTCGCGAACAGCGACCGGCTCTCGCCCTATCATGACGGTCAGTTTTAGCTTTCTCTACTGAGGTGTTAACCCAGCTCAACTGGGGCACAATCACAGTAGTTCTCCCAGCGCTACCTTAGCCGATATAGCGGAACGTAAGGTACCAAAACATGGGAGCCGGGCAAACCCAACTATTGACCCAAGACATGATTCAGAGCCAATGCATATAATGCTATAAGTTCGGGGTGCCGCACTCATGAGAGTGTTCGGTCTTCTCACACCGTATTCTAGGGTACTTAAGCCCCTGGTGTTTTGGCCGTACCAAAGTGTACGGTTGCATAATGTCATAACTGAACATATGTAAAAAATGAATGCAATAATAGACGAGAGCTATGTATTGTTTATTAAAGGGCTGCTATGAAAGCAGGACGATACAAATAGTGCGATAAGCAAGAGATGGGATTTTTTGACATGTCCCCCACTAAGGGCAAACTGCCAGACTTTAAGTAAAGCAGGTATTTAGCTCGTTATAGAGACCACTTGGACATTTGACGCGGCTTGTTGTCTCCCTGGCTGTTGCATCATGTATTCGGCAATTGTACTGCCGGACAGGGCTTCCGAATAGTGGAGTCCTGAAAGTAAAAAAAATAAATGACAAAATCGGGAGCCCCTAGTGCGGTTGAGCCGCATTCTGGGCGTGCCGTGGTTGTGCCCCTCCCCTTATGCCCATGGTATTTCCAGAGCTTAATTATGTACGCGTGGTACTGGTTTCGCAATCTCGCGAGGGCTGGGGTTGGGGCCGCATTGCTATGCTTGCTCGGAACGTGCCAGACGGTCTTGTTGTAGGTTACTTCGGGCGCGCTTGACGTTGTCCGGACGTTTAACAGCCGGACTGGAGAGTTGCCTTGAAAGGCTGCTTTGTACTTCCGCTGCCAGGGCTGCCGTGTGCTCCTCTGTTATGAGAGAGCGTTCGGTGTTTCCATTGACCGTAATGACTCCTCGAGGGCCTGGCATCTTGAGCTTGAGATAGGCATAGTGTGGCACCGCATTGAACTTTACAAATGCGGTTCGCCCGAGCAGGGCGTGATAGCCACTGCGGAACGGGACTATGTCGAAGATTAACTCCTCGCTTCGGAAATTATCCGGGGATCCGAAGACCACTTTGAGTGTAACTGAGCCTGTACAGCTGGCCTCTACACCTGGTATGACACCTTTAAAGGTCGTCTTTGTGGGTTTAATCCTTAAGGGATCTATGCCCATTTTCCGCACTATATCCTAATAAAGCAGGTTCAGGCTGCTGCCGCCGTCCATGAGGACTCTAGTGAGGTGAAATCCATCAATGATTGGGTCTAGGACCAATGCGGCAAATCCGCCATGACGAATGCTAGTGGGGTGGTCCCTTCGATCGAAAGTGATCGGGCAGGAGGATCATGGGTTGAACTTTGGGGCGACTGGCTCCAACGCATATATGTCCCTGAGCGCACGCTTCCGTTCCCTCTTGGGGATGTGGGTTGTGTATATCATGTTCACTGTCCGCACTTGTGGGGGAAAGCCCTTCTGTCCTCTATTGTTCGGCGGCCGGGGCTCCTCCTCGTCATCGCTATGCAGCCCCTTGTCTCTGTTTTTGACACTTAACTTGCCTGCCTGCTTGAACACCCAACAATCCCTATTGGTGTGATTGGCCGGTTGTTCGAGGGTGCCGTGTATCTGGCACGAGCGATCGAGTATCCGGTCTAATCTGGACGTGCCTGGAGTATTTCTTTTGAATGGCTTTTTCCGCTGACGGGGTTTAGAGCCTCTGAATCCGGCATTAACTGCCGTATCCTCAGTGTTGTCGCCGTTAATGCAGCGGTTGTTCTTGTTGCGATGCGACCTGCCGTTCTTGTCCTTGGTATCCGAATTACCAGGGCTCTTGGTCATGTTATTGCTATGAGCTAGCCAGCTATCTTCTCCCGCGCAAAAGCGGGTCATGAGTGTTGTAAGGGCTACCATGGATTTCGGCTTTTCCTGTCCTAGGTGCCGGGCCAGCCATTCGTCTCGGATGTTATGCTTGAAGGCCGCGAGGGCCTCTATGTCCGGACAGTCGACTATTTTATTTTTCTTGGTTAGGAACCGTGTCCAGAATTGTCTGGCCGATTCCTCTGGCTGCTGAATTATGTGGCTTAGGTCATCGACGTCTGGTGGTCGCACATAGGTGCCCTGGAAATTGTCCAGGAATGCGGATTCCAGGTCCTCCCAGCAACCAATTGACTCTGCTGGCAAGCTGTTAAGCCAATGCCGAGCCGGTCCTTTAAGCTTGAGTGGGAGGTATTTGATAGCGTGTAGATCATCACCACGGGCCATGTGGATATGAAGGAGATAATCCTCGATCCATACCGCAGGATCTGTTGTGCCATTGTATGATTCGATGTTTACGGGTTTAAAACCCTCAAGGATTTGATGATCCATTACTTCATCTGTGAAGCATAGTGGGTGTGCGGTGCCTCTGTACTGGGCTATATCACGACGTATCTTGGATGAGCTTTGTCTGTTGTGTTCGGCCTGGCCGTATTTGCCATATCCGGCGTGACGGTTATCATCACGTGTTGTGGGGCGCCCACATGATCCATAGGTCGATCTTGTTTGCCTTGCCTTGTCCTCCAATATGTCTCGCAGGTCTGGCGTGTTTCCCCGTGCCTTGGTACTTTTTGAGTGGCGCCGGGGTGCGGCTTGAGTTGATGGCCGAAAGGCCTCTCTTTCGCGGCCACGGGTGGCCGATCGGCCGCATCATACGCTGGTGATGTAGGTTTAGTTGCTTCCTCCTCTAGTTGGGTAGCAGCCTGCGCTTTGGGTAGCTCTTGGAGGGGCGTTCGAGTTTGTACTCTTCGGCAGTGAGGACTTCAGTCCATCTGTCGGCTAGCAAGTCTTGGTCAGCTCTAAGCTGCTGCTGTTTTCTCTTGAGGCTGCTTGCCATGGCCATAAGCCTGCGTTTGAAATGCTCTTGTTCGACAGGGTCCTCATGCACGACAAACTCGTCGTCGTCGAGGCTTCCTTCGTCTTCGGAGGGAGCCATGTAATTATCGTCCTCGACCTCTCTGTCTGCCACTCTCTCATGAGGGCCGACTTCTCCATCCTCCTGCGCTAAATCCTGCTGGAGGTGTTTGTCTTTGGCACTGTCCGGGGTGTTATTGTCTCCGGTGCCGGAATCGCCGTTTTTGCTTTGGCGGGATTTGGAGCGGCGCCGCTGATGCCGACGCTTAGGCTGTTTCTTGGAGGGGTCATCCTCCGTTGTTCCCTCGCCATCCCCTTCTTTTGGGGTGTCCACCATGTGTATGTCATATGACGAGGTGGCTTTCCAGTGCCCTATAGGCGCTGGTTCTTGGTCGTCTCCTTCATCAGCGTCCATACCGTCGATGTCTTCGGAGTCGAAGTCGAGCATGTCGGTTAAATCATCAACAGTGGCTAGGAAGTGGGTGGTGGGTGGGTTTTGAATTTCTTCGTCGTCCGCATCCCAACCTTGCTGACCATAGTCCGGCCAGGGTTCTCCTAATAAAGAGAGAGACTTTAGTGAATTCAGGATGTCGCCAAAAGGCGAGTGCTGAAAGATGTTCGTGGCGGTGAACTCCATGATCGGAGCCAAATTGGGTTCGATCGGAGGGGGCGTGGAAGATTCGAAGTCCGAAAAGTAGTCCGGCACCTTGGAGTCACGAGCTTCGTGAAAGACAAGACTAGTGTTCGGCTCGATCACCGTAGAGATTGCAGCCCCCGAGGCGGCGTCCATCCACCAGTCCTCGATCGGCGCAGTCGGCTCCGAGCTAAGGGTCGGAGTGGACACCTGAGCGGCCCTCTGGGCACTGTCCGGCGGCAGAGCTAGATCATGCCCATCGTGACAGTGCGGCACGCTCGGCTGTGGCTCGAATCCGTCGAAGATCAAGTCTCCGCGGACGTCAGCCGTGTAGTTCAAACTTCCAAATCTGACCTGATGGCCAGGGGCGTAGCTTTCGATCTGCTCCAGATGACCAAGTGAATTGGCCCGCAGTGCAAAGCCGCCAAATACGAAGATCTGTCCGGGGAGAAAAGTCTCACCCTGGACCACATCTTTGTTGGTGATCGAAGGAGCCATCGGGCCTAAAGGTGACGACACAGAGGAACTCTCAATGAAAGCACCAATGACAGTGTCAAAACCGGCGGATCTCGGGTAGGAGGTCCCGAACTGTGCGTCTAGGCGGATGGTAACAGGAGACAAGGGACACGATGTTTTTACCCAGGTTCGGGCCCTCTCGATGGAGGTAAAATCCTACTCCTGCTTGATTAATATTGATGGTATGGGTAGTACAAGAGTTGATCTACCACGAGATCAAAGAGGCTAAACCCTAGAAGCTAGCCTATGGTATGATTGTTCTTCGTCCTATGGACTAAAACTCTCCGGTTTATATAGACACCGGAGAGGGCTAGGGTCACACAGAGTCGGTTACAATGGGAGGAGATCTACATATCGTATCGCCAAGCTTGCCTTCCATGCCAAGGAAAGTCCCATCCGGACACGGGACAAAGTCTTCAATCTTGTATCTTCATAGTCCGGGAGTCCGGCCAAAGGTCATAGTCCGGCCATCCGGACACCCCCTAATCCAGGACTCCCTCAGTCATTAAAACAAAGTACCGCGCTCATGATCCTAGGGGGATAGATTGGTAGGAAAAGACCATCGCTCGTCCCCGACCACCACTCATAAGGAAGACAATCAAAAAATAAACCATGCTCCGACTTCATTACATAATGGTTCACCATACGTGCATGCGGGAATCACAAACTTCAACACAAGTATTTCTACAATCCACAATTACTCACTAGCATGACTCTAATATCACCATCCTCATATCTCAAAACAATCATAAGGAATCAAACTTCTCATAGTATTCAATGCTCTTTATATGAAAGTTTTTACTATATCCCTCTTGGATGCCCGTCATATTAGGACTAAATTCATAACCAAAGCAAATTACCATGCTGTTTAAAGACTCTCAAAATAATATAAGTGAAGCATGAGAGTTCATCAATTTCTTCAAAATGAAACCACCGCCGTGTTATAAAAATATATAAGTGAAGCACTAGAGAAAATGATAAACTACTCCGAAAGATAAAAGTGAAGATCAATTAGTAGTCGAATTATTGTGCAACTATGTGAAGACTCTCTAACATTTAAGAATTTCAGATCTTGGGATATTATTCAAACAATAAGCAAAAAAAAATAAAATAACATTTGCAAGGATAGCACATATCATGTGAAGAAGCAAAAACTTAGGCTCAACCAAAACTGACCGATATTTGTTGAAGAAGAAAGGTGGGATGCCAACCGGGGCATCCCCAAGCTTAGATGCTTAAGACTTCTTGAAATATTTACTTGGGATGCCTTGGTCATCCCCAAGCTTGAGCTTTTGTGTCTCCTTCATTCCTCTTATATCACGGTTTTCCTAAATCTTAAAAACTTCATACACACAAAACTCAACAAGAACTCATGAGATACGTTAGTATAAATTCATGCAAAGCCTTATCATTTTCTACTATAGAAAATAACTAAAATTATAATTTGACATTGCATACTAAATGCCTCTGCATAGTTAACACTCCTATCCTCAAATAGAATCATTAAACAAGCAAACATATGCAAACAATGCGAACATAACAATAATCTGTCTAAACAAACAGTCTGTAAATAATGCAAGAGGAATCATACTTTCCTAACTCCAAATTTTTTGAAAAATTACCACACTGTAGAAAATTTGTTGTGACTTACTGTGAAAAAATTTCAAATTTTTGTCATGTTCTGACTATTCACCAATATTCAAAACATAACAACAAACTTTTTGTTTTCAAACAGCAACATAAAGACTTGTAAAATAAGCATGGTAAAGGCTATACTTGACCGTTTTATTGAACTAAAAGATATAAAACATGTCTATGAATAATAGCAAGCAAATATAAACAAAATAAAATGATGCTCCAAGAAAAACACATATCATGTGGTGAATAAAAATATAGCTCCAAGTAAGGTTACCGATGAACGAAGACGAAAGAGGGGATGCCACTCAGGGCATCCCAAAGCTTAGGCTCTTGGTTGTCCTTGAATATTATCTTGCTGTGCCTTGGGCATCCCCAAGCTTAGGCCCTTGCCACTCCTTATTCCATAGTCCATCGAAACTTCACCCAAAACTTGAAAACTTCACAACACAAAACTCAACAGAAAACTTGTAAGCTCCATTAGTATAAGAAAATAAAATCACCACTTTTGGTACTGTTGTGAACTCATTCTAAATTCATATAGGTGTTATATCTACTGCATCCCAACTTTTCCATGGTTCATATCCTCCAACACTACTCATAGATTCATCAAAATAAGAAAACACCATATAGCAAACAGAATCTATTAAAAGCAGAACAATCTATAGTAATCTGGAATCTTTCCATGCCTCTGTAACTCCAAAACTTTTGAAAAATTAGGACAAAATAAAAAATTTGTATAAATCTTATATAAAAAATTCATATCAAAAGCACGTTCCAGTGAATTTTCCAAATTCCTTGACTTGGAGCAAAAGTTTCTATTTTTGCATAGAATCAAGCCAACTATCATCCACACTATCCCAAAGGCTTTACTTGACACTTTATTGAAACACAAGCTATAAAACATGATTACTGCAGTAGCATAATCATTTGAACACACAAAAATAGTAGGGGTAAATGTTGGGTTGTCTCCCAACAAGCGCTTTTCTTTAATGCCTTTCTAGCTAGGCATGATGATTTCAATGATGCTTACATGAAAGATAAGAATTGAAACATAACGGGAGCATCATGAAGCATATGACTAGCACATTTAAGTCTAACCCATTTCCTATGCATAGGGATTTTGTGAGAAAACAATTTATGGGAACAAGAATCAACTAGCATAGGAAGACAAAACAAGCATAACTTCAAAACTTTCAACATAAAGAGAGGAAACTTGATATTATTGCAATTCCTACATGCATATATTCCTCCCTCATAATAATTTTCAGTAGCATCATGAATGAATTCAACAATATAACCATCACACAAATCATTGTTTTCATGATCTACAAGCATAGAAATTTTATTACTCTCCACATAAGCTAATTTCTTCACATGAATAGTAGTGGGAGCAAACTCAACAAAATAACTATCAAGTGAGGCATAATCCAATTGAAAATTAAAATCAAGATGCCAAGTTTGATGGTTATCATTGTTCTTTATAGCATACATGTCATCACAATAATCGTCATAGATAGCAACTTTTTCTCATAAGCAATTGGAACCTCTTCCAAAATAGTGGATTCATCACTAAATAAAGTCATGACTTCTCCAAATCCACTTTCATAATTATCACAATAAGATTCAACACCCTCCAAAATAGGGGGATCATTACTTCGTAAAGTTGACACTCTTCCAAACCCACTTTCATCAATATACTCATCATAAACAGGAGGCATGCTATCATCAAAATAAATTTCCTCATCAATACTTGCGGGACTAAAAACACCATCTTCATCAAACATAGCATCCCCAAGCTTGTAGCTTTGCATATCATTAGCATCATGGATATTCAAAGAATTAACACTAACAACATTGCAATCATGCTCATCATTCAAAGATTTAGTGCCAAACATTTTAATCCATTTTTGTTCTAACACTTTGGCACAATTTTCCTTTCCATCATTTTCACGAAAGACATTAAAAAGATGAAGCATATGAGGCAACCTCAATTCCATTTCTTGTAGTTATCTTTTATAGACTAAGCTAGTGATAAAACAAGAAACTAAAAGATTCGATTGCAAGATCTAAAGATATACCTTCAAGCACTCACCTCCCTGGCAACGGCGCCAGAAAAAATCATGATGTCTACTATGCAACCTTCTTCTCGTAGACTCGTGTTGGGCCTGCAAGCGCAGCGTTTTGTAGGACAGTAGAAAATTTCACTCAAGTGGATGACCTAAGGTTTATCAATCCGTGGGAGGCGTACGATGAAGATGGTCTCTCTCAAACAACCCTACAACCAAATAACAAAGAGTCTCTTGTGTCCCCAAAACACCCAATACAATGGTAAATTGTGTAGGTGCACTAGTTCGGCGAAGAGATGGTGATACAAGTGCAATATGGATGGTAGATATAGGTTTTTTAATATGAAAATATGAAAACATCAAGGTAACTAGTAGTAAAAGTGAGCGAAAACGGTATTGCAATGCTTGAAAACAAGGCTTAGGGTTCATACTTTCACTAGCACAAGTTCCTCAACATGCAACAAAAGTCACTCCAAAGTTCCTATCGCAGAGAACATAAGATGAAATTGCTTGTAGGGTACGAAACCACCTCAAAGTTATTCTTCCAATCAATCCATTGGGCTATTCCTATAAGTGTCACAAACAACCCTAGAGTTCGTAGTAAAAGAACACCATATGTCAAACATCAATCAACCCTAATGTCACCTAGATACTCCAATGTCACCACAAGTATCCGTGGGTCAATTATACGATATGCATCAAACAACTTCAGATTCATAATATTCAATCCAACACAAAGAACCTCAAAGAGTGCCACAAGATTTCTACCAGAGAAACAAAATGACGAAAACGTGCATCAACCCCTATGAATAGATTATGCTAATGTCACCTCGGGAATCCGCGAGTTGAGTGCCAAAACATACATCAAGTGAATCTATAGAATACCCCATTATCACCATGGGTATCCCACGGAAGACATACATCAAGTGTTCTCAAATCCATAATAGTATTCAATCCGATAATAGTCAAACCTCAAAGGTAAAACTCAATTCATCAAAAGATGGTAGAGGGGAAACACCATAAGATCCAACTATAGTAACAAAACTCGCGGTACATCAAGATCATGCCAAATCAAGAACGAGAGAGAGAGAGAGAGAGAGAGAGAGAGAAAGATCAAACACATAGCTACTGGTACATACCCTCAGCCCCGAGGGTGAACTACTCCCTCCTTGGCATGGAGAGCGACGGGATGATGAAGATGGACACTGGTAATGATTCCCCCCCTCTGACAAGGTGCTAGAACAGGGTCCCAAGAGGTTTTTCGTGACTACAAAGGCTTGCGGCGGCGGAACTCCTAATCTAGGTTTATTTTTGGGGGTTTCTATATTTATAGGAATTTTTCGCGTC
>NC_041387.1:656668804-656672128 GCF_002162155.2 Triticum dicoccoides | reverse complement strand
CGAGGCGACGACAAGACAGGGGGCGTGCCCTAGGGGGGCCCTCCACCCTTGTGGATGCCTCATGGCTCTTCTGGCCCAACTCTTTTGCTTCGGGGGCTTCTTCTGGTCCATAAAAAATCACCGTAAATTTTAATGTCATTTGGACTCCGTTTGGTATTCCTTTTTTGTAAAACTCAAAAACAAGGAAAAGACAGAAACTGGCACTCGGCTCTAGGTTAATAGGTTAGCACTACTAGGGAAAACCTTATACACAGAACTTTAGCAGTAACGCTGGTTAAAATGAGGCACTAGTGCTACATAGCAGTAGCGCGTGCTTGTGAACCGCGCTACAGATACAAGTGTAGCAGTAGCGTTTCTGCTGCGTAACGCGCTACTACTAAAATTCCCATTACTAAGCCGATAGGCTATGAATACTAGGAGCGACCTTAGGAAAACCGCGCTACCTCTATGGCTATTGTAGAAGCACGTTTTCCTCGGAAAGCGCTACTGCTAACGGAAAGAAAATAAAATGAAAAACAAACAGAAAAGTAAATGAAAATGAAAGGAATAGAAAAAAGGAGAAAGGAAAAAAAATAAAATGTAAATAAAAATAAAAAAAAGAAAATTAAAGGGGAAAGGCATAGCAGTTGTGTCTGTTCATAATAGGCGCTATAGATAATATAGGAACATCGCGTTTTTTAGACCCCAGCTATAGCAGTAGAGGGTTTTGTGAAAAGCGCTATAGCGCATTTTTGCTACCAGCGCTACCGCTACGTTTGACTTAACCCCCGCACTATTTCCCTCCCCCCAGCCACCACTCACAACAAAAAATATACACTTCTCTGATGATACGTGTTTGTCATAGTAGTCATGTTTTCTGTCATCCATGTACATCCGTGACGATTTTATGAGAGAATCAAGATAGTCATACATGTGATGTCCTAGAAGTCTTCCATGACATTACCAAAATTATCATCACGGAAGTGTCCACTTCCATGACGATAAATCGCGCGTCACAGAAGTTCTTTCGTCAAGGGTGATCGACACGTGGCATCCACCGTAACGGAACGCCGTTTAGCTATCGGGTCCTGTTTTGGATCCCATAACCCGTTAACAGCCTGGACCAATGGGGATTTTCCACGTGTAAAATCATCATTGGCTGGAGGAAACACGTGTCAGCTCCATGTTGGCACAGGTGTCACTCATCCAATGGGCGAGATGCGCCTATGATATGTTGACACGTGGACAAGCCCAAAAGTGGCCCATAAAGTTTAAATGGGCTGGCCCAACTAAAGGCCCACAATATTTTGCGGACCATAAGAGGCTGGCCCAGCTAAAGGCCGACGATATTTTGCGGACCATAATAGGCTGGCCCAGCTAAAGGCCCACAAGATTTTGCAGGCCATAATTGGCCGGCCCAGCTAAAGGCGCACGAGATTTTGCGGACCATAATGGGCCGGCCCAGCTAAAGGCCCACAAGATTTTGTAGACCATAATGAGCCGGCCCAGCTAAAGGCCCATGAGATTTTGCTAACCATAATGGGCCGGCCCAGCTGAAGGCCCACAAGATTTTGAGGACACCAGTGGGCCGGCCCATTAACAGGCTGCCATGTTTTGGGCCAAATTCCGGCCCATATTTGATCCAGTCCATTAACAGCCTGCCACGTTCTGGGCCTAATAAAGGTCCATATGAGATCCGTCCCGTTAAAAGCCTACCATGTTCTGGGCCAAATTATGGCCCAGATCAGGTCCGACCCTTTAAGAGGCTTTGGGCTAAATTATGGCCCATATCAGATTTTGCCCGTCAACTAGACGCTATGCTTTTGGGCTCACTTGCTAAAGGCCCATTTAGTAATTCGACCTGATATTAGTTTCTGCCTGTTAAAGGCTCATTTAATATTTCGGCCCTATATTTATTTCGGCCTGTTAAAAGCCCGTCATATAGTTGGGCCTAACTACGACCCGGTTTGCATCCGGCCTGCTCACAGCCGATAATCTGATTGGGCCAAACAAGGACTGAGACAATTTTGGCCTGTTAAAAGCCCATGATGTGATGGGCACAATCATGGGCCGGGGTCTATTTCGGCCTGCTGCCGGCACGTGAGCTGTTCGGCATGTTTCAGGCCCAACCTACTTCTCAGCCTCCTAAAAGCCCATTGAGTTTCTTGCGTAAATAGGGCCGGCGGTTTACTCGGCCTATTAAAGGCCCGAATCTACTAGTGGGCCAGTTTACATTTAGGTCTGTTAACGAACCAAGATGACGGGGCCCATGATGCGGATCATACATAGTGATTTGCATGATGGCCCGATTATGTACTGTAATTTTACGGTATGGCCGGTTTGCTGCAAAGACAGGATATATACAGTAAAATAACTGCAGCATCATGAATAAGAAAAAACCTAGAGTATACAGTAAAGAAATTACGACATATTACATCCACTGGGCATCAAAGTTCGCCACTATGATAATAAAGCACAAGCAGACAACAGATTACATACACTGGGCATCAAAGATCACCACCAGTGTAAATAAACACGCCGACAAAATAATATACAAAACTGATAGCACTTCAATAGAGTTAGAGGAAAGGTTAGCCCTGCTCGGGAGCTGTAGCGCAAGCAGCTGAGCAAGCTGATGAGACTGCGCTTGTTTGACACTTATATCCTCCTCACTCTGAAAGATAAAAAAGCAGACAGATGGCAGGTTTTGCACATATAAGTATCAGGGCTGACAATTCATCACATTTCTTACTGATAAATAAAGAAACACAGTTTAAAATAGCATTAACACAATATGGTATTGTTTAGGTCAAGACATGGCAGGAAATGACATTGTGAAGGAGTTGGCAGCTTCGCGACACCACTGGATTACAGATCAAGAAATCATAAATATCAATGGTTAGTGTGGTGTTAATTTATCCCATTTCAGATTGGCAAATAAAGAGACGGTTTAAATAATAGTAGAATGAGATGACATTGTTCATAGCTAAAACATTGCAGAATATGATATTATGCTGTAGTGGGTAGGTTCAGCACACCACTGGATTAATGATCAAGGACAGAAGCATACATGCAGTGCCAAAGAAGATCACTTGCTTTGTATAGTGTAATTTACATGGTATGAAGAAGGAACTTGGTTGTACAACTGAAAACATAAATTCAGAAGGACAAACTTTTTTTTATGAACTACATAATAAACTTTAAACATGCAATTTGATGCAAACACCAAAAATAAAGAGCTGTTGCAGTCATGCCTAACCAAATATACACAACAAAGTTTGAAGGCTTGAGAAGGACAAACTTACATTATTGGTGAAGACAGGCTCTATAAAGCCCTTGTCCATG
>NC_041387.1:656581050-656668569 GCF_002162155.2 Triticum dicoccoides | reverse complement strand
ATATAAGAAAAAATGGAGAATATTTAAGATAAGATGAGGAGTGATGCTACATAATCAACTAGCTATAAATGTAAGTACAGTAATACAGGCAAAAGGTACAGCCAAGAGCAATGCAGAGCTAAACTTCTTCGGTACCATCGGTGTTATCCAACCTTATGGTAAGAGTAAATATAGATCTGATGTCTAGAAAATGGAGGGCAAAGGAAAATAAGCTGCAGAGTGATGGTACATGAACAATTACCTGTCAATATAAGTACACTGATAAAGGGCAGCAGGTACTTACAGTAACAATGCAGAGCTAAAATTTTTCATTGGCATTGGATATATTCTACACTGATGTAACCGTTCATACAGACCAGATAATTTGGAGCAAACTATTGATAAGCAAGCTATCATGCATACTGCTATCACATAATGAACCAGGTATGTATGTAAGTATAGTGATACAGGACAACAGTTACTAACAAGAGCAAAGCAGTGGGCAGCATATTTGCGATATCCTGTCATTCTTTTCAAACCGGAATTCTTCTTCGAGCAGATTTCCTGCAAAAATGATCCGTAAGGCACATGCGAAAAAGTAGAAGTTCAAATTGTCATGTGATTTCATAGACAGTACCTCATCCTGGGAACGAGACCAGTGCATAACAAGGTTTTTCCATTCAATGTCTTCAAAATTTAGCACATCAGACTTCACCAGAAATTCATTTATAGACTTGCCATCAAAGTGTGATTTCCTCAGGTAACACCGGTACTGCTGCAATGCTTCCTTGAAAAGCGCAAGCAACCTTTGCTCGTCATGACTATCCAAATTGACCCTCGCCTACTTACAACAATGTAATGTAAATCATTGATGTGTTTAATCAGCAGAAAACAAGAAAATAATCACCATGAATAATATCACTTACACGTAAGTGGGACAGGAAGATGTGAAAATGGTGTTTGTCTTCACTATAATCTTCCCATGATGGGGATATATGCACGTAGTCCCTAACAACATTGAAAGCATTGTCTTTAAACTAGGAATAACTGGAATAGGGTTCTAATCTGCAGGAATTGGCCGTCTCTACAGTTGGGATAGGTCTTCGGCCAGTGGACTTGCTGTATTTTTTGCTGGAGTGGTGTTGTTCTGTGGTACGGCTGGTGCTATGGCAACTAAAATCGGCATACCTTTTGCTGGAGTGCAGGTCCTGTGTGGTGGGGCTAGTGGTGTGGACACTGAAGTATGGGTACAGTTTTTTTGAGTCGGTCCTACATTTTGTGTTACTGGTTGTACAACCAATATAAGTGGGGTGCTGTCTGATTTCTCCGGCACCACCATATTTTTCAAGGACTTTGCTGGTGCTCCTTCAGGTTCGGCAATCGCCCTCTTCCTTTTTGATGTCTGATGCACAAGAACAACATTTGAGTGGATAAACATGGTATGATGATAGATGGAATATGTATTGATAATGGATGGGCATGGAATCTCGACATATATGATGAGTAAACTAAGCAGATGGTGGTGCAACAAAGTAGAAGAAATGCAAGACAACATATGCAAGATACGCGCAATCAATAAAACCTTGCGAAATTAGAACATGCACCTTGATGGGTGAATAGGACATGCCATATGCCTTTGACTCCTCGAGGTTAAAATAGTCATTAGGATCATATTCTGAACAAGAATCAACAGGTGGGGAGCATATGAGTTTAATTGCATCCAGAATGGCACTCAATGCCTTGGTGCCAATTTTGTAAGTCATTGAAGTGTTTAGCTTCAAGAGTGGGCTGCTGTTAGTGCGACACAAAATAGCTACATAGATTATAGTGTAGATATAACAGGAAAACCGTAAGCATCCGAGTAAAATCAGCAAAGTGGAACTTGCTGGAATATATGTGCTAGTATTGCCGGTACGGCTAGAAAGGCTTCGGATACCAGCTCTTTTCAACTGAAGGTGCGCTACTGTTAATATCAGTGTAACTCTCAAAGGCGACACAACTCCCCGCATTTCCTTGCTATTCTTATAGGATTCAAGTGGGCATGCCACTACAAATCCTATTCCTATGTTTACAAAATCCTACGAATCAAAGAGGCCCGAAGAGTTCAAAGTGTCCATCACAACCGACCGTATAGACCTCTACACTGCAAATGTCCCTGCTCATCTTCACTACAAGGAACATACTGTAGTACTATCATACTCCTTCCGTTCCAAAATATAAGTCTTTGTAGAGATTTCCACTATGGATCACATACAGATATATCCAGATAGATTTTAGAGTGTAGATTCACTCATTTTTCTCCATATGTAGTCCATGGTGGGATCTATACAAAGACTTGTATTTAGGAATGGAGAGAGTACTTATTAAAGAAGAACAGAAGAGGAACATGCTAAAGAAGAGCAAGCAAATTTTGGATAATAAAATGTTCGTTGCGCAGTGCCCACACATGATGAACCAGAGCGCATTAAGAATGCAACTCCCTGCTGTCTCTCTATATGTGGTGCACGTGCTTTTCGAAATTTAAGTAGGAACATTAGCTGACCAGTTAAACATTATTGGTTTTAGTAATATCAGCATCATATCAGATTCGTATTTGAGTAACAAGTTTGGAATTATGAGTGGCACGTTGTTTAGCTTGATGGATACTGGAGCAGTGCTATGCAGGTATGATGATGGTACTGAATATAAAGGCATGTCTGCATGCAAGTCGCGTGACTTTTGTCATTTGGGTCAGTCGACCATTTCAGGCAGTTGGATGAAGATCCTATGTCTCCTAACCCTTCTTGTTCCTCGTCTCTGATTCTTCCCATACAGAACACCGCACGGGCCGCCGGCCGGACCACTGGCTCCCATCGCCTATGTTCCTCTGCCACCCCACCCCCACCCCCGCCCCCACCCGCATCGAGTTTTCTTCATTCGGCGAGGACCCACCACCGCCCCCCACAACCACCTTCCCTACCCGAGCCCCTTCCTTCGCACCGGTGAACTCCGCAAGCTCTGAAAAACCGACTGACCCAATTTTGAAATTTAGTACTGTGATTTAACTAGTGTGGAACAGAAAAGGGGAAAACCATAAGCATTGCGAGTATAGTGTTGAGCGTGCCATGGTGGATCTGAAGGTGCAAACCGGATAAAGGCAACTTCGCGACCAATGTTTGCTTTCAACTAGCAAGTAAGTGATGGACAAGAAATCAAAGTAAAGCAGTGGCGATCTATTTTCTTGCTACGATAAATAAGTTGATCATATACGAAAGAGTATCGCCTCTGGTGTGGCGCCGTGTATGCATCTGTTGAGAATTTGATGGTACTGCGGTAGCGATGGCTGTCGGTGGCATGGAAGCAGATCTAGGAGGGTAGACGGTGGCAGTGGGGCGCGCTGGACGAGACGGTCATAGGAGCGGCGCCGGCAAGGTGGACGACAGCGGGGATGAAGCGAGAGGACGGGATGCAAGGATCCCGGTCCGAAGCCGTGGATGAGAGAGGTCGATCTCTTGTAATGGACGACGACATCGGGGTATCAGCTCCGGCATGGTGGAGGAGTACGGCGGTGGATGGTGTGGCGGACGGAGGATGCTGGGGTAGAGAGGGTGTTTTTGCACCCACAGAGTACGAATGGGGAAGTGGAGGGAGAGAGGAAGGGGGGAACCATGTCTTCATGGCGCACTTGTCTCAAATGCGAGGAAATTTACAAACCTAGCCCCCGTTTCAAATTTCCTACATCACAACAATATTAGTCGGTTGGGGATAGGACAGTAATCTCGCATACACCAAATATTTGTCGACGGGAGTTTGGTTTTGGCGGCCACCGTGTATGAATCAGGGAGGGAGTCGATTTCTGCCGAGGAGACACTGTATTTTGGCGCCCACCATGTATGAATCCGGGTGAGAGGCGGTTATGTCACGTTTGAGTTAAATTACAAACCTATCCCTATCGAAACCTATAGAAATCGAGCCGATAGGCTTTGCGTGGTAGGGATAGGCAGTAATTTCCATCTCGCAGATTTTGGTTTCGGGCGGTTACTGCGACTTTCCCCGCTTCGTTTAAAATTTGCAGAATGCACGTTTACCGTGCGAACTCAATTCGAATCCCGTTTGTATTCTACTTTTTTAGGCAGGATCCATTTTCGATTGGAATAAAATTCTATATACATCATTTTTGTATATACTTTCAAAAGCACAATAAAGAATTCTGCTCCTTTATATGTATAATATGATTTACAAATACAATGATCTCAAAATCCTAAGGTTGAATTCAAAAAATTTAAACCAAATTATGTTCTACTAAAATGTATGGATCAATAATATCTACATATTAAATAACATAGATGCGCGTGAATTCATATGAGTATGCATGTTTGATAGATCAATTTTGGTTTGAGTATGGATTACATGTATCATCATCCTGAATTCAAATATTTGAATCCCTTTTATGTTGACTCTTTTCACACCCATCACTCCCGCATGCATGCTCCTTCATGTAGCTATCACTCTCTTTTCTCCAGCTCACCCGCACACTCGCTTCATGTTTCTCCTATCCTTGCAAACATGGTCTCTTGATGTCTCCCTTGAGAAGTGTCACACTCTCCCTACCATTATACATTACACGGTTTTCATTATCTCTCACGTCTCTACCGTTCTCTGGTATCACTAGGTACCTAATCTTTCTTTTTCACCGCCACACACACACTCTCACTCGTCTTCCACTTTGTATTTCTCTCTATGAGATTCTCTCACACACCCTATATGTCTCTAGATATGACTCATAACACTAAAATTACTCCCTCTCCTGCAGATACAACATTTGTTGCGGTATAAAACTAACATTATTCATTTGTTTACCGACCAAACAAACTCCCCCCCTCTCTCTCTCACACACACAACTCCTGCTTCCACTCCCCTTCCCGACTACCGTCTCCCTCTCTCTCACACAAAACTCTCGCTTTCGCACCCGACTCATATTTCTCTCACAAACATTTATCGACTAGCCTCTAGATAGGTTTATACACCCACACACTTATACGTCTTCAACATATCTCCAATTTTTGATTGTTCCATGCTATTATATTACCCCTTTTGGATGTTTATGGGCTTTATTTTACACATTTATATCATTTTTGGGACTAACCTACTAACCGGAGGCCGAACCCGTATTGCTGTTTTTTGCCTATTTCAGTATTTCGAAGAAAAGGAATATCAAACGGAGTCCAAACGGAATGAAACCTTCGGGAGCGTGATTTTTGGAACGAACATGATCCAGAGGACTTGGAGTGCAAGTCAAGAAGCAGCCGAGGTGGCCACGAGAGGGTAGGGCGCCCCCCTATAGGGCGCGCCCCCCGGTCTCGTGGGCCCCTCGAGGGGCCACCGACGTACTTCCTCCTCCTATATAAGCCTACATACCCCGAAAACATCCAGGGAGCACCCGAAACACAATTTCCATCGCCGTAACCTTCTGTATCCACAAGATCCCATCTTGGAGCCTTCGTCGGCGCTCCATCGGAGGGGGAATCGACCACGGAGGGCTTCTACATCAACACCATAGCCCCTCCGATGAGTTGTGAGTAGCTTACCACAGACCTTCGGGTCCATAGTTATTAGCTAGATGGCTTCTTCTCTCTTTTTTGATCTCAATACAATGTTCTCCCCCTCTCTTGTGGAGATCTATTCGATGTAAACTATTTTTGCGGTGTGTTTGTCGAGATCCGATGAATTGTGGGTTTATGATCAAGTTTATCTATGAATAATATTTGAATCTTCTCTGAATTCTTTTATGTATGATTGAGTTATCTTTGCAAGTCTCTTTGAATTATCAGTTTGGTTTGGCCTACTAGATTGATCTTTCTTGCCATGGGAGAAGTGCTTAGCTTTGGGCTCAATCTTGCGCTGTTCTTACCTAGTGATAGAAAGGGTTGCAAGACACGTATTGTATTGTTGCCATCGAGGATAAAAAGATGGGGTTTATATCATATTGCTTGAGTTTATCCCTCTACATCATGTCATCTTGCTTAATGCGTTACTCCGTTCTTTATGAACTTAATACTCTAGATGTAGGCAGGAGTCGGTCGATGTGTGGAGTAATAGTAGTAGATACAGGCAGGAGTCGGTCTACTTCTTGTGGACGTGATGCCTATATACATGATCATGCCTAGAAAATCTCATAATTATTCGCTTTTCTATCAATTGCTTGACAGTAATTTGTTCACCCACCGTAATACTTATGCTATCTTAAGAGAAGCCTCTAGTGAAACCTATGGCCCCCGGGTCTATCTCTTATCATATTTGCTTCCAATCTACTTTTATTTGCATCTTTACTTTTTTCATCTATATTATAAAATACCAAAAATATATTTATCTTATCATACTATCTTTATTAGATCTCACTTTCGCAAGTGGCCATGAAGGGATTGACAACCCCTTTATTGTGTTGGTTGCGAGTTCTTTGTTTGTTTGTGTAGGTGTGTGGGACTTTTGAGGAGCCTCCTACTGGATTGATACCTTGGTTCTCAAAAAATGAGGGAAATACTTACGCTACTATTGCTGCATCACCCTTTCCTCTTCAAGGAAAACCAACACAAGCTCAAGACGTAGCACACACTCGTGCTTTCACTATTGCATACATGTCTCTCTCCCGCTCCTTGTATCTATGTAGATTTTTCTTCCCGTCTTGAGACACGCCCTCTCGATCATGCACACACACACACTATCACCTAACTTTAAGCTGATACCTCGCGCACACACACTCTTTGTGTCTTTGTCACACGTGCACTCCGTCCTCCTCCTCTCTCCCTCTCTCTCTCTGTCACATGGGCTTTTTGCAACAACTAGCAAGATGCCCATGCGTTGCACGGAACATCAAGATGCATTTGTATGAGTATTTTATCTTGTCGGAGAAAAGGATGAACGAGGGAAGGCCTTATTTGCAAATGTGGAGAGGGGTCTGGGTATATTTTTGCAAAATTGCCAGAGTTTCCTTCCTATCCGTCAGATATAGATCGGACGTCCTATATTGCAGGATGGCAGGCACACCATCATCACCGACTATGCTTTTTATAAGAGTAGTAGGGATAAAAAATAGAGTTGGTGATGATGGTGGGCCTGCCATCCTGCAATATAGGCCGTCTGATTTATATCTGACGGATAGGAAGGAAACTATGGCAATTTACCCACACTCCTCTCCACATTTGCAGATAAGGCCTTCCCTCATTCATCCTTTTCTCCCACAAGATCTTGATGTTCCGTTCAATGCACGGGCATCTTGCTAGTAAGAGTAGAAATTAGACATATACCACTTCTTGAATCTTGAAACCAACAACATTCCTCCCTTCTCATCAAAACCGCCAACAAAATATATTTTGAGCGAAACATAACATATTTTTAGTGATATACGTATTTCCAAACTAGACTCTTTTTCTATCAAATCGGTGAATATATATTAATCTACTTTGATCGTGTGGCAACACGTTGGCACATTGCTAGTAGTTATTACCACTATATAATTTTTTGGACACCAGACAGACGGTGGAGTACATATACGAAGAGAAGAGGCGCACACATGTAGTCGGTCTCTCGCTGTCTCGCACACATGAGAGTTACGTAAAGGCACCGTTAACAAATAAACTCTAAAACCCTAGGTGCACGATTGCTGCATGCGCGAGTACTAGGTACATGGTGGAGCGCACCTTTGTAGGAATAGTCAGATCGCGTGATAATTTGATCCGTAGGAGTTGATGGTCGGGACCACAGGTGAACGACTTGGAGGCGGTGGCTCGCCAGTTGCCACAGATCGAGTAGCCACGTTTAAAATATCATTTTTAGCGGGGTTAAGAGTTCTGATTTTCAATGACGTGTTATAAGTACTAAGTAGTTTTTAGAAAGATTCATATGGAGCAAAAATGGAATTCATAACTACTACTACCTCTGTCCTGGTTTATTGGGCCCTTGAGCCAAAACGCAAAGACCAAGAAAGCACAGATATAGAGAAATTGGAAATAAATTACCTCTCTAATCACCCCTACTAAGGGCCCGTTCGGAAGCTCGCTGACTTCGAAAGCTAGCCAGCTTCTGCAGGGAGCCAGCGTAGCCAGCTTCCCACGGGAGCCAGGTGCCTTTGGCGGCAGAGGAGAGGAGTTGTGCGAGATGCTATGGTCGGTCCCACCAGGCTGGTCTTTCAGCAAAGAGGAAAACGTTTCGACCAGTACTTCGAGGTGGCATTGGGATGTAATTTTGAGGAACTTCTACTTCTACCTTTAGCAAAGCTGGTCTTCCGTCGCTCCTCAAATTTGCACTGCATGATACTTTTCTCCGCGGAGTGGGCTTCTTGGAGTGGGAGTATTCGGCTGGCTTCTCGCAGGGATTTTAGGAAGCTGGCTCGTGGAGCACTTCCAAATGGGCCCTAATTAGGCCTATTTACTACCTCTGTGCATGCAATGGCTATTACACGCATGTAGCCTGCATGCATATCCAATCGAGCAGCCCCATGCGCATGCTTCCATGGGGAGAGTGTTGGAATCAGGGATGGAGGAAATAAAGTGTCGTGCTTAAATGCAGCGTCCTAATAAAAATGGTACAACCTGTGATAACTCATGGGACTAATAAACCAGGACAGAGGTAGTACCTCCTCTGCATATGGTTGTATGTGTTTATGTTGCGAGATGTTGAACCTGGTAGTTCTAGGGAAAATACTATGGTTTAGATGTTGGTTTTCAATAATGAAAATCGGAAGGGGGAAACCCTACTTTGATAAAAAAAACTACTACCTCCGTGCTGGTTTACTAGTCACCATCGTATTTTGGGTCAAAGTTTGTCCACGAATTTTACTTGTAAAATGTGAATGGAAAACGAGATATTGTTATACCCAAACAAAAAAGTACTTGAGGGAGTGATTGCTCTAACACAGACGCGACCTCTCATAGCGCAGGTATTGAACCGGTGCGCCGACCAAGAGGGCCCCACTTGCTGCAGGCCCGGCTGAACACGCCTCCTTGCCGCACGCAATCGGCTTCAGACTGCCCCACATGCCTCCATTGAATCCACACGTGTGCCGGCAACACATCCTTCCGTGAGCCGGCCGGCATTTTAGAACACAAAAAATTACCAAAATATAATTAATTACGCATGGTCTTGACTTGTTGTGCTCGCACTGGTAGCAGGAACTAGAGGTTTTTCTTTATTTATAACTCTCCTCAAACTATTTTTGGCTTTGAAGTGAATCATGGTTGTGGACATTATCTATGAATGTGCAGATATCTGTGAACATGAGTTTGATGTGGAAGTTGAACTTGGAATGTCGGGTTTGCGCGTGAACTATACCATGTCCAATGCTTCGTCTGTTATTGTTTGGAAAGTAATTGTTGTTATTACATGACCCGGAAAAAATTATTTTGTGCCACATCTGTAGATGCACGAACAACACAATAGGCATGCTGAATGGATAAACATTTGAACCTAGCTATTATGAAGGAAATTTTGTATTGACAACAGTTTTAGATAGCAAGAGACGCCTAGCCTGCTCTGCCCCTGCTAGCTTATTTCTGGCTTCTTCTATCTCTTCTTTGGCTTGCGTGAAGAGAGCACCTGATTGCTCTTTTCGCCTCTTCAGGAACTATGCTACATCTCAAGGGCTACTGCACGCTTTCTTTCAACCTTTACTAGAGCCACGAGGACACGAACAACTGACGACTCCACCTGGCTTGTGTGTAATCCAGCATCATCTCGGAATTTGCACCTTGTGTCTAATCCAGCATCATTAGGGAACTAGCACCTTGTGTGTAATCCAGCCTCATTTTGGAAACATGATCGCGAGGTTGACCATACTACCCTCCTCGCAGGAACTGCATCCTGACATGAAGTTACTTGTTTTTTCGATCAATACTCAGAGCAACCCAGATCCATTTAGTAGAAGCCAGATAAACAAGACTCGGAGAAGTGAATTCAAAAGGAAAAATATGTATAAAAAAGACTACAAGGTGAGAACACCCACTTCCTACATCAAGCTAAAAACAAAAGCATTAGGACGATTAAGACTCTTATTATTACACATCGAAGAACACGAGGCTAAGAGAAACAGAAACTACAACATATACACATCAAAGAACATGAGTCTAAACGAAAGTAATTGAAAGGGTGTTACTTACCGAAGCTCGTTTTACAAGTTCGGTGCAGCTCATTTAACTTGCCACGCTCCTTGAAGATGTCCCCAATATCCCGTGTTTGGTCTTCATTGCTGCTTTGCATGTTCGCACTCGTGGTTTTAAAATCTCAACATGGCAAGAAAAATATACTACTAGTAATACTCACGCATCTTGTGGGCAACATTAAAGCACTCGTCTGCCATGTTAGAGCATCTCCAACAGAATCGCAATGCGTGGCGCTTTAAAAAAGCGTTTTCAGTGCTGGGATCAAGAAGTAGAGATAGAGAGTAGAGACTAGAGAGTAGAGGATAGTTCTGAGCATAGATAGATAAAAAATAGATAATTCAACTACTCCTCGTCATCCGCCTCCTCCTCGGTGATGTCCTCCTCCGACGTCTGAATGTAGGCATGAAGATACAGATCATCATCGGATTCCTAGGGCGACGCTACTCCTAGCCTCATGTTGAATTGAGAGTCCGCTTTTCGCCTACGCATGTCCTCGCGATAGGCAGATCGCTCCGCCCTCCTCTTCTCCCTCTCCGCCCTCCTTTGCGCATAGAACTCACGCTCGTTGATGATATCCTGCAGGAAGCGTTGGCGCCACAACGCCATGGCTTCCTCGTCGGTGATGCCAAGATGGAGCTCCCGCCTCCAGTTGTCGCGACGGTCCTCGTCGGTGATAAGCCACGGCAGAGGTGCGAGCTCCTGCGCCCGCTCCCGGGTCGGCATGTTGGGGAAGTTCAATGTTCTATGAGGCCACCAGAGGCACCACACCGCCACGTCATACGCACGAGCGGCCTCGTTGGCGGTGTCGAAATTGCCAAGGCCGAGGCGCATCCCGCGGAACCGGATCTCGGCAGAGAAGCCACGGCATGGTGGCACGGTGGGGAGAGAGCGGTGGCAAGGCACAGAGCGGGGAGAGAGCGGTGGCAAGGCACAGAGCGGCGGGAGGGCGTTGGATTTTATAAAGCGCGCTGGACGCAGTGCGCCAAAACTAGCGCATGCCAGACCGCTTTTTCCCGCGCACGCAGGATCCTTTCCCGACGTCCCTGCTATCTCTACTCTCTTCTCTATTGTTATATTTATTTTAGGTTTAATATTTATCTCTACTTATCTACTCTCTACTTTTTCTTTTAAAAAACAGAGTTGGTGATGATGGTGTGCCTGCCATCTTGCAATATAGGCCGTCCAATTTATATCCGACGTATAGGAAGGAAACTATGGCAATTTTGCAGAAAGATACCCACACCCCTCTCCAGATTTGCAAATAAGGCCTTCCTTCGTCCATCCTTTTCTCCCACAAGATAAACTACTCATACAAATGCATCTTGATGCGTGCAACACATGGGCATCTTGCTAGTTCTAAAAAACTTTCCATCATTTGCCACACTACTGGTTGCAGATGAGGAACCTACCCAAGCACAGCGTGATATATGAGCGACACACAATTACAAGCTGATATTATGTTGGGCAATTGAGGCTATAACCAATTACTTTTATGGGAACAATAGCAACCAGGAAATTTGAAGGGTAGGTATGAAAAAAATTAGAACTGCACATGCAGTGGCGAAGCTAGCAGCAGGTTAAGCCTGGGGCTATAGTATGTTAAACAAATTTCTGTGACTTTCTATACTTTGTATGAAGGAATTATAAGGGAAGTTGTTGCTATGCCTGGGGCTATAGCCATAGTTGCCCCAGGCCTGTCTCCGCCACTGTGCACATGTACTCTTAAGTGATTTGATTCAATACACACATTACCAATCGAGGAGGAGAACGATGGTCGCGGCGGCCTCTATGCATCATGGTCGGCAACGGGAGCCAGTTCATTGTCCACGATATTGGTGCTTCTGCGCTTGGCGCCGGCTTCCGAGAAGCACATCCGAGACCGTGGAAGACGGTGCCGGGGAAGAGGCTCCGTGTACGACGATGGCGGCGGACCGGCTCCAGTGCGGCGTACGAGGTCATCAATGAGGCAGATGCGCTGTGGTGGACGAGTGCGCCGATGTAGAAGGGGAGGAGCACGAAGGCTGCGGTGCCGTGGAGAAGTCTATTTTGCGGTGGGGATAGAAAATGGGGAGTATTCAGGTGTACTACTCTGGGTGCCGGGGTGGGGTTGGCTGGGTAGGGTGAACCTGAAGTTACGAAAACATCCCCCTACCAAGCGTCATCTGTAGGCCTATTCCGAAGGCTATGGTGGTAACTTCCCATTGCTCGAATCAGGGTCGCGGGAGATTTTCCCGCCGACCTCAAAATCTTGTGACACTGAACTCCCCGTGTGACGTTCTTGGTGATTCGGCTAAGCAACTAGCGAGTAGTATGTTAACAAATATGGTAACCACTAGTACTCCCTCTGTTTTTATTAACTCTGCATATTAGGTTTGACCTAAGTCACACTTCCTAAAGTTTGACCAAGTTTATAGAGAAATATAAACATTTACCATAACAAATATGTATGATGTGAAAGTACATTCAATAATGAATCTAATGGTATTTATTTGTTATTGTATATGTTAATATTTTTTGTTATAAACTTTCTGAGAGTTTACAAAACTTGACTTTGACCAATGCTAATACGCGGACTTCAATAAAAACGGAGGGAGTACACATTTGTTTTCTTAGTTTGCAGTGAATTAATCATTTGTTGTAATTGTAAAATAAATATATTAGGCTACTAACTTCGAATGTAATGGTCTATACAATTCAATAGTGACAATCATTGTTGAATTCCAAGATGTATACGAGGTCTATAGTACTTCACAATATGCTCAAACTCACATAATCCCAGTCAAATGAGAATCTAAATGCATTTCATAGTTATTACTTTTTAGGATGCAACAAAAACCAACCATAACTCCAGCGGTGGAGCCAGCGTGTAGGTGTTGGGTTCAGATGAACCCAAATTTTTTTTGACGCCACATATATGTGTATACTGTTGGCACTTGCATGAACTCAATAGAAAATCACGGCTGAACCCATCAAGCTAGCACACACCCGCCAGAAGCCTCTCAGCCAATAATAATTAATTCTTTATAACATCAGTAGCAGTGGCGGAGCTACATTGTAGCCTACAAGGGCCATGGCCCCCCCAGCCTTAACAAAGAATAGGAATGAATTTTTTTATGGGGTGCTTGAATTAGAAAAAGTATATACTTCCCCCCCCCAAACATGTCGTATTTCTGTTTGGCCCCCCTGAAGATTCTTCCTCGCTCCGCCACCGATCAGTAGTCCAACCAAAAGCCCACAGAATGATACATACATTTCACAAAAACAGAAGAAGCCCAAACGTAAATGTAATGCCATACGATGAGATCCATGCAGTCCTCAACCGCTCGATTCCATACTAGGTACGCACGCCACATGGTGCACGCCTCTTGTTTCCCCCAATTTGTTTCCCAACCCGGCAACTCTTTTGACCTCGTCTCTCCATTGCGACGGCTAGTGGCAAGCCGACAATAGCAGATCGGCCGTCGGCAGCGGCTGTCAATTGAAGTCCAAAGTGAAGGAGACGAGGTCACATCATCACCCTTGTACATGTGTTGGAGCCTAGTACACTTGATGATGGTATTACT
This sequence comes from Triticum dicoccoides, assembly GCF_002162155.2. Classification (NCBI taxonomy): domain Eukaryota; kingdom Viridiplantae; phylum Streptophyta; class Magnoliopsida; order Poales; family Poaceae; genus Triticum; species Triticum dicoccoides. Next base: position 656,654,894 of record NC_041387.1, on the reverse strand, counting down.
CTTTGCCCTAAATTGTTTAGTTGCTTTTCCCCAAACTTTAATTGGTGTAGGTTAGAGCGATGTTTTCCAGTAATAAATTGATCATCAGATTCAGATAATGCTGCAGGCACTTAGTACAAATAGCCTCCCAAGGCTTTCTATGCATAGAGAAATTAGTTTAGATGATATGCCTGATCAGATTTAGTGATTACAATGAGAGACAAGCTAGGAATGATGCACTTGCAACTAAAGGTTGGAGCAATTGGAACAAAAAAGGGACAAAATACCCATGTGGGTAAAGGTAATGTTAATAGCTTTCATAATACAACGATACAAAAAGTGATGCTTTGATTAATCAAGATCAATCAATTTAGGTTGCCCATGATAAGTAAATGATCTTCCAAAATACCCAAAATCGAATCAGGCTTAAAATCACTTTTGTTTATATGCCTCTTTGACTTGATGGTATTTATTTTGAACTTGTCAAAGTAACTTGTCATTTTCTCCAATATATTTTAGGAAGATGAGAAGCTACACTTGAAGCTATGAAGTTATTTTGGTGCTGCTCTGTTTATGATATGTCAACAAGGGATTTTATAATTTCACACAATCGGTATGTCTTGCACTCTCCACTTTTATATGTAACCACCATATGTGTTAATCGATATCATATTTCTACTCGCCACATGTCTTTTAATTGATGTGCCCCTATTGTAAGTTTGTATGAAATTGAATGTTACACTTAATTAACCCATATTAAATCCTTACAATGAGATATTGAGTGAACCCATCGGCCAAATTTTCTGGCTCCCCCCTACATAACTCTACATCATCCATTATAAAAGCAACATTTTGAACACATCCCAATGTGTGAATGAAACGTGTAGAGAGAGCTTGCGAAGATGGAGCAGATAGGGCGGGAAAGATTGTATGTATGTGGACGAGAGAGTAGGAGACAAACCTAACAAGCCAGAGAGAGAGATAGAGAGAGAAAGAGAGAGGAAGAAGTTAGGTCTGTGAGAAAGATGGAGACATGTAATATACGTGAGATGCGTGTGCATCCAGATTCTGTACATGGGGAAGGAGAAGAGACAATAGGTTTGATGAGAGAGCTAGAAAAACATGGACGAGAGGGGAAGGATCTCGTGGGTTGAGGGATTGATAATTTTGTGCGAGGGAGAGAAGGATTGATAATTTTGTGCGGGAGAGAGAGGGTGGGGGGAGGAGTCAGTCAACCGTCGTCACATCATCCTGCTTCCAAATGGCCCCGCATTCTCTAGCGCAGTGTGGTCGCCATCTTCGATATCCTTGATGCCCTCTTTGAAGATTGAGGTGTTGTGCATGCTGGGGTGCAGAGAAGCACAAGCGAGAGTGGTCGCCATATAACCTTGGATGGGGATGAATTGTGTGCTCGAGGGAGGGGGCGTGTGTGTGTGTGTGTGTGTGTGTGTGTGTCAGATATTGAGAGAAAACAAACCTATGGAGAGAAATGTGTGTGTATGTGACAGAAAGCTACATGCTAAACAGGGTTTTCACGAAGAGATTGTGCATGCGAGATAGAGAGCGATGTGCGGGCCTTGAGGTGGGCAAGGGCCGGGTGAGGGTGTCAAAATGTGTGCGTTGATGCATGTGAGGGACGGACGAATCGAGAGAGATGGTTGATGTGTTACAGATGCTCCTCTCTATATCTCTCTCTCTCACACACAAGTAAAATAGAAGACCGTTCTCTCATGTATACACAACATATCGACATCTGTCTATGTCTCACTCATGCATGATCATTTGCACATTCACACCTCTCTATGTCTCTATCACATGCACACCGTCTCCACATTGCACTTCTGCCACAACATACATATGGAAACATACACATGTTCTCTCTCAGTCACACACACAAAATCAGTATTAAAAAAACTAGGGCACACCTAAAACATCCAAATTGAAATAAACATGAATTGGACCTAGATTCAAATATATGGAAATATTGTAGCATCAAGAACTTTTTCAGGAAAAAAAGTTGAGTAATATTCGGGAATTTTTTTGACACACACAAAAAGGTTCGGTGGATGTCCTTCGAGCACGACACGGTGATGCACCGTTCGATCGACCTCGCGGCCGGGGTTCACACACTTGCACAGGATTCCTTATCGTAGTTGTGGTAACTAATATAAGCGCTGCCTCAGTCTAATGTTCAAGTGTACTAGTACAGTTTTCTTTTAAGTTTTACCAACCCTATATAAAACTAAACTAATCTCCCATACGCGCACTCATCAATATGCCGCCGCCGTTGCGCATGCCGGCGCCCGCCTGCTCCGGCCAACAATTTATCGCCCATCATCGCTGATACATCTCCAACATATCTATAATTTTTGATTCTTCCATGCTATTATATTACCTCTTTTGGATGTTTATGGGCTTTATTTTACACATTTATATCATTTTTGGGACTAACCTACTAACTGGAGGCCCAACCCGTATTGTTGTTTTTCTTGCCTATTTCAGTATTTCGAAGAAAATGAATATCAAACGGAGTCCATACGGAATGAAAGCTTCGGGACTGTGATTTTTGGAACAAACGTGATCCAGAGGACTTGGAGTGCAAGCCAAGAAGCAGCCAACGCGGCCACGAGGGTGGAGGGCGTGCCCACCCCTACAGGGCGCACCCCCTATCTCGTGGCCCCTCGGGCGGCCACCGACGTACTTCTTCCTCCTATATATACCTACGTACCCCGAAAACATCCAGGGAGCCACCAAAGAAATATGTCCACCATCGTAACCTTCTATATCTGTGAGATCCCATATTGGAGCCTTTGCCGGCACTCTGCCGGAGGGGGAATCGACCACGGAGGGCTTCTACATCAACACCATAGCCCTTCCGATGAGTTGTGAGTAATTTACCACAGACCTTCGGGTCCATAGTTATTAGCTAGTTGGTTTCTTCTCTCGTTTTGGATCTCAATACAATGTTCTCCCCCTCTCTTGTGGAGATCTATTCGGTGTAAACTCTTTTTGCGGTGTGTTTGCCGAGATCCGATGAATTGTGGGTTTATGATCAAGTTTATCTATGAGAAATATTTGAATCTTCTCTGAATTCTTTTATGTATGATTGAGTTATCTTTGCAAGTCTCTTCGAATTATAAGTTTGGTTTGGCCTACTAGATTGATCTTTCTTGCCATGGGAGAAGTGCTTAGCTTTGGGTTCGATCTTGCGGTGTCCTTACCCAGTGACAGAAAGGGTTGCAAGGCACGTATTGTGTTGTTGCCATCGAGGATAAAAAGTTGGGGTTTATATCATATTGCTTGAGTTTATCCCTCTACATCATGTCATCTTTCTTAATGCATTACTGTCAGGACCGGTTTTCCAATAAAAATATTTATTGAGAAACCAATCTTTTGAGTCCAGTATGAGAGAAATTCTCCTCACTGGTAGACAATTTCTTGATACAATAAGCCAGTAGCATAAAATATATTACAGGGTTGAACTACGATTGCTCAACCAAATTATTACAAGCACGCCAATAACATAATGGCGGACATGACACAGTGGTGTGGAGACATACTACTGACTCGAGGATAGGGCGGTGGTGGAAAAAACACAGCGGGGAGAGAAATACAAGACTCTAAGTCTATCATCTCATCGAGCGTCGAGGTGAGGCTCGATGAATTTATTTGGTAGCGGAAGCGGATATAAAACAGTGACCAAATCCAGGGTCGCACGAGACTGACTGGGACTCCTCTAAGTGTCGGACTCGCTATCGAACTCTTCATCCATGAGATCGCCTTCGTCAGCATCTGGCCAAATCAACAAGCCAGTGAGTACTTTGAAAGTACTCGCAAGACAGTTCGGACGTAAGATATAATAAATGCATGCATGGATGCGTCATGAATATATTCACCAATGTTCATTCAAAATTATCATAACAAGGTAAGTAAAAGGGAAACGGCGGTAGTCCGCCTGAAATCCCAACAGAACATAAATAATTTCCGATCGGGTGTCTGAAGCGACGCCTCGAAAGGTGAACAAATAAATATAAGGAAAAAGATGCCACAGTCGGGCGTCTTAGCGACACCACATAAAGGGCTTTTAAAAGAAATACCTCAGTCGGACGTCGGGGCGATGTCACAGAAAGGGCTTTAAAAGAAATGCCACAGTCGGACGTCGGGGCGACATCACAGAAAGGGCTTTAAAAGAAATGCCACAGTCGGACGTCGGGGCGACATCACAGAAATGGCTTTAAAAGAAATGCCACAGTCGGACGTCGGGGCGACATCACAGAAAGGGCTTGAAAAGAAATGCCACAGTCGGACGTCGGGGCGACATCACAGAAAGGGCTTTAAAAGAAATGCCACAGTCGGACGTCGGGGCGATATCACAGAAAGGGCTTTAAAAGAAATGCCACAGTCGGACGTCGGGGCGACATCACAGAAAGGGCTTTAAAAGAAATGCCACAGTCGGACGTCGGGGCGACATCATAGAAAGGGCTTTTATGGGCAGATAAATAATAATCATAATAAACTTTTAATTCATAAGAATAAAAGGGTTAGTCCATCCACAGGAATATCCTTTAACCGGAATTATCACTCATGCGAAACACCGGAGTCTCTCTCATCAACACTGTCATTGTTAGGACAAGATAATACGAATTTGGACATGGATAGATGATTTGGAGGGATATATGACTCTGCAGAGTTTGTACAAAATTATTCCCACAGCCAACGGATTTCCGTAGTCACGAAGGACTAGTTCCGTTTACGGTATTTCGGAAGAAAACACAGTTAACCAGTACACACCCATCATACCTCCGATGCTAGGAATCACCCTAGACATCGTCCAAGAAAAACTTTTGAGACGGGGAGATCACAATCTCGAATAGCATGGGATCAAATTTATATACGCGCGCTCTAAGGGGTGCCCCCCTCTCGGTCCCAACCGGAAACACCCATGCCCCCTGACCGGATGACTGGCTTTAATCCAGGGCCATGGAACCATCATCACGGCCTCTCCTCTTTGGTGTGTACCATGAAAGCGGTTTGCAACTTACTAAACCATATTCCTTGCGGAAAACATGTGGTAGTACATGGAAGGAAATGAGAGGTACTGGACCGATATGGTTTGACGCTGAAGTCACATATTCTGGCGTAAGACTGGAAATGCTACAACACTGCCATCTTACCCATCCTCATGCCAACACATGGCCATTCATATTCACATTCATCCACGTATGGATCATCGAACTCACTTACCTCATTATCACATAAAATAACGTTCATCGATATGCTTCTCAACATGCCATGAAACTAACTAAATGCAAAACATGCCAAGACACTCATCATATCAAAAGTTCAAACATGCTTGCCTGGTTCGGAGTAGTCGGAGCCTAGCTCGGTGAAGTTCGCGGCTTCGTCACCTCCTTCGGTATCTACGGTATAAAGAAAATATATGCGCTATCGTAAATACCAAGGAGTGCACAGAAAGTATACCAAATATTTTTCAAATAAATCTGATAAAAAACTAGACAAAATTTTAAAGAGAACAGAAGAAGAATGAATGAAAAATACTTTTCTGTTTAAAAGTTATAAAGGTTTTTGTCCAGGGACTCATCTGTAATGAAACAGAAGATTTCCAGGGGTTAGTTTATAAAAACAGAAAACGCTTCGGCAGAAACTACGCCAGCCCAAAGAGAAAACGCATTCTGCCCGAAGGCGCTTCCAGAAAACGATTCAGAGGAGAGAGCAGAGAGGCTGACGGTGGGGTCCCACTTGTCAGGTTTAAACATTCAAACGGGGCGGACGAAGCTCGTCGGCGCCCGAGAGCCGCGGTGGTCGCCGGCGGTGATCCACGGCGAGGCAGGGAGATCGGGGAGTACCTCCGTGCTCAGGGCGCCATTCCGCGTCGATTGGTGGTGGTGGCGGTCGCCGGCGAGCACTGTGTCGACGGTGGCCCCTGCTCCGGCGGACGGTGGTTCGGACGACGATGGAGCTCGTCGGAGAGGGCTGCAAGGTTCAAATTGACGAGGGGGTTAGAGTGCTAGGTGTGGAAGAGGGCTACGGACGAGGTTTGGGCGCCGGAGATGGCCTCACCAGAGTGAATCGAGCTGGAGGCCGAGGCGGGGCGAGGCGGCCGGAGCTGGGGGAGAAGACCTCCTCGAGGTCCCCCTAGTGGCCTCACTACTAGAAAAACCCCTACTAATGGCGCACCTAATATGGCCATTAATGGCGCATCTGTGGTGCGCCATTAACAGCACGCCATTAGTAATTTTTACTAATGGCGCACCACCTGGTGCGCCATTAGTATCTGGTATACTAATGGCGCACCGCGGGTGCGCCATTAGTATAGGCCAGCGTGCGCCATTAGTATGCCTCCCAGGGGCCATGTATACCCAGGTGCTTTGGCATACTAATGGCGCACCACCACTGGATGCGCCATTAGTAACCGCAGCATACTAATGGCGCACTACCCAGTGATGCGCCATTAGTATGCACTGTCATACTAATGGCGCACTGTCCTGTGATGCACCATTAGTATGAATATTAGGTTTTTCTTATCTTTTTATTTTCTGTTTTTTGCACAGGTTACAAAATGTATAGTTTGACAAAATATAGACATCACACATCAACAACAGATTCATCGAATACAATAGAAGATTAGTCTTTGAATACAATTCATCATATTAGTCTCCGAATACAATTCATCATATTAGTCTCCGAATTAAAAAGACCGAACAAAGATAGAACATTATATTACAAGTCTCGAGACCGCGAGTAGCGAGTTTGTCTTCACATTACAAGTCGATATCGATCATCTAAACTACCATCACATAGAAGAGAGCTGCGGTCATCACGATGAGCATCATCACGATGAAACTCGTCTTCATCCGGTTCCTCCAACGCTCCCTCCCCTCTCCCGCTAGATAGCGGGCGTATCTAGATTCGGCCTCGGCCCTAGTGGTGTACCCTTTGTAACTGTTACCGCTGAATTGGTGAACCTGTCTCCGACACTCCTCCCAGTCATCGTAGACTCCGGGAACCTTACCCTTGTACACGACATACGTCGGCATCGCTATGCACTAGCCAAACGAAACGTTAATACCAATTCACAGACAATACATAAGCAATATATAATTATGCAACAGAACGATCGGAAGAGAAAAGGAAGACATTAATAGCATCGATTACATCTAAGTTGAATGACTCTCGAAACCAAAGAGACATACTACAAGTTCATTAAAGTTTAATTACAACATGAGCCAATCGATGTTTCAGAACTAGACAACTCGACTCAAGGGACTAGAGCGTGGATGAAGCCGCCGTCTATCGTGGGAGTCATGAAAGAACGGGCGTTGTCATCCTGCATTTGTAGCATTGTGTCGATGTCACTGTTGGACGGTTGATTTCTGAGGTAGAACTGCCCCGAGGTACGAAGGACATCTTGATGGATGATTTCCGCAAACTCCGACTGGATGCGAAAGAATTCTTGTCGGAGGTCCGCGTCCTGGATTGCCGACACGCTCGCGGCCCAATCTTTGAGTTTACTCGGTAGCAGAAGTTGATGATGGTCCCGTACGATCGCCCGCATGTGATGGATGGCGTAGTAGGCACCCTTCTGACCGCCAGGCGGCTGCTTGACGCAGCAGAACGTCGTATTGTGGGAGAACACATGCTTGCCGTACTTACGAATAGGCCTGGTGAAGGTGCCTCCAGATTGGGCGTAGCCGGGGAGAACATCATCAAGAACCTTCTTGACATTTGTGTAGTCTACGTTCGACTGACGGTCCGGGTCGAAATACGTGGCCATGGAATATTTGGGGCTTAGGAGGATGAGCGTGCAACGTGTGTCACTGCAGAAAACACGGAATGTTAAAAGAAAAACGATCGAAAAGTAAGAATTCATATGTTACGGGCCGGTTGAGGGGAGGACTTACTCGGGAAAGTAAGGCACGAGGAAGTTATCCTTATCTTGGTTTGCCAGAATGACGCCTTCGAGGTAAGAACTCGTGACTTGCCGGTCCCCAGCGCTGCCCAAGATCTTGGCACGCATGTAGAAGGGGTCGACTATCACGATGTCCGGGGTCTTGTCGCGAATGATCCGCATCTCCATACTCAGCGAAAATAGCCGAACGAAGGTGTAGTGCAGCGGATGAAGGTTCAACATAGCGTGGATGTCATCAAAACGCAGGACGATCGTACGCCCGATGGAGTTATCCACAAAGCCCTTGCCCTCTGGCACCTTGGCCGCGAAAACCGGGTATGCCACATCCTTCTCCCTGAGACGCCGCTTCTCCAAAGCAAGAACACTGTCATGCAGACTCCGCATAGCACCGGTTGCAGCATTGAGCATATTTGTCGGTAGCATCGCCCTACCCGCCACATGCACCCTCCTCAAGATATCCTGCGGTGAAGGTGGCCCGTCCTGAGCACGGATCGTACTCGGTGCCGGCTGGCTCGCACCCTTCTTAGTATTTCTTTTGCGTGCCTCCTGTAATGGGACCGAGTTCTGCTCACAGACCGCCTTCTTGAGTGTGTTGGGGCTGATAATATTTCGCACCTCGCCTATCTGAGGCTCGGTGAAGTCGGCAGCTGGAGGCGTCTCCTGAGAGCTGAACGCCAGACGGCGCCTATTGCAACTTGGCTTCTCCGCGGTACGAGCTAGATCGCACACGTCTTTTGTTGGGTTTGGTTCTTGAGAAGGAGGCCCCATGAAGTCGCCATCGTACCCATGCTCGGCAAAGTACTGATCGATGCTGCCAAATGTATCATCGTCGTCGTCGTCGTCGTTCTGATCCTGTGCCATATGCATGTTTGGATCCAGTGGCATAGGGATGTCCGGCACCGTTACGGCGGTCTTGCCATGGGGCCGACTTGGCGCCGGCACGACTGGCGGTGTTGTCTTTGGGGTGGTGTCCCCCGCCCCCAAACGAATCTGGCTCTTCGGCCAAAGCAGGGGCCAGCTCAGGCAGGCGCTGAGGGTCATCACGTCATCATCGTCGGCCCCGACGGGTCGAATCGGAGGTAACAAGTCGTCGCAGCCTGGCAGCACCCGAACCAGTTGAACCCTAAACAAGTTGGGTGGCATCTGGGTACCGTGGAACAAGGGGTTGCCCGGTTGAACAATTTTGCCCTTGGCGACATCGACCAACTCGTTGTTCACGAAGTGGAGGAGAGTGCACGGAACGTCGGCGGCGCCCTGCGAAAACATGTAGGGCGTCAGGGATGCCCAGTCAAAGGCAAGGAGATGAAGTCCTCGGCCGAGAGAGGCTTAATTAGTTACCGTGATGATGGCATCGAGCTCGGCTAATGTCGAGGCACCGCCAACGGCAGGCGTGCAGTTGACGGAGCGGCCGCTTGCTGAAGAGGTGCCGGCCGGCGTACACCTGGGTGCATTAAGCTCCCGTGCCGGCGTCGGAGACACCAATGCCGCCTCCGCCGGAGGCACCAATGGCCCCGCCATCGCATTATGCGAGTTGCTGGCCGTGAAGCTAGGAATCGGGGGCGGCCCCTGTTGGCCGCCCGCAATCCACGCACTCAACCCCAGATCAAGGTAGGCACAAGGGCGGTGATCGTCGCTCCGAGTCGTTGTTCCACTTGCTCTTGGACAATCTCCGGAATCCGCGCCACCTGTGCCTTGAGTTCTTGAACCTCTCGCGCCTGGCTTTCCGAGCTGGTCTTTTTCTCCTTCCGCACACCAGCGGTATAGTATGACCCCCATTTTGTCGACAAGCCTTTGCCGGCCACACGACCAACTGACGTCGGCTTACTGAGCTTATCCTTGTTCTTCATTATATTCAACCCCCTATTTAGAGTGGTGTCCCAAGGGTTGCTCTTAGTCGACCCCGCGCTACTGCTTTCAGTCGCCTGCGGAAGGAATGTGAACCATTTAGAAATTCGGCTTCATTAATTAGAATGCAACCATATGGAGCTAATTACGCGGGGGTGTATTCCTTACCAGAACAAGCTCAAGCCGCCTGGTCTTCGGATCCGTGGTAAGCTCCTTTGTTTTCGGGTCCTTCTTGTACCGGGCCCTGACAAAGTTCCTGGTCTGCTTGTCACCGTATTTATCGAAGAGGGGCGGTAGGCCTTGCTCGGCACGGTCCGCCTCCTCCTTGTCCCATATAGGCTCCGCCACTCTGTAACCGCCGGGACCGAGTGTGTGTTCCCCTATGTTCAGCTCCCGCATTTGTTTCCCCCACTCACTTGATTGGGAGCTTGCGGTGCTCGACAATTGATCTTGAAGTCGTTGTAGTCATCTTCGGTGATCGAAGGATTTTTCTCCTTGATCTTCTCATAACTCTCACCTTTCTCGATCATTCTCTTCACATTGCTTTTCCAAGTAGACAGGGCCTTGCTCATCTTCGTGAGGGCAGCATTGTTCACTTTATTCCCTTTGAGGCTTGTGTTTTCGAATTCAGCGGGGAACTTGTATCGTTCGTGCAGCTTCGTGAAGAGGAGGTGGCGCAAATTCCCTCGGTCAGGATGCCTCAGGTTCTCGGTGTTGATCGAGACGGTGCTCCGGACAATGCACCCGAGCTGAAGCGAGTACCCCTTGACTATTCGTTCGGGCGCCATTGGATTCCCGTTGGAGTCCACTTCAGTAACTTCCTCCTTGAGGGTGCGGAGCACGATCGGGCGCCGGTCCTTCCGTTGCCTCTTCGGCTGGCTGCTATCTGTGCGTGCGCCGCCATCATCAGTGGTGGCATCCTCGGCGGCACCATCAGTGGTGGCATCAGTGTGGTCATCCTCGGCGGCACCATCCGTGGTCTCAGGATCGGTGGGGAAGGCGGCGGCCTCATACAAGTGAGGTTGTTCCTCCATCTCCTGGGACAGCTCCCAGAATGCCTTGCCGCCCGAACCCCCGGCCTCATCGTTGTGGGCCATGTTTCTCTGTAAATAGAAACAAAGTTTGGTCAAAAAGTTGGTTATTGTTAAGGAACAAGATCATGGTTTCATCATTTTGGGTTTGTCGACACCGAGGCATCCTAAAATCTAAGCTTTTATCATTGAGGGTTTTTCGACGCCAAGGCACCCTGAAAGCCTAACTTTTCATCATTTCGGTTTTTATCGACACCGAGGCACCCTAAAAGCCATGCATTAGTCACAAGTACGCCGGGGCACTTGATCCTACTTTATTAACTACTAAGATACCCCGGCCTATGCATTAGTCACAAGTACCCCATATGTCCTATTTTTAGCAAAGTCATGCTAAAATTCACGGAAAATTTCAGCATGACCTTTGCTGAAAATAGGACATATGGAGTACCCGAATTTGCCGGAACGGAAGTTAATCGACATTCCGGCAAACTCAAGGGCCTCTCGGGGTACCTGCAAAATCATCACGACACGATGGTCGGAGACAAAACCCAGCAAACTAGCAAAATCATCACAAATTGTTTTCTGTTAAAGATGATCATCATCTTTACAAGTCTTTCTTAATGTGATCACAAGTAATTCAGAGGCATCACAAGTAATTCAGAGCATCACAAGGCATTAGTAGTTCAGTACATGAACAAGTTTTACAAACCCATATAAGAACAAGTGAATTCTAGGGCCATTGACACTCCTGGTTTTCTACAAACACCAAGTACTAGGGCACACAAAAGTTCTGAAATTTGTGTGCCTAACTGAATTAACTGAATTTTCAGTAACCGAATAAACTGAATTTTCAAAACTGCAAGAAGCCAATTAAAAAAAATCCAACAGCACTAGAACTGAGCTGATTGACAGTAGTTTTGTTCACTGTTATGAAGAGAAACTTGTTCTTGTAAGAAAGGACTTCGCGTGTGGTTTGGAATATTCAGAAATCAAGTTGAAATATAAAACCATATAGAGGTAGGTATGCTACAAGTCTACAACATATATACTAATTAATCAACTGCAATCAGGAGACAGTTTCTTCTTCTAAGTCCATCTCACGGTTCGCTGAATTAAGAAAAATACATCATCATTTCAGAAAAGCTGTTTGATACTAATTTTTTTATAAGACAGTAGCATTTAAAAAGCTGTTTGATACTAATTTTTTTTATAAGACGGTGCGCGGGGTGCGGGGGGTCGGCGGCGGCTGTTGAGTAGGGGAATCGAGGGTGCGGGGGGTCGGCGGCGGCGGCCGGTGGACTGGGGGGTGCTCGGCGGCGAGGGGGGCCGGATCTGGCGAGGTGGGATAGCGATCGAGATGGCGGGGGATCGAGATCGAGTGTCCATGAAATTTAAAAATATTCATGATAGTTCAAAAAGTACCCATGAAATACAATCGAGAAATGAAGGCTATGATTTAAATACAATCGATCTTAGCTAGCTATCTGTTCACAATCTTCTTGCCCTTCTTTTTCGCAAATGGAGTTCTTCTATGGAACGGACATCCTTTAGGTAGGGTGGTCCTGCTTCTTCTTGTGGTGTATGCTGCTACTTCATCATCGTCGTCATGTTCGATCCTCGGGTCGCCGTACTTGTCGAAGTCTTGCTCATTGGCTACTCCATCCATTCCGATGATCTTCCTTTTGCCTCTCCTCACGACAACATGACTGGGCTTTGGCGGGTCGGTAATGAAGAAGCATTGGTCCACTTGGGAAGCCAGTACCCATGGCTCATTTTTCGCGGTGACGTTTGCGCCCGCGGTCTTGGATTTGGCTTCGGGTATAACCATGGTGGTGAAATACCGGTCTTCTTTTATGACGTTCTTGGCCCATCTGACACGGAACATCGGGACCTTCTCTCCAGCGTAGCTCAGCTCCCAGATCTCCTCGATCCTTCCGTAGTATCTGTCCTTGTCGTTACCGGTGTAGGATTCCATCGTTACCCCGGAGTTCTGATAACCATCGCTCTTCATGTCCTTGGCCTCGGTGTAGAATGTGTAGCTGTTGATATCGTACGCCTCATAGGTCATCAGGTTGTGCTCGGCGCCCTGTGACAAGGCGAATATGAGTTGTTCTTCCGCGGAAGAATCCTCATGTAAAGGGTACGACAGAAGCTTATGCTTGAACCAACGCGTGAAACATGAGTTGTGCTCTTTGAGTGTATCACCGTCCGTCCTCTGTTGGCCTCGGTCATTGTACGTCTTTTTAATAAAGGTTTTGTGCTCTACCACCCAAGGATCGACCACGTCTATGTGTTGTAGCGCGACTAGGTTTGCTCTTTCAAAGTCGGCGAGTGGACCCTCGAAGTCGACATGCATTTCGCGGCGACCCTCACGGTGACCCCATCCAGCGAGCCTGACGAGGTGCCTGTTGACGGGCAGACCAACGGGGTTCTCGATGCCTAGATAATTCGTGCAGTAGGAGATGCACTCTTCGGTCAGAAAGCCCCTGGCTATGCTTCCTTCTGGACGTGACATGTTGCGAACGTATCCTTTGATGACACCATTCATCCTTTCGAACGGCATCATGCTGTGCAGGAACGTCGGCCCGAGTTGGATGATATCCTCCACTATATGGACCAGCAGATGCACCATAACGTCGAAGAATGCGGGCGGGAAGTACATCTCAAGCTCGCATAGTATCACCACGATCTCTTCCTGTAGCCTTCTGAGTTGCCTCACGCCAATCGACTTCCGAGAGATGACGTCGAAGAAGTTGCATAGGCCAAATAGCGTTTCACGGACGTGCGCGTCCATGATCCCACAGATTGCAACTGGAAGTATCTGCGTCATCAGCACGTGACAGTCGTGAGACTTCATCCCGCTGAATTTCTGCTTCGCTGGGTCTAGGTATCTGCTTATCTTCCCCGCGTAACCGTAAGGAAGTTTTACTCCTAGGAGGCAGGTGAAAAACTGCTCGATCTCCTCCTGACTTAGAGTGAAGCACGCGGGAGGGTAGTCATTTCCGGTCTTCTTGGCCTTTTTGCCTTTGCGACGACTTTCTGTGTCCTGCTTCGCCTCATCATCATCATCATCATCATCATCATCATCATCATCATCATCATCATCATCATCATATATAGCGTGAAGCTCCTGCCTGATGCCCATTGATTTCAAGTCTGCCCTTGCTTTCGGCCCATCTTTGGTCCTCTCTGGCATGTTGAGCAGGGTACCAAGCAGACTCTCGCACATGTTCTTCGTGATATGCATGACATCAAGGCTGTGAGGCACACGGTGGATCTTCCAGTACGGCAAGTCCCAGAAAACAGACCTCGTTTTCCATACCTTCAGCAGCGGCTCTGGCGCCTTTCGCTTCTTTCCCGGCTCTGGCGCCTTTTGCTTCTTTCCCGGCAGTGGGCAGTCTTTCCAATTTTTCAACAGCTTGTCTATTTCCTCGCCGCTCCTCGTACACGGGCGTTTTCGGGGTTCGGTTTCACCATCGAACAGATCCTTGCGTTTCCTCCACGGGTCATCATCGCGAAGCCACCTTCGATGTCCCATGAACACGGTTTTCGAAGACCCGAGATCTCTATCTAGCTGGCGATACGTTGTGTCATCCATGCACCTTACGCATCCAGAAAATCCGTGGACTACCTGCCCCGCAAGATATCCGTAACCGAGATAGTCGTGCACCGTCGTGAGCAGTGCGGCTCTCATAGGGAAATATTCTTTCTCTGCGGCGTCCCACGTATTGGCTGGCGTTTTCCACAGCGTGTCAAGCTCCTCTTTCAGCAGCCCCAGATACAGATTAATGTCGTTCCCTGGTTGTTTCGGCCCTTCAATTAGCATACTCATGTGAATGTACTTCCTCTTCATGCACAACCAGGGGGGAAGGTTGTACATCCACACAAACACAGGCCAGGTGCTATGTGTGCTTCTCTGGCTGCCAAACGGATTGACTCCATCGGTGCTCGCGCCCAGCACGATGTTCCTTGGATCGTTCCCAAATTCTGGGTATTCGAAGTTCAATGCTTGCCACTGGCTCGCATCCTTAGGGTGACTCAGCATCTTGTCTTTTTTATCTATCTCCGGATCATTTGCGTCATCTTCTCGCTTCTTCTCCTCCCTATCCGCGTGCCAACGCAGGAGCTTTGCTACCTTAGGATCCGCGAAATACCGCTGCAGACGAGGAGTGATCGGAAAGTACCACACCACTTTTCGAGGAGCTTTCTTCCTCTTCTTGTATCGAGTGACACCGCACACCGGACATATTGTAGACTCCGCGTGCTCGTCCCAATAAATGATGCAATTGTTCATGCACACATGGTATTTCACGTGCGGTAAATCTAGAGGACACACGATTTTCTTTGCCTCCTCCAAACTGGTCGGGCACTTGTTCCCCTTGGGAAGACGTTCGTGCCAGAATGACATGTTCTCGTCGAAGCATGCGTCGGTCATTTTGTGTTTTACCTTCATCTCCAGAGCCATGAGCGTTACTTTCAGGCGGGTATCCTCGGGCCTGCATCCTTCATACAACGGAGTAACCGCGTCTAACTCAAGTTGATCCATCTTGGCTTTCTCTCGGGCGGCAGCTCTTGCGTTATCCGTCTGCTTGAGAAGCAGCTCTTGAATATGAGGGTCCTGCACCCAGCCCATCGATGGTCCAATGTCGTCTGCTCCGCCGGCATCATCATCATGTCCTGCATCTTCTACATGATGACTGTGTACAGCATCACCGTCGTGATCATCTCCTGGGGATTCTTCGTCTTCTCGCCCCCCCGAGCCGCGGTGGTTGTCTTGCTGCCCTTCCTCATTTCTTGCCCGGCCCCCATGAACGACTTCGTAGTCATCATCATCACCTTGCCACCGATAGCCATCCATGAAACCACGCAAGAGCAGGTGGTCCCGCACCTGCCCGGAATCCGGGTCCGCAATAAGGCTATTCAGCTTGCATCTTCGACACAGACATCTTATCTCCATCTCGTTCTTTTGAAGCATCTCGGCCTTCGCGGACCTCAAAAACCTATTCACGATGCCTTCGGTCATCGTGCGGACCATGGTCGCCTGCGGGGTAGAGCAAAACGATATTTTAGAACCAAGAAAAAATTTGGCATGACTTTCCCTAAAAATAGGACCAAAAAGAATGCTTAATGCCAAAATTCTTGCCGAAACAGAAATGAATCAACATTCCGGCAAAATATTGGCAACTATCGCATTTCAAATACCGGTACACCTCCAAACACAAACACATATGCAACACCACAAACATATGCAACACCACGAACATACATAGATCTAGCTAGGCCATAAAAAGTGCATGTGCACATTGTTTGTAGGGAGAACAACATAAATATAGCTTCCCCCCTTACTTACCTAGCAAAACAAGGTAACTTAACCACTTAATTTGAATGAATCTATGGTGCAAATGAGGTGAAAAAGAGGAGGCACCCGAGACAAGGAGGAGGCGGTGGAGAGAATGAAGTGGGGAGAAAGTGAGTGTGGGAGGAGAGGCTGTCCAAAATATCTTGTTGCTGCCCACTTACTAATGGCGCACCAGCAACAAATGCGCCATTAGTAATCCAGGTTACTAATGGCGCACCCCCTGGCGGTGCGCCATTAGAACTTTTGCAAAAAAAGGAATAAAAGCAATAATAAAAAAATTAACATTAGTGGCGCACCTCCTGGATGGTGCGCCATTACTAGTTACAACTAGTAATGGCGCACCACCAGGGGATGCGCCATTAGTATGTTTGGACAGGCGCACTAGTTCAAAAAAAAATTTGGTACTAATGGCGCACCGTGGTCAGGGTGCGCCATTAGTAGTTTCAACACTAATGGCGCATCAGAGGGTGGTGTGCCATTAGTATATACTAATGGCGCACCACTTCTCTGGTGCGCCATTAGTGTCATTTCCATCTATAGCCCTTTTCCTAGTAGTGCCTGGCGGGGTGTTGGTGAGGAGTGGTGATGCTGCGTGCACGAGAGTGAGCTCGGGGCCCCTTTATATAGGCGGTCCGAGGCGGTTGCCGTGAACGAGGATCACCGGCGAGTGATTACGGTGGCGCAGTGCTCGGTCAGGGTGGTTAGGGGGTCGAGCGTCATCACGGGGGTTCAATGGGTCCGTTTTGGTGCTAAACTGGCCGAGGTTTGGGTGTTAAGGGCGAGCTCGACGGAACGGGGATGGCGCGGGCCCGTCGGCGGCGGAGAGCGCGTCCCGTGCTTGCCGGCCACGGTGGCTGTGCCACGGGCGTGCGCTGGCATGCATGAGGCCACGCGGAGAGCCAGGGGGCTTTGGGCGGCGCTGAACGGCGTTCTGCCGTGGAGTGTCTCCTGTCGGCCGCCACGGGAGGTCCCGACGCTGCAGAAGACGCCGGCGAGGGCGGGCCAGCGAGCTACCGACACCAGGTAGGCTCCACGCACGCGTGTGAAGCTTCGGACAAGAGGAAGAGGCGGCGAGGAACGTGCCAAGGGCACTGTGGCCGCGTGACTGAAACTGACGGACGAAGACGACACTGAAGACTGAACTTACTGAATTTGCAAAGGAACAGTGTAGCTCAGGTGTTCGACAGAATGAAAATGGCATCTAGGGATTTTTCCTTGAGCTGATACTTGGTGGAGTGGCTTCTCATTGCTCAAATAGGTTGCCTGAATTTTGGTGGAATTTTTGGAGTAGTGTAGATATGAATTTCATCAAATTTGGCAAATCTGGTCCAAACTTGTAGAGACTGAATTTTGAAAAATTTGAAAAGAGAAGGAGTGGATCAAGATGGTTCTGAGGTGTGGGTACAAAGGACTATCCAGGGGAGTTGGTGTGAGGTCAAAACTCAAGTGAAAAAGAGTACTTGATTTGAAAATCACTATGGCTCCAAATAATTTTCAGAATTGATTTGAGAGGGAAAATAATTAGAATAAAATCCAAAACTTGTTTGGATTAGTTGGGACAGAGAACTTAGGTTGATCACAAGGTGTAGGGGAGATTTTGGAGGGTTTTACCACATGGGAACAATGCAAAGTCAAGGGTGGTTCCAAGATATGAAAATCCTCAAATTTTCATAGAGCTTCATTTTAAAAGAAAAATAATTTAAACTCCCAAAAATAAGTTTTGAGAGGGAACCAACAGAGAAGAAGTTTTCAAAAGATCAACCACCAAAGTTTGAAAAAAATAAAATCCTTGCCAAGGCAAAGGAAGTTTTTAAGTGGAAGGTTTTTTCTGAAAAAGAAAAATTTTAAATAGCCTCTCCTCAAAAACCACAAAGTTTTTGATAAAAACCAAATAAAAATTTTGGAGTGTCACAACACCTACCCCCTTAGGAAAATCTCATCCCCGAGATTTCAGCTGATCCTTAAATAGGTGTGGATGCTCAGTCCGAAGAAAATCCTCTCTTTCCCAAGTTGCTTCACTGTCGGTGTGATTGCTCCACTGGACTTTGAAAAACTTGATGGTCTTCTGTCGGGTCCTCCTTTCAGATTCCTCTAATATTCTTACGGGATGTTCTCGATAAGTGAGGTCTGGCTGCACATCAATGTTTTCATGGGATACTTGTTTCTCTGGGTTGCTTACATACTTCCTCAATTGCGAGACATGGAACACGTCGTGGACATCGGATAATTCCTCGGGTAAGTCTAGCTGGTAGGCTACAGTGCCTCTTCGTGCCACTATGCAGAATGGTCCAATGAATCTTGGTGCAAACTTTCCTTTAATCTTAAATCGTTGCAATCCTCTCATAGGGGATACGCTCAGGTATACGAACTCACCGGGTTCGAAGCTGGCCCTACGATGTTTCTGATCATAATAACTCTTCTGTCGACTTTGAGCGGTCTTAAGTCAGTCTCTGATTAGCTTGACCTTTTCCTCGGCTTCTCTGAGCATGTCTGGTCCGAAGATGCGGCTGTCTCCGGTCTCTGACCAATTTAACGGGGTACGACATCTCCGTCCGTACAAAGCCTCAAATGGTGCCATTTGTAGGCTGGCCTGGTAGCTATTGTTATACGCGAACTCGGCGTATGGCAGGCTTTCTTCCCAACTGGTTCCATATGTGAGGACACATGCTCTCAGCATGTCTTCTAAAATTTGGTTTACGCGTTCAGTTTGTCCATCAGTCTGTGGATGGTATGCGGTACTGAAGGCTAGTTGGGTTCCCAGAGCCTGTTGTAAATGCTCCCAAAATCTTGAGACGAACTGAGTGCCTCTGTCGGATATTATAGTCTTTGGGACATCGTGCAGACAAACTGTGCGGGAAAGATAAATCCTGGCAAGCCTCTGAGTGGTGTAGGTTGTCTTCACTGGAATAAAGTGTGCCACTTTGGTCAACCTGTCAGTGATGACCCATATGGCATCATTCCCGTGTCGTGACCGAGGTAGTCCGACAATAAAATCCATCCCTATTTCATCCCATTTCCACTCAGGTATTTTGTTAGGTTGCAGTAGTCCAGCTGGTCTCTGATGTTCAGCTTTTATGCGTTGACATGAGTCGCAACATGCAATGAAGGCGGCTATGTCCCTCTTCATACCGTGCCACCAAAATCTTTCCTGAATATCCTTATACATTTTGGTTCCTCCAGGGTGGATCGAATATGGAGTGGTGTGTGCTTCAGCTAAAATTTGCTGTTTAAGGTATTCTATGTTTGGCACGCATAGCCTTTCTCCGTACCATAACATTCCTTCATTGTCTATGACGAATTTCGAGGCCTTGCCCATATTCAACTTTCTTTTAAGTCCTTCAATGCTGGGGTGACCGGGTTGAGCTTCTTTAATTTTGTCCACAAGGTTGGGTCGTATTTCCAAGTTTGATATGGTGCCTTCTGCTACCATCATCAAGTTGAGCTTGGCAAATTCTTGATGGAATTCGGGCCTCAAGCTGTGCAGATAGTTTCCGTTGGAGCTGGGGTTCCGACTCAGGGCATCGGCCACTACATTTTCTTTCCCTGGATGGTAATGGATCCCAACATCATAATCCTTTACCAATTCCAACCAGCGTCGTTGCCGTAAATTTAGTTCTGGCTGCGTGAAAATATATTTGAGACTTTTGTTGTCCGTATATATTTCACATCGATTCCCAAGTAAGAAATGCCTCCATTCCTTGAGTGCATGAATAACTGCTGCCATTTCTAAGTCATGAGTGGGATAATTTTCCTCATGCTTGCGAAGTTGCCTTGAAGTGTAGGCGACAACCTTGCCTTCTTGCATCAACACGCATCCGAGACCCTTTCTGGACGCGTCACAATATACTTCAAAATTCTTGTGTATGTCGGGTACAATTAATACCGGTGCTGTTGTCAATTTCCGCTTTAGCTCTTGGAAACTTTTCTCGCAGGCTTCTGTCCACTCAAATTTCTTATCTTTCTTGAGCAATTGTGTCATAGGCTTGGCTATGGTGGAAAATCCTTCAATAAATCTGCGGTAATATCCTGCCATTCCCAAGAAACTCCGTATGTCCGTTACGCTGGCTGGTGATTTCCAGTCAAGTACGGCCTTAACTTTCTCTGGGTCCACTGCGATACCGTCTTGAGTCAGCACGTGGCCTAGAAAACCTACTTGTCTTAGCCAAAATTCGCACTTGCTGAACTTGGCATACAATTGGTATTTTCTTAGCTCTCCTAGCACAATCCTGAGATGTTCTGCGTGCTCTTCTGGTGTCTTGGAGTATACCAGAATATCGTCGATGAATACCACGACGAACTTGTCCATAAACTTCATAAATACTTTGTTCATGAGGTGAACAAAATATGCTGGGGCGTTAGTTAATCCAAATGGCATCACTGTGAACTCGTATAGTCCATATCTGGAGGTGAAGGCTGTTTTGGGGATATCTTCCGTTCGCACCTTCAATTGATGGTATCCTGACCTTAAGTCAATTTTTGAGAATACTTTGGCCTGAGCGAGCTGATCAAATAAATCATTTATTCTTGGCATCGGGTATTTGTTTTTGACTGTGACCATGTTAAGTGCTCGATAGTCAATACACAATCTTAGTGTTCCATCCTTCTTTTTGGCGAATAAAATTGGTGATCCCCAAGGTGAGGAGCTGGCTCGAATGTATCCTTTTTCCAGTAATTCCTTTATTTGCTTCTTCAACTCGACCAACTCGGATGGTGCCATTATGTATGGTTTCTTGTATATGGGGGCGGTTCCTGGTGCTAGCTCAATGCGGAATTCTATTTCTCGGTCTGGTGGCATGCCTGGCAGCTCTTCAGGGAATACATCTGGAAATTCACACACTACTGGAACCTTGTTTAGCTCAGAAACGTCCACCTTATTTAATCTCGGTTGCCGGGGTCTTCTTCCTTCCTTGGCTGATACTCTTATTGTCTTCCCTTGGTGGTGTGTGAGAATCACGGTCCTGTTGTAACAGTCGATGAAACCTTTATTGGTGATTAGCCAATCCATTCCTAGGATGACATCCAGTCCTTTATTTTCCAATACAATAAGATTTGCGTGAAACTCCAATCCTTTGAACTCAATGACCACATTTTGACAGTAATTCTGAGAAACTTGCTGAATCCCAGGGGACTTGATGATCATGGATTTCTCCAAAGGAAGTATCGAAAATTTATTTTGCAAAGCAAAACTTTTCGAAATGAAAGAGTGAGAAGCTCCAGAATCAAACAAAACCATTGCAGGTATTGTGTTGACAGGAAACGTACCGAGTACGATATCCGGAGCATTTTGTGCCTCCTCTTTGGTCACGTTGTTCAGATGACCCTTCCTATGGTTATTGTTGGGATTGAAATTGTTTCGCTTGGGTGCTGAATTATTGTCGCCGTTGTTCGGCTTTGGGGTTGAAGTCCTTGGCTATGGGCACTGTTTGGCATAGTGCCCTTCTTCTCCACAAGCGTAACAAGTAACGCCAGGGCGATAGGTGAATTCCTTGTCCCTTGCATGAAAATTCTTGATTGGGCGTGAGGCATTGGATGAGAATTTGTGTGTCCCACCCTTTTGAAAATCTGTCTTGCTTTGGTGATTGCGAGCGAGATTCGTCTGGTCCCTTTTTCGTTTGCGGATATCTTCCAGACTGCGTCTCTCATTTTCCAGAGTAATGGCTTTGTCCACCAGTGTTTTAAAATCAGGAAAAGTGTGCACGACCAGTTGGCATTTAAGCGCGGGCGCCATACCGTCAAGGAATTTCTCCATCTTCTTGATTTCAGTCATACGTTCCTCATTGGCGTAGCGGGATAATAGGGTAAATTGACTGTTGTAATCTGACACTGTCATGTTCCTTTGTTTGAGGTCATCGAATTCTCTCTTCTTGATTTTCATAACACTCTTAGGAATATGTGCACCACGGAAACCTTCCTTGAAATCATCCCAGGTTATGTCAGTTTCGTTGGGATGCATGTGCAAAAAATTCTCCCACCACGATGCGGCTGCTCCTGTGAGATAGTGTGGAGCATATAGTACTTTCTCGAGATCTGAACATTTTGCAATAATTAATTTCCTCTCCATATCTCGAAGCCAGTCCTCGGCTTCAAGAGGCTTGTCAGTGTGAGAAAATGTTTGAGGACATGTCTTTTGTAGCTCAGATAACTTGGAATGCTGTTGATACTGTCCATGGTGATTTCCCATGTTGATGACTTGGTTCATCATCTCCCGATGTTGTTGCTGACTCTGCTCATAAAGGCGGCACATTTGTGAAAGTGCCGATTCACTGCCCTGTTGGCTTGACTGTCCCTGAGTGAACTCGTTGTTGGGTTGTGTATCATAATTTTCCTCTGGTGGAGTTGGCATGGAGCGTGTCCAAGGACGAGACATTTTTCACTCTGGGGATATATTTTGTAAAACTCATAAGAAAAGCGGAAAGAGTCGCAAAACAAAACCATAAATGCATAAAGTTGGCAGATATAATTAAATATCCAAGCTTACTTAAGAAAAACAAATCGACTTGCGCACGGAGAAGGACTGCTCATTACATATCTTATACGCGGGCGGTAATTATACAATACATCACTCAGGATATGCGTACATAATCCTGACATGTTATTTAGGCTAGTGCACTCCTCCAGATCCTACATGATGCGCAAACAGGCTACTTCTCACAACCTATGTACATATCTTACAAAGCGGTACAATACACGGCAGCTAAGCGTACTCAGGCGGAGATGTTGACGATCTCCTTTGCCCTGCCGAGGGCGAGGCGTAGCGAGGTTGGGGACTCGACTTCCTCCTCGCTAATAGGCTCCATACGTGTAGTGTTGCGCAGAGCGGACGGAGCGGTTGCCAGGGGCGGAGCAACACGTACAGGAGTGGGCGCGAAGGTTGGTGCAGTGCGTGCTGGAGTGGGCGCAATGACTTGGTTGAATTCTTCGGTAGAAGGCAGGCGACGAGCAGGCGTAAAAGATGCTGATGACGAGACAAAAGTCAGTGGCGGAGCGATGGGTAGGAGCTCCCTCTTGTTGGCAGCACAGGCATGGACCGAGTCCATGCGGGTAGCTACGAAGTCGTCCACCAGGTTTGTCGAAGGCTGCCTCCAGGGCCCAGAGATACTCAATGAGCATCTCAAAAGCCTCGTCTCGTTCTCCTCTGGCGCAGGAGTATGCGTAGTGACAGGTGTAAGCCACATGGCACGGAAGATAACGGTAACGACGAGTCTTCATCACGGGAAGGACATCCCTGAGACGAGCTATCGCCTCGCGGGCTGCCATCTGCATAGCATGCCTCTCCGTAGGCATGGCTCTTCCCATGAACCGGAAGCGGCGTAACTCACCACGCCCTCCCTTGAACTGCCCCGCGGCCTGGTGCATGGTCAGACTGTCGTTGACTCGGTGCTGGCAGAGTGTGAAGACTGGGCGTACGGATGGCCCCATCGCGACCTAAACGATGAAAGAAAGAAGCTTGACGAACCCATCGGGTACGTTGGCGAAGGTCTGAGACTCGCAGCTGTTGTCGGCCATCTACAAAAGTAGGCAAAAATTCTGCATGGTCAGATCATAAATTTATGCTGACTGACAGAAAATGACTACAATTGCAAAAATATAAATTAGCTCTATCATGGTAATAACCAATTAGCGATCGCACCTAGTGGCTTCCTACAGTCAGCCTGGCTCTGGTACCAAGCTTGTCAGGACCGGTTTTCCAATAAAAATATTTATTGAGAAACCAATCTTTTGAGTCCAGTATGAGAGAAATTCTCCTCACTGGTAGACAATTTCTTGATACAATAAGCCAGTAGCATAAAATATATTACAGGGTTGAACTACGGTTGCTCAACCAAATTATTACAAGCACGCCAATAATTATACATAATTGCGGACATGACACAGTGGTGTGGAGACATACTACTGACTCGAGGATAGGGCGGTGGTGGAAAAAACACAGCGGGGAGAGAAATACAAGACTCTAAGTCTATCATCTCATCGAGCGTCGAGGTGAGGCTCGATGAATTTATTTGGTAGCGGAAGCGGATATAAAATAGTGACCAAATCCAGGGTCGCACGAGACTGACTGGGACTCCTCTAAGTGTCGGACTCGCTATCGAACTCTTCATCCATGAGATCGCCTTCGTCAGCATCTGGCCAAATCAACAAGCCAGTGAGTACTTTGAAAGTACTCGCAAGACAGTTCGGACGTAAGATATAACAAATGCATGCATGGATGCGTCATGAATATATTCACCAATGTTCATTCAAAATTATCATAACAAGGTAAGTAAAAGGGAAACGGCGGTAGTCTGCCTGAAATCCCAACAGAACATAAATAATTTCCGATCGGGTGTCTGAAGCGACGCCTCGAAAGGTGAACAAATAAATATAAGGAAAAAGATGCCACAGTCGGGCGTCTTAGCGACACCACATAAAGGGCTTTTGAAAGAAATACCTCAGTCGGACGTCGGGGCGACATCACAGAAAGGGCTTTAAAAGAAATGCCACAGTCGGACGTCGGGGCGACATCACAGAAAGGGCTTTAAAAGAAATGCCACAGTCGGACGTCGGGGCGACATCACAGAAAGGGCTTTAAAAGAAATGCCACAGTCGGACGTCGGGGCGACATCACAGAAAGGGCTTGAAAAGAAATGCCACAGTCGGACGTTGGGGCGACATCACAGAAAGGGCTTTAAAAGAAATGCCACAGTCGGACGTCGGGGCGACATCACAGAAAGGGATTTAAAAGAAATGCCACAGTCGGACGTCGGGGCGACATCACAGAAAGGGCTTTTATGGGCAGATAAATAATAATCATAATAAACTTTTAATTCATAAGAATAAAAGGGTTAGTCCATCCACAGGAATATCCTTTAACCGGAATTATCACTCATGCGAAACACCGGAGTCTCTGTCATCAACACTGTCATTGTTAGGACAAGATAATACGAATTTGGACATGGAATAGATGATTTGGAGGGATATATGACTCTGCAGAGTTTGTACAAAATTATTCCCACAGCCAACGGATTTCCATAGTCACGAAGGACTAGTTCCGTTTACGGTATTTCGGAAGAAAACACAGTTAACCAGTACACACCCATCATACCTCCGATGCTAGGAATCACCCTAGACATCGTCCAAGAAAAACTTTTGAGACGGGGAGATCACAATCTCGAATAGCATGGGATCAAATTTATATACGCGCGCTCTAAGGGGTGCCCCCCTCTCGGTCCCAACCGGAAACACCCATGCCCCCTGACCAGATGACTGGCTTTAATCCAGGGCCATGGAACCATCATCACGGCCTCTCCTCTTTGGTGTGTACCATGAAAGCGGTTTGCAACTTACTAAACCATATTCCTTGCGGAAAACATGTGGTAGTACATGGAAGGAAATGAGAGGTACTGGACCGATACGGTTTGACGCTGAAGTCACATATTCTGGCGTAAGACTGGCAATGCTACAACACTGCCATCTTACCCATCCTCATGCCAACACATGGCCATTCATATTCACATTCATCCACGTATGGATCATCGAACTCACTTACCTCATTATCACATAAAATAACGTTCATCGATATGCTTCTCAACATGCCATGAAACTAACTAAATGCAAAACATGCCAAGACACTCATCATATCAAAAGTTCAAACATGCTTGCCTGGTTCGGAGTAGTCGGAGCCTAGCTCGGTGAAGTTCGCGGCTTCGTCACCTCCTTCGGTATCTACGGTATAAAGAAAATATATGCGCTATCGTAAATACCAAGGAGTGCACAGAAAGTATACCAAATATTTTTCAAATAAATCTGATAAAAAATTAGACAAAATTTTAAAGAGAACAGAAGAAGAATCAATCAAAAATACTTTTCTGCTTAAAAGTTATAAAGGTTTTTGTCCAGGGACTCATCTGTAATGAAACAGAAGATTTCCAGGGGTTAGTTTATAAAAACAGAAAACGCTTCGGTAGAAACTACGCCAGCCCAAAGAGAAAACGCATTCTGCCCGAAGGCTCTTCCAGAAAACGATTCAGAGGAGAGAGCAGAGAGGTTGACGGTGGGGTCCCACTTGTCAGGTTTAAACATTCAAACGGGGCGGACGAAGCTCGTCGGCGCCCGAGAGCCGCGGTGGTCGCCGGCGACGATCCACGGCGAGGCAGGGAGATCGGGGAGTACCTCCGTGCTCAGGGCGCCATTCCGCGTCGATTGGTGGTGGTGGCGGTCGCCGGCGAGCACTGTGTCGACGGCGGCCCCTGCTCCGGCGGACGGTGGTTCGGACGAAGATGGAGCTCGCCGGAGAGGGCTGCAAGGTTCAAATTGACGAGGGGGTTAGAGTGCTAGGTGTGGAAGAGGGCTACGGACGAGGTTTGGGCGCTGGAGATGGCCTCACCAGAGTGAATCGAGCTGGAGGCCGAGGCGGGGCGAGGCGGCCGGAGCTGGGGGAGAAGACCTCCTCGAGGTCCCCCTATTGGCCTGGCGGGGTGTTGGTGAGGAGTGGTGATGCTGCGTGCACGAGAGTGAGCTCGGGGCCCCTTTATATAGGCGGTCCGAGGCGGTTGCCGTGAACGAGGATCACCGGCGAGTGATTACGGTGGCGCAGTGCTCGGTCGGGGTGGTTAGGGGGTCGAGCGTCATCACGGGGGTTCAATGGGTCCATTTTGGTGCTAAACTGGCCGGGGTTTGGGTGTTAAGGGCGAGCTCGACCGAACGGGGATGGCGCGGGCCCGTCGACGGCGGAGAGCGCGTCCCGTGCTTGCCGGCCATGGTGGCTGTGCCACGGGCGTGCGCTGGCATGCATGAGGCCACGCGGAGAGCCAGGGGGCTTTGGGCGGTGCTGAACGGCGTTCTGCCGTGGAGTGTCTCCTGTCGGCCGCCACGGGAGGTCCCGACGCTGCAGAAGACGCCGGCGAGGGCGGGCCAGCGAGCTACCGACGCCAGGTAGGCTCCACGCACGCGTGTGAAGCTTCGGACAAGAGGAAGAGGCGGCGAGGAACGTGCCAAGGGCACTGTGGCCGCGTGACTGAAACTGACGGACGAAGACGACACTGAAGACTGAACTTACTGAATTTGCAAAGGAACAGTGTAGCTCAGGTGTTCGACAGAATGAAAATGGCATCTAGGGATTTTTCCTTGAGATGATACTTGGTGGAGTGGCTTCTCATTGCTCAAATAGGTTGCTTGAATTTTGGTGGAATTTTTGGAGTAGTGTAGATATGAATTTCATCAAATTTGGCAAATCTGGTCCAAACTTGCAGAGACTGAATTTTGAAAAATTTGAAAAGAGAAGGAGTGGATCAAGATGGTTCTGAGTTGTGGGTACAAAGGACTATCCAGGGGAGTTGGTGTGAGGTCAAAACTCAAGTGAAAAAGTGTACTTGCTTTGAAAATCACTAAGGCTCCAAATAATTTTCAGAATTGATTTGAGAGGGAAAATAATTAGAATAAAATCCAAAACTTATTTGGATTAGTTGGGACAGAGAACTTAGGTTGATCACAAGGTGTAGGGGAGATTTTGGAGGGTTTTACCACATGGGAACAATGCAAAGTCAAGGGTGGTTCCAAGATATGAAAATCCTCAAATTTTCATAGAGCTTCATTTTAAAAGAAAAATAATTTAAACTCCCAAAAATAAATTTTGAGAGGGAACCAACAGAGAAGAAGTTTTCAAAAGATCAACCACCAAAGTTTGAAAAAAATAAAATCCTTGCCAAGGCAAAGGAAGTTTTTAAGTGGAAGGTTTTTTCTGAAAAAGAAAATTTTTAAATAGCCTCTCCTCAAAAACCACAAAGTTTTTGATAAAAACCAAATAAAAATTTTGGAGTGTCACAATTACTCTGTTCTTATGAACTTAATACTCTAGATGCATGCTAGATAGCGGTTGATGTGTGAAGTAATAGTAGTAGATGCAGGCAGGAGTCGATCTACTTGTCACGGACGTGATGCCTATATACATGATCATGCCTAGATAATCTCATAATTATTCGCTTTTTATCAATTGCTCGACAGTAATTTGTTCACCCACGTAATACTTATGCTATATTCAGAGAAGCCACTAGTGAAACCTATGCCCCCCAGGCCTATCTTTTATCATATAAGCTTTCAATCTACTTTTATTTGCATCTTTACTTTTTGCATCTATATTATAAAACACCAAAAATATATTTATCTTATCATATTATCTCTATCAGATCTCACTTTCGCAAGTGGCCGTGAAGGGATTGACAACCCCTTTATCACATTGGTTGCGAGTTCTTTGTTTGTTTGTGTAGGTTCGTGGGACTTGTGAGGAGCCTCCTACTGGATTGATACCTTGGTTCTCAAAAACTGAGGGAAATACTTACGCTACTGTGCTGCATCACCCTTTCCTCTTCAAGGAAAATCAACGCAAGCGCAAGACGTAGCAAGAAGGATTTCTGGCTCCGTTGCCGGGGATGCTTCCACCAAGTCAAGTCAAGATTCGACCTCCCGCCAATGTTCGATTTCTGGCGCCGTTGTCGGGGTGGTCTTTGCTCAAGTCAAGACATACCAAGTACCCATTATAAACTCATCTCCCTCGCATTTACATTATTTGCCATTTGCCTCTCGTTTTCCTCTCCCCCACTTCACCGTTGCCGTTTTATTTGCCATCTCTTTCCCAATCTCTCTCTTTTCCGCTTGCCTTCTTCTTCCCCTCTATTTTGCTTGCCTCTTTCTGTTTGCTTGTGTGTTGGATTACTTGTTGCCATGGCGCAAGATAATACCAAATTGTGTGATTTCTCCAATAACAATAATAATGATTTCCTTAGTACTCCGATCGCTCATCTTAATGATGTTGAGTCTTGTGAAATCAATGTTGCTTTGCTGAATCTTGTTATGGAAGATCAATTCTCCGACCTTCCTAGTGAAGATGCCGCTACTCATCTAAACAACTTTGTTGATTTGTGTGAGATGCAAAAGAAAAAAGATACGGATAATGATATTGTTAAATTGAAGTGATTTCCGTTTTCACTTAGAGATCGTGCTAAAGTTTGGTTTTCGTCTTTGCCTAAAAATAGTATTGATTCTTGGAACAAGTGCAAAGATGCTTTTATCTCTAAGTATTTTCCTCCCGCTAAGATCATCTCGCTTAGGAACGATATTATGAATTTTAAACAACTTGATCATGAGCATGTTGCCCAATCTTGGGAAAGAATGAAATTAATGATTTGCAATTGCCCTACTCATGGTTTGAATCTATGGATGATCATACAAAAATTTTATGCCAGATTAAATTTTTCTTCTAGAAATCTTTTAGATTCGGCCGTTGGAGGCACGTTTATGGAAATTACTTTAGGAGATGCTACAAAACTTCTTGATAATATTATGGCTAATTATTCTCAATGGCAGACCGAACGATCTACTAGTAAAAAAGTGCATGCTATAGAAGAAATTAATGTTTTGAGTGGAAAGATGGATGAGCTTATGAGATTGTTTGCTACTAAGAGTTCTTCTATTGATCCCAATGATATGCCTTTATCTACCTTGATTGAGAATAATAATGAATCTATGGATGTAAATTTTGTTGGTAGGAATAATTTTGGAAACAATGCTTATAGAGGAAACTCTAATCCTAGACCGTTCCCTAGCAATTCCTCTAATAATATGGAAATTCCTACAATAATTCTTATGGCAATTTTAATAAGATTCCCTCTGATTTTTAAAATAGTGTGAAATAATTTATGATTTCTCAAAAGAATTTTAATGCTTTGCTTGAAGAAAAATTGCTCAAAGTTGATGATTTGGCTAGGAACATTGATAGACTTTCGCTTGATGTTGATTCTCTTAAACTTCGATCTTCTTCTCCAAAGCATGATATGAATTAGTCTCTCAAAGCTATGAGAAGTTCCATTGACGAGTGCAAAGAAAGAACCGCTAGATTGCGTGCGAAGAAAGATTGCTTTGTAAAAGCGTGTTCTTCTAGTTCCTATGAAAATAATGATGAAGATCTTAAAGTTATTGACGTGTCCCCTATTAGATCTCTGTTTTGCAACATGAATCTTGATAATAATGAGACTGCAGATGAGTCAACTTTATTTAGAAGGTGTCCCAAGAATTCGGAGTTTTTAGATCTTGATGCTAAATTTGGTAAAAGTGGGATTGGAGAGGTCATGACTTTAAATAGTATTGAACCCACTATCTCGGATTTCAAGGAATTTGATTATGATAATTGTTCTTTAGAAAATTGTATTTCCTTGTTGCAATCCGTTGTTAATTCTCCTCATGCTTATAGTCAAAATAAAGCTTTTACCAAACATATCATTGATGCCTTGATGCAATCTTTTGATGAAAAACTTAATTTGGAAGTTTCTATACTTAGAAAACTTAATGATGAGTGGGAACCTACTATAAAGATTAAAATTAAAGATCATGAGTGTTTTGCTTTGTGTGATTTGGGTTCTAGTGTTTCTACGATTCCGAAAACTTTATGTGATATCCTAGGTTTTCATGATCTTGATGATTGATCTTTAAATTTGCACCTTGCGGACTCCACTATTAAAAAGCCAATGGGAAGAATCAATGATGTCCTTATTGTTGCAAATAGAAATTTGGTGCCCGTAGATTATATTGTTCTTCATATAGATTGCAGTCTTTCTTGCCCTATTGTTCTTGGTAGACCTTTCCTAAGAACGATTGGTGCGATTATTGATATGAAGGAAGGGAATATTAGATTCCAATTTCAATTAAAAAAGGCATGGAGCACTTTCCAAGAAAGAAAGTCAAATTACCTGATGAATCTATCAGGCGAGCTACCTATGAATCAAGTGCCAAATATGGCACTACTTAGATCTATCTTCGATTTTATGCCTAGCTAGGGGCGTTAAACGATAGCGCTAGTTGGGAGGCAACCCAATTTTCTTCGTGTTTTTTGCTTTTGTTCCTGTTTAGTAATAAATTTTGCATCTACTTTCTGTTTAGATGTGTTTTTATGTTTTAATTAGTGTTTGTGCCAAGTAGAACCTATAGGATAACCTATGATGATAGTTGATTTGATTCTGCTGAAAAACAGAAACTTTGCACTCACAAGAAAAAATTAAATAAATCACAGAAACTAGATTTGCATTTATTCTTTTTGCTGCTGTTCAATAAACAAATTGTTTAGGACGTCCTATTTTGGTAGTATTTTTAAAGTTCCATAAGTTTGCGTTAGTTACAGATTGCTACAGACTGTTCTATTTTTGACAGATTCTGTTTTTCGTGTGTTGTTTGCTTATTTTGATGCATCTATGGCTAGTAAAATAGTTTATAAACCATGAAGAAGTTGGAATACAGTAGGTTTAACACCAACATAAATAAATAATGAGTTCATTACAGTACCTTATGTGGTAGTTTTGTTTTCTTTCACTAACGGAGCCTATGAGATTTCCTGTTGAGTTTTGTGTTGTGAAGTTTTCAAGTTTTGGGTAAAGCTTTGATGAACTATGGAATAAGGAGTGGCAAAAGCCTAAGCTTGGGTATGCCCATGGCACCCCAAGATATTTAAAAATAGCCAAAAGCCTAAGCTCGGGGATGCCCCGGGAAGGCATCCCCTCTTTCGTCTTTGTTCATTTGTAACTTTAATTGGAGCTATATTTTTATTCGCCACATGATATGTGTTTTGCTTGGAGCGTCGTGTATTATATTAGTCTTTGCTTTTTAGTTTACCACAATCATCCTTTCTGTACACACCTTTTGCGAGAAGCCTACTTGATTGAAATTTATTAGAATACTCTATGTGCTTCACTTATATCTTTTGAGCTTGATAGTTTTTGCTCTAGTGCTTCACTTATATCTTTTAGAGCACGGCGGCGGCTTAATTTTGTAGAAATTGCTAGTCTCTCAAGCTTCACTTATATTATTTTGAGAGTCTTTTAGAACAGCATGGTATTTTCTATGGTTATAATTGGTCCTAGTATGATGAGCATCCAAGTTGGGTATAATAAAAACTATCATAGGAAGTGAATTGGATGCTATGATCAATTTGATACTTGATAATTGTTTTGAGATATGGAGGTAGTGATATTAAAGTCATGCTAGTTGGGTGATTATGAATTTAAAAAATTCTTGTGTTGAAGTTAGCAAGTCTCGTAAAATGCACGTATGGTTAAATTTGTGTAACAAATTTGAAACATGAAGTGTACCTGGCTTGTGCATCCTTATGAGTGGCGGTCGGGGACGAGCGATGGTCTTTTCCTACCAACCTATCCCTCTAGGAGCATGCGCGTAGTGCTTGGTTTTTGATGACTTCTAAACTTTTGCAATAAGTATATGAGTTCTTATGACTAATGTTGAGTCCATGGATTATACGCGCTTTTACCTTTCCACCATTGCTAGCCTCTTCGGTACCGTGCATTGCCCTTTCTCACCTTGAGAGTTGGTGCAAACTTCGCCGGTACATCCAAACCCCGTGATATGATACGCTCTATCTCACATAAACCTCCTTATATCTTCCTCAAAACAGCCACAATACCTACCTATTTATGGCATTTCCATAGCCATTCCGAGATATATTGCCATGCAAATTTCCACCATTCCGTTCATCATCATCATGACATACATTACTTTTGTCATATTTCCATTGCATGATCATGTAGTTGACATCGTATTTATGGCAAAGCCATCATGCATAATTTTTCATACATGTCACTCTTGATTCATTGCACCATCCCAGTACACGGCCAGAGGCATTCATATAGAGTCATATCTTGTTCTAGTTTCGAGTTATAATTCATATGTTGTAATCAATGAAAGTCTGATGATCATCATTATTAGAGCATTGCCCAAAAAAAAGGCCAAAAAAAGTAAGGCCAAAGAAAAAAAAAGTAAAAAAAGAAAAAAAGGAAAAAAAGAAAATAAATAAAAGGGGCAATGTTACTATCTCTTTTTCCACACTTGTGCTTCAAAGTAGCACCATGTTCTTCATGTAGTGAGTCTCATTTATTGTGCTTCAAAGTAGCACCATGTTTTTCATATAGTGAGTCTCATATGTTGTCACTTTCATATACTAGTGGGAATTTTTCATTATAGAACTTGGCTTGTATATTCCTACGATGGGCTTCCTCGAATGCCCTAGGTCTTCGTAAGAAAGCAAGTTGGATGCACACCCACTAGTTTTCTTTTGTTGAGCATTCATTTATAACTCTAGTGCATCTGTTGCATGGCAATCCCTACTCCTCATGTTGACATCAATTGATGGGAATCTCCATAGCCCGTTGATTATCCTCGTCAATGTGAGACTTTCTCCTTTTTTTTGTCTTCTCCACACAATCGCCATCATCATATTCTATTCCACCCATAGTGCTATATCCATGGTTCATGCTCATGTATTGCGTGAAGGTTGAAAAAGTTTGAGATTATTTAAGTATGAAACAATTGCTTGGCTTGTCATCGGGGGTGTAGAATTTGGGAACATCTCTGTGTGACAAAAATGAAGCATAGCCTAACTATATGATTTTGTAGGGATGAACTTTCTTTAGCCATGTTATTTTGAGAAGACATGATTACTTTTATTAGTATGCTCGAAGTATTACTATTTCTTTTGTCAATATGAACTTTTATTTTGAATCATTTGGATCTGAACATTCATGCCACAATAAATAGAATTACATTGAGAATTATACTAGGTAGCATTCCACATCAAAAATTCTGTTTTTATCATTTACCTACTTGAGGACGAGGAGGAATTAAGCTTGGGGATGCTTGATACGTCTCCAACGTATCTATAATTTTTGATTGTTCCATGCTATTATATTACCTGTTTTGGATGTTTATGGGCTTTATTTTACACATTTATACCATTTTGGGACTAACCTACTAACCGGAGGCCCAGCCCGTATTGCTGTTTTTTTGCCTATTTCACTATTTCGAAGAAAAGGATATCAAACGGAGTCCAAACGGAATGAAACCTTCGGGAGCGTGATTTTTGAACAAACGTGATCCAGAGGACTTGGAGTGCAAGCCAACAAGCAGTCGAGGCGGCAACGAGGGTGGAGGGTGCGCCCACCCCTACAGGGCGCGCCCCCTATCTCGTGAGCCCCTCGGGCGGCCACCGACGTACTTCTTCCTCCTATATATACCTACGTACCCCAAAAACATCCAGGGAGCCACCAAAGAAATATTTCTGCCACCGTAACCTTCTGTATCCGCGAGATCCCATCTTGGAGCCTTCGCCGACACTCTACCAGAGTGGGAATCGACCATGGAGGGCTTCTACATCAACACCATAGCCCTTCCGATGAGCTGTGAGTAATTTACCATAGACCTTCGGGTCCATCGTTATTAGCTAGTTGGCTTCTTCTCTCTTTTTGGATCTCAATACAATGTTCTCCCCCTCTCTTGTGGAGATCTATTCGATGTAAACTCTTTTTGCGGTGTGTTTGTCAAGATTCGATGAATTGTGGGTTTATGATCAAGTTTATCTATGAGAAATATTTGAATCTTCTCTGAATTCTTTTATGTATGATTGAGTTATCTTTGCAAGTCTCTTTGAATTATCAGTTTGGTTTGTCCTACTAGATTGATCTTTCTTGCCATGGGAGAAGCGCTTAGCTTTGGGTTCGATCTTGCGGTGTCCTTACCAAGTGACAGAAAGGGTTGCAAGGCATGTATTGTATTGTTGCCATCGAGGATAAAAAGATGGGGTTTATATCATATTGCTTGAGTTTATCCCTCTACATCATGTCATCTTTCTTAATGCGTTACTCTGTTCTTATGAACTTAATACTCTAGATGCATGCTGGATAGCGGTCGATGTGTGGAGTAATAGTAGTAGATGCAGGCAGGAGTCGATCTACTTGTCACGGACGTGATGCCTATATACATGATCATGCCTAGATAATCTCATAATTATTCGCTTTTCTATCAATTGCTCGACAGTAATTTGTTCACCCACCATAATAGTTATGCTATCTTTAGAGAAGCCACTAGAGAAACATATGGCCCCCGGGTCTATCTTTTAACATATAAGCTTTCAATCTACTTTTATTTGCATCTTTAGTTTTTGCATCTATATTATAAAACACCAAAAATATATTTATCTTATCATATTATCTCTATCAGATCTCACTTTCGCAAGTGGCCGCGAAGGGATTGACAACCCCTTTATCGCGTTGGTTGCGAGTTCTTTGTTTGTTTGTGTTAGTTCGTGGGACTTGTGAGGAGCCTCCTACTTGATTGATATCTTGGTTCTCAAAAACTGAGGGAAATACTTACGCTACTGTGCTGCATCACCCTTTCCTCTTCAAGGAAAACCAACGCAAGCTCAAGACGTAGCAACCGCCGTGTCGCCGCCATCCCTGTGCCATGAAGCCGAAGGCTCGCCTGCTCACGTCATCTGCAGTCCCTCCTCGCGATGCCACCGTGCTGCCAAGCACGTGAGCAGCTGGTGGAGCCGCGTCTATGCATGCAGCGTACGAAGAGGAGGACAAACGCGTGCTCCAGCACGCCGACGAGGAGGAACTAGTGTGTCATTGTCGTCTTTGCCTGCACGGAGGAGGCGCGCATGGTGACTGTCACGGCGGAAGCCGGTCACGCTCGCGCCGAGCCCGCAAACCAGGTGCAGACGCGGAATCTACCTTCGAGACCTTGAATGCCACGTGGATCCTGCAATCTGAAGGACCAATTTGGGTCAGTCGAGTCTTGTGAGCTGTTGGATGCAACATGGATGGATAGAAGGGCTTCTTCGACCTCCGAAATTGATGCATGGTTCATCTTCTCAGCCCGCCACACGCCTAACCGCCTGCCTCCACCGCCCTGTCCTTCCTTGAACCGCCTACCACCGCCATTCTCCCCCACCCCCATCATCCGTTTAACCCCGGGCACGATCCATTTTTTCCGGCGAACTGCATTCCACACCCAACACTCTTAAGATAGATCATGGGCACCCTGCCACCCTAATATAGATACTGGGGTAGCTTCTCTACCGTCTTCTTCCTTAGCTCCGTCGAACTTGTTTCACAAATCGACTGACCCAAATTATACTACTAGTACGAACGTATTAAGTACAGCAGGAACACGAAGATATGAGCAGTAGTACCAACTGCAGGAAGAACAGTAGTAAGACATAGTACTAGTACTACTGTATGTACTAAAGAGTTCAAATAACGAGAAAGAACATAAAGTTCAAATAACGAGAAAGAACATAAACATAGTTCTGTTGGGGGCTCAGCACAACACACCCCTAAAAATAAACTAAGCAACTAGTCCGCTTGACACTACATTAGAACCAACATGAGCGACGACAGTGCCACCTTACTCGGAGTCTGAGTCCACGTCCTCGACTTCGACCTCGTCCCTCTTCCTCTTCCTCTTCGCTAATGGTTCTTTGCTTGAACCGAACACTGGGCTCTGCTTCTTTGTCCAACCCTTGTAGATATTTAAACAAAGGTAGGCATCCGTTGCTGCGTACAGGATGTGATCATCATCTAATGTCTTCGACTCTCATGCATGATGAAACTCGTGGTGAGGTTTCTTCAGTTTAGCGTACGAAGGATCAATCATGGCTGCTGCCAGTGTCAGGATCGAAGGCTGAGAGGAGGACACCAATCTTGCCTTCTGGAGATCGAAGGGCTGCTCTACAATGAGGCCTATCTGACCCAGGACATCATTGTCGTTCCTAAAGTCTATAGTAATGAATTTCACTCTTTCATCCTTGGGGAAGTTCCTAAAATCCAGGCACTCAACGTCAGCATGGCATATGTGATTGACCAAGCACACATTATGTACGCAAACCTGGATCACGATGGGCTTCTTCTTCTCGGCCTCCTTTATAATCTTCTCTCTTTCCAGGACTATGGTGTACTCAACATCTAGCCCAACGACCCACTCATTCTTTGAACTGTTGAACACGCGTAGGAAGCGAGCAAGGCATGCTTTCACCATCACGGATCCACGTGTGTAGATGATGATGAACTCATTGTCGGTGATGGCTCTAACCTGATACTCATCTGCGACCATGGAGATTTGGGAGGCCATGGATTTTGGAGGAGGGTTAGGAGTAGTTGAACTGGTGTAATGTGAAAGGACGGGACGACTGGGAGGGAACTGTTGTAAGGTACTGTACTAGTAGAAGACGGGGACGAGTAGGGCGTGCGAAAAGAGTGGGGTTGTTGGCTTGCCCAATGGATAAACATCTGCAAGCCCCCAAAGAGTTCTCGAGTACTATGGGGGACCCACTAGATGTCATGTCTACTAGACCCATATCGTAGGCCTGACGGTATAGCTTCTGCCTGTTTGCATGCCATGCCGGCACGTGGATCTAACTTCACTTAATTCCGTCAACCGTCGCGCCTCCCACAACCTTGGCCTCCCTCGCACAGTCATGCCCTTTGAGTCTTTGACCAGCTATATATGAGCATTTTTTGCCTACTTCGCATGCATGATACTCCCTCTGGTCCTTTTACTTCCGTCAACCATTTGCAAAGTGTTTGACCAAATTTATAATAAAAATATCAATATCTACAATACTGATTATAATGAGTATAAGAACTATGTTTTATAGTGAGTATAAAAATATTGATTTGACATTGTGAATGTTGATACATTTTTCTATAAGTTTGATCAAAGTAGAGGTACATTGACTTTAGAGAAAACTTAAATGCACAATGCAGACTAGTTCCTCCGTCCAGGTGCGTGCCATGTCCTATCTAGTCATCACAACAAGATTAGCTATTAGAGTACTACTACCTCCCTTCTAGTTTAAAGGGCTCGATTCAAAAATTTCACCTACTCTTAGCAAGATAGAGGCGGTGGAATAGTTTTTGTAGTCTGCAAAAGTACTCAACTAATGTTGTCGTTCTTCACAAAAAATGTGTTCACCAATGCATTATCGCATTGCATGCATGCATGAACACTAGTTACTCTAACCCCCTCTCTTCTTTAATTCTTTGCCACATCAGCATGTTTGCTATTCCCGTGTGCATGATACCAGCTAAGATACCACCACTATGGCCAGCCTTTAATCATCGCATGCAATAATTTAGTGGACCTTGAAATATGAACATGTGTGGGGTGTGTATGTTTTTAGTGACTTGAGACTATACCTAGCTCGGCATGCAAGATGACTTATTATGCACCGTTCCCCATACCTGCAGGAAGCCCGTTCATCTCCAAATATTTTCCTCTCCATGTGTGAAAAAATATGCCTGCTAGACTCTCCTTCTCCCTCCGGCGGTCCCACCACTCCATCCCGTGTGGAAAATATCTGCATGCATGATTCTCCTCCCCCTGCGCTTGTCCAATCTGTTGTGACCAGCAATGTTTCCACCCATTCCCTCCTCCGTAATTTACTCCAACAAATATGCCCATGTAGCTGTTACGTTAATCACGCAACATATCTTACGGGACGCTGCTTCATTTACTTAACTGCAGGTGCATTGGGTCACTGGCATATGGGCCCAACAGGGCTCTGGCCCACATGTTAGTGATGCAACTATACCTGCAATTAAGTCAGTATAACTTAGTCCATATCTTGCGTAGGTGTGCCATTGCTCGCTATAAACACTGCGCCTCCCACAACATTCGGAAGAACGCTCACATTCATCCCTATCTCCTCCCCCTCCCTCTCACGTTGACCGCCATGGCATCGCCCCTCCCAAGCCCTAGGCGCCCCTCACTGCACCGCGTGGACGGTCACGTGTCCCCGTTCCGTTCCTCGCCGCTACAAGTCGAGGAGGACGCATGGTGTTCCACTCCTCGCCGCGATGCGTCGAGGTGGATGCATCGTCGTTCCCAATCTCGCCAGCACGCGCGTCGGAGGACGCGTCGGCTCCCCGCTACGAGGAGAATGCCGTGCTGCCCGCCGAGCCCCCCTAGCCTTGAGGAGCTTTGGAAAGAAATGGATGTTGCCTTGTGGGAGGCTTTGCCTCCGGCAGAGCACGCCAAAATAGAGGCGGAGAAGAAGGCCGAGGAAGAGAAGCGTGCCACGGGGCAAGCTGCCTGGCAGGTCTATGTCGCGTCCGAGAGAGTCAAGCAATTGGCACTTTGGCAGAAGGCTCGTGCGAGGGGTGGTGAGGGTGGCGGAGGACGCCCGTGCCAAAGCCCTGAGTGCAGTCAGGCCCAAGCGCCTCGTCTACGCTTGGCGGTATGTGGACCGGGTGCACGCTTCTAGCGAGGAGGAGTACATGTTGGCACCGGATCACCACACTGGTGAGATCGCGCTCGCCCGCCGGCAAGACGCCAATCAACACCTCGCGAGTTGCGAGGCTGAGGAAGAGGCGTTGTGTCGGCACGCTGGGAAACGACCACGCACGAGGGCACTCGTGCCGTGCCGCAAGCGCTCCTGCGAGCACCGTGGCTTTTAGTAGGAGTATAATTTAGTTTTGTAAGGCAATCTCATTAATTTTGGGACACAAATGATAAATCCTGAACATTTGGGAATTATTAGCGTCCTTAATTAAGTATGTAAAAGGGAAAGTTTGGAAACCTTGTGTATCCGCACGCATTTTGTAAGTACATGCATATAGCACAAACTTTACTATATACTATCGCACTACACGTCTCTCTCTATATATGCTTGCAGACTGTGCTACTCCCTCCATCCAGGTGAATAAGTCATCTTTGGTTGTGCTCCGTGACCAAGAAGGAGGGAAGACTTATACACCTAGACAGAGGGAGTACTAACATTACGATGTGGTTTTTGTAAAAGTATAAAAACAACACTAGTCAAGCTTGTGAAACGATTCAATGCAAAACAAATGCAAAAATGCTCATTTGATTGTTTACTTTTAGCTTCCTTCTCTGTGGTTATTTCTCTGTCGTACTTTGTACAGAGTATCTCACTGGTCAGAAAGGCATGCAAATTCCCAAACCGGTTCCTACACCCTGTATCGATTTTTTTGCCTAACAAGTTGTGTTGTGCAATTGGAATTCCAACTTTTGAGTACTACTACTAGTAGGAGTACAAGGGGCCAGTTCGTTTAGGCTTATAGATTAGTAATCCCATTACTACTACCTCTGTCCTGGTTTATTGGTCCCCATTGTAATCTATGTCAAATTTTGATCATAAATTTAACTAATGAAATGTTTGTGCATGTCACATGCACTAACATTTTATCAGTTAAATCTTTGGTCAAACTTTACCAGAAATTACAATGGTGACGAATAAACCAGGACAGAGGTACTAGTAGTAGTTTAGAAGCCCAAATAAATGAGTGAGGCGCTTTAATGTTACTCTCCACTATGACTAGTCTTATGGGAAAAGATGGGGAAGAGATGACTTATTTTTTAAGCCGCCAAAAGAACTGGCCCTAGGAGTAGTAGCTAGGTATACTAGCAGTGGTAGCTAGGGACCGAGTGTGCGAGATGAACTAGAGAAAGTAAATGCACGGAGATGAAATGCAAAAAAGACGGAGGGATGTGATGGTTGCTTGTCCGTTTATTTTACCAGACCACTTATTACTGGCAGTGGTTGGGTTTTTGGATATGACGGCTTTACTGCCGCGCCACAAGCGGGGTGAGACTCCCGTGCAGCGCCACCCTCTAAACTTGTACTACATTGGTCGTGGTTTATTAGTCCCCCATTGAATTTGACTGAAGATTTAACTGACAAAATGTTAGTGCATGTCAACAAAAACTATATCGCTGGATTCGTATTTGAACATAGTTTTCAATGATATAATTTTAGGTGACATGCATCGGCATTTATCGTACTATATATAATGTTAGTTCAATTTTTGGTCGTACTAATCTATAGTAAGGTGCTCATGCGTTGCACGGAAGAGTGAAATGCATTGATCGGGGAGTTGTTTATTTTGACAAAGGATGTGGGGGTCATCTCATGTGTGACGGTATCGATAGGTTTCTTCAGATATTATTTCATCTCTAGAGCTCACAAACATCCAGGTGAAATATATAAAAAAAGTATCTTTTGCAAACAAAAGCGTTCAACTATTCAGCCTGCATCCAAAACTTGTGAAGAAATTACACTTATTGTGCTTTGCAAGAAATGATCTTTAAGAATTATTTTTTGAGTATTGATTGTTATACATGTTGGCTACAGATGATATGGCACTTTCTTATAGTCAACAGTTGGCTATACTATTAAGTATTAAACATGCCCTTATACACCTAGACAGAGGGATTAAATAAGGATGACTTGGAAGGGGGCAGAGGAGATGGAAGAAATGGTTCATCGTAAGTCTTTCACCAGTACTGTAAAAAAATCACACATGGAAGATTCTAGACTAAACCATAAATGGATACACTTTTATTCATGCACGATACTCCAATAGAGCAAGATCATGCATGGAAGTCTCCACATGCTTAGACAGCGGATTACATTGAGCAAAGACTAATGATCAACATTTAACTTGGTAATGCATATGTCCAGGTGAACCTCCTTGGAGTCCATATGCACCGCGTTGGGGGTAAATCATACCATGTGTCTTCCATGTCCACATCGACATGAAGATCCCAGCTCTGCACAGTCCTAGTCAACATGATGGAGCCGGTGTCGCCGCCCACGTACCTCTGAGGGGTAGTAACAGTGAGCACGCACCTGTACATCGGCCTCGTGTTAGTGTCAGCGTAAGCGGTGTCGCCCCTGACGCACACTACAGAGACGGGGCGGCAGCCTATGAGGGCCTCGCTGGTGCCCACGATCAAGAGGAAGATGCTGTTGTCCTCCTCCGACACTAGCAGGAGGCAGTGATCCTCCAGCGACTCTGGCATGGTGAACCGGTAGCACATCTCGTACTTGATGTTCTTCGCCAAGGTCCAGTAGTGACCGCCACACACATCCGTGGGGTGAGGCACGATGTCCACCGGCAAGCCCCAAAACGACATTGGGCACTCATAGTAGTAGACGAAGGGCTCCTTGGAGGCATCGACCAAGCCATCCATGAAACGGGAGTGTTGTAGGGGACGTTGCGCCAGTTGAATATATGAGCAAGTTACTATGAGATTTAATCCGAATAAGCACAAAATAAATCATGATGGCTATAACAGAGATTAAACTAATCATATGGACTAGCATAGTAGATGAACATATAGAATCTAGGATACAGAGTAGAAACATGAATTCTACCACGATTTTGAACAGGAAGGACAGAAACACATACGTTGCAACGGGAGCAGCACCGTTGGCGTTGAGGTTGTCGCCCATGTCGTTGAGGAAGAGGTTGCCGAGGTCGGTGAAGTTGTCGCTGCTAGCAGTCGTGAGTGCGCTCCCCAAATTTCAACAGCGCCCGCCGAATGGAGCGGAGGAGGGAGTGGCTATAGGGGACGTTGCCGCCGCTGAATGGAGCGCAGGAGTTGCACACGAAGCAGTAGATGGTGCTCCTCCCTAAGTCTCTATCTCTACTCTTGTCTCTATCTCTACTAGTCTTCTTTGTTTTTTTACAACAAATTGAATAGTACTGTGTCGTCCGCTGCACGCCCGGCTGAAGACGCCTCCTCGCCTCCATCATCACCAACTGAGTCTTTATAGGAGTAGGAGTAGAGAAAAAACTGAATTGGTGATGATGGTGTGCCGTGCAATGCACAAGCATCTTGCTAATATTTTTTCATATAATTCCAAACACCACGTAGACATGGTTTTTGACCATTTTACAACTATGTTAGTATCATTGTTAGTGGTCAGCCGGTGTAAGTAATAGCCCCGGGTATTTTAACCTTTTTTTAGTAATGATATCTGGCGATTGTTCGCCACGAGCTCAATCCTCGCGAATCCCACATAACCGTTAGATTTCCATCCGACGGTGGCCTGTTTTTAAGCCATAGTATTTGACAAGGGGTTCATTATCCTTTTGCCCTAAGTGGTGTCCATCTGCTCAGTTTTGCCCTCAGATGCAAATTGTGCTCAGTTTTGCCCCTAGTCCGTGCGCACTGACTCGTTCTGTGAACTTTGGCGTCTCCGTCAGGTCAAAACTTTGACTCGTCCCTTACAGGTGGGACCAGGTGGCAGAGGCGGCCAATTTTATTCAGACCGTTGCACGCGTGGCTTGCGGGACCCAGCAGAGAGCCGTTGAGCATAGAGCCGTTGCGGGTGTGCTATATAAGTGGGCGACAGCGGCGGTGACCACGGCGACAGAGAGCACGGCGCTGACCACGGCGAGAGAGCGAGAGCACGATGGCGGTGGGAAGCTATGTGTGGAGGGCGCGGCAGTGGGAAGCTAGCTGTGGAGGGCGCGGCGACGTTGAGTTCCCGTTCGGCTCTGAGCTCCATGTCTTCCGCAAGCTCCCGCACCACCTCGCGGATGCAGAGCCGGGCGCGTGTGGAGATGCCTGTCTTCGTCTATCCGCGATGTCGCGCGAGCGTTTATCCGAGGGTTTCTCGCACACCGAGGAACCAGAATAGTATGTTCTACGTGTGTAGCAAGAATGGGATAAGAATTGGGGCAATTGCACCATTTTCATGGTCGGGATCTTTGAGCAATGGGTTAATCTGTTCCGTGTTCATGCAGGTGACATGCTTCTTTCTTTGGGTCGATGCTCTGGCCAAGACTCTGATAAATGAACTACAAGAAGAGCATGAAGAATGGTTGTGCATGCTGCCTCGAACCGCAGTGGCTGCAGCACGAGCTCCGGAAGAAGAGATGGAGGGCGAAGCACGCACTAACAGAGAGCTAGCTGTTGAGCTTAGGATGTTGAAGAAGAATGTTAGGAAGCTTGAAGATCAAGCACTACCAATACCCATTTGCAAATACTTTTGGGCATTTGTAGGTATGGTAATCGCACTGGTTGTAATGTTGAACATGTATGGAAAGGCATGAACTATGGAGGAATTTGTAACCTTGAAATTGTATGAGAAATTCACCTACTTTAAATGTTGGTCAAAGTTGTTTAAATGTTGAGAAAAAGACAAGAAGTGACCAACATTTAAATATGTTGAAAAAAGGAGAAGAAATGAGGAATCCAGAAACTTTTGATCAATGAAATGCAGCTAATGAATTATTCTAGAGCCAAACAATTAAGGTTAGAAATTTTTTGGAGTTGTTAAATATTTAATAGCAATTTAAGTAATCCAATTCAAATACACCGTGATTTAAATCAAAGACCAAAATGTCATGGAAAATGTGCCTCGGCTCTGGTAGAGGTTTACACCTAGTGCCAAAATAAATGAACAATTTTTAAGGGCATT
This sequence comes from Triticum dicoccoides, assembly GCF_002162155.2. Taxonomy (NCBI): domain Eukaryota; kingdom Viridiplantae; phylum Streptophyta; class Magnoliopsida; order Poales; family Poaceae; genus Triticum; species Triticum dicoccoides. The sequence continues at coordinate 656,610,705 of NC_041387.1, read as the reverse complement.
ACATTGAGTAAAAACTAATTTGTCTAAAAATGAAGGGTGGAAAATGCACAAAAAATTGGTGCGGCTGGGGACTCGAACCCAGGACCGCGTGGGTTTGTGGTGTTTAGGGCTGTGATAGTAACCGCTAGGACAGATGGCAAGAGTTTGACATGGGTAGGGAAGGAAGGTATAGATAGTGAGACTGTGAAATTTGTCAAAAATAAATAGTGAGACCATGAATGTTTGCACACGCGTGAGAGTGGTTTTCCTTTGTTTTGCACTGAAATTTTGGAGGGTTGGAAGGTTGAAAACGTATGTTTGCGCCGCCACGTGGTTTTGGTTAGAGTGGCACTTGGTTTAGTGTTAGAGTGGCACTTGGTTTAGGATTTAAAGGGAATAAATTTGCATGTTAGTTCATGACTTATTTTTTTGAATGAAACGGAGGGCTTCTCACCCCCTCCGGTTTTCATTAATGAAAACCACAAGTTCTCGAGCTTCATGACTTGGTTTAGGGAAGAAATTATATGTTTGGGCACAAACATTTTTTAACACACATAATAAACCCTAATAAATAACTTAGATAAGATGCAACACAAGTACCATTACAATAATAAGTTCACGGACAGTTCACGGACACATGACAAGACACAACACGACATAGAAAGCAACAAATAAAAAACGAAACAGTCTTCATCTTGACCTCCTCCTTCCACTTTGGCCGCGCGCGCCCCTTCAACACCGTCTTCATCTTCACACCTCCTCCTCGTCGTTGTAGGGAAGGGAGTGCATCCCGGCTGGAGTGGGGAAGATGCTCTCGTAGTTGGTGTAGATGTTGTAGACGGTGAAGAAGATGGCCTCGCAGCCGCACCAAAAGACTTGGCCGAGGAGCTCGCGCGCGTCAAACGGGTTGGTGAAAGTGAGCGTGAGCAGTAGGAGGATGCTGCCACGGTCACAAACCTCATTGAGGGTGAACATCCTCGGCGAGCCCCGTGGGAGGTGGGCATAGCCGGCTCTGAGGAAGGCACGGGTGAGTTCGACGAAACCCCTCCACCTTGAAATAGGCCACACACGGAGCTCCCTCTCCACGAGCACGCACGGTGGGTAGCGCAGCTCCGGCACGACAGGCGGATGGCTGAAGGTCGGCCCATTGAACCGCATGGTCTCGCTTGGGGAGGGCTTCGTCGATTGGGTGTTTGAAGTTGGAGAGAATGGATCGGATATGGCTTATGGGTGGGAGAGGAAGATAGGCACCCCTTTTATAGGCCTGTGGGTGGGAGAGGAAGAGAGAAAGGATGAGAACAGTGTGTGTGTGAATCCAAATGCGTGTGGGTATCCGGACGCGTGTGTGTATCCGTTACGCTTTGCACTCTTAAATTTTTGCACAAAAATTATGCATGGGGCGCGTGCGTGCATTTGAATCACTGCATAGCTCTTTGACCGGACGGTGCATCTGACTCGCTGCCCTGAACCACCTAGCTGGCCTCACTAGCCTAGCACGCCTAGCGCGCCTCGCTCGCCTTGCTTGCATGCATGCACGTCGCAGCCTATGCACGTCACAGCCTCCCTCGCATGCAAACCCACACCGCAGCCTATGCACGTCGCCGCCTCCCATGCATGCATGCAAGGCCTAGAAACGCTGAGACGGGCTATTTACTGCCGTCTCAGGCCGAGACAATGAGACAGCCCAACGCTCCATCCAGCGCGTCCGGTATTTCTTTAAAAAAAGAATCTCCCAGCCAATCATATTGTATCTCGCGGATCGTCCCCCTCCTCCCCGCAGATTCCCTCTAGAAGGGTTAGATCGACGGCCCTTGTTCAGCGCTAGGGTTAGATGAACGGTCCTGGTTCAGCGCTAGGGTTAGCGGGGTTTGGGAGGGGTTTGGAGCAGTCAAAGCTATGTTTGACCAGATTTCAAATCAGCATAATGAATTAAATAAAAATCAGAAAAATAAAAAACCTGCGCACATAGTCTTCTTATGTCATATACTAACGATTTAAGTTGATAAACAAGGTTTACATACATTTAAACGATAAGTTCATGTGTATTGTATGATATCTCGAGTATCTCAAACTCTCTTGTATGAAGTGAAGAGAAGTGTTTTGGGGAAATAAACATGAAAATTTCAAAAAACTCACCACAGCTTCATTTTAGAGTGACTAAGAAGGAACCAGGCTTAGTTTTTCATTCTGATGTTTTACACTTGTTTAAATCTTGGTCAAAGTTAAGTTTGACCAAAATTCAAATGAGCAAAACAAATTAAAAAATCAAAAAATGGAACAACCAGCGCACATAGTCCGTATATATAGAATATATAGAATATATGTTTAAGAAAGTTATTTGGCTGATTTAGACAAGGTCGAAAAAAACCTTGCTTAGAAATGAGGTCGTTTACCCTACCTTTGGACCCCTCATTTTAGCACATTTTTCATGAAAATTTCAAAAACCTCAACACAACTTCATTTTGGATTGACTAAGAAGGATCTTGGCTTAGTTCTTCAAATGTTTTAGACTTGTTTAAATCTTGATCAAAGTTAGGTTTGACCAGAATTCAAATGAGCAAAACAAAATTCAAAAAAATCAAAAAAAGGAAAAACCATGTGCTCATTCAAACATCATCCAACCGATTTAAACATCATGTCAAACATAGTTCTAACATAGGTCCAACATCATCCAACAGAAACACAACATTATTCATAATGTTTCATAATTATTCATATATAGCGTTCGGGCTTCTGTCTGTTCCTTGAGCTTCTTGCCATCACTTTGCTCCTCGTGCACCTTGTGCTCATTGCTTCTTCTCTTCTCCTCTTGGTTGTCGGTACCTTGTGCGTCTTCTTCAAACCTATCATTGAGCTGTGCAAAACATAAAGGGTAATGAGATCATGTCAAGTGACCCATAAATGTATAGTAGTATTTGACCCTTGCAAGATTTACATACCTAGCAGAACTCACAACAACAGAAGGTTGGTCACCATTTGGAGCCTCACTTGGATCATCATTTGGAGCCTCACTTGGATCACCATGATCATCATTTGGAGCCTCACTTGGATCCCCATGATCACTATTTGGAGCCTAACTTCGATCACCATTTGGAGCCTCACTTGAATCATTATTTGGAGGATATTTTGGATCATCGTCAAAATCATGCGGCTATGACCATCATCATTTTGACCCTCGTCAAAATCCTCATCTGATGCAACCGGCTGCTGTCCATCATTTTCATCATCTGTTGAGGCAACCGGCTGCTGACCAACATTTTCATCGAAGCCTCATCGAAACTCTCTCCGAACGCTGGATCTATTGTGTTATTACAATACTTACCGAAATGACCAGACCCACCACATCTTGTGCACTTACGCTTCCTCGCTCCAAGTCCAGCTCCTTCACTGCGAGGTCTGATTCGACTCTTCCTTGGTCTACCTGCTACTCTCTTCAGAACTGGAGTGCAAAGCTTGAATCCAGGGTCCACCATGTCCCATTGTTGTTTTCCCTTCATAGCAGGCAAGGCATAAGCATATGTGGATTTGAACCTTGCAACAGAGTAGTAATCATTCACATATTGCTGAATGTTCCCTGCTGGACCTGGGAGAGAAGTGATGAAAAACAAGGCATGAATGCATGGCAACCCAGTTATCTGCCATTGTCTACAACTGCAAGGTCTAACTTCTAAATCCACCGGATATCTCCATTCCCTCTTCTCTTTATCCAAATATGATATCTCTGCTGTGGTACCCGAGCAAAGAGTCATGTTCATTTCCAAGCCTGTTGTTTTCTGCTTCAGTTTATTCATCACGGCAGGGATGATAATGTGGCCCATGAATTTTGCCTCGGCTATTCCTGCACGATAATGAAATTTCTGCATGTATTCTATCCTTATCATGTCCAGCAAATCCACCACATAATGACCCTTTAGTTTCCGGATCGTTGAGTTGAAAGACTCTGCTAGATTATTGTGCACATAGTCAACTTTGCTCAGTTCACTGAATTGGCTTCTGGCCCACAACTTGGAGTGGTGTGTTTCCAAGTATTCTTTCACTTTGGGATTCATGTATAACTGCCTCAAGTGGGAGTTGTGCTTCTTCACAGTGCAAGTCAAAGATGCTGGCCATAAATTGTCGGTATACACCTTTCCTTTGAATTTCTTCATGAAATTTGCAGCAACATGACGCATGCATTCCCTATGCTCTACTCTAGGGAACACATTGTCCACGGCCACTTCTAAACCTTTGCAGGCATCTGTATGAATGACCAACCCATTGGGATGTGCAATAGCCCGACGCAGATTATGCAAAAACCAAGTCCAGCTCTCCTCAGACTCTGTCTCCAGCACACCGTAGGCAACTGGAAATGCAAAACTGTGTGTATCAACTACACAAGTTGCTACTAACTATCCTTTAAACCTCCCTGTGAGAAAAGTGGCATCAATAGTCAAATAAGGCCTGCAACCTGCCAAAAAACCCCGGCGACAAGCCTCAAAGCAGACAAAAACCCTCCTAAAGCATTCCTTGGTCTTTGTCACTCCCCTGAATGAGTACTCCATGGTGTGGTGATCAATATCTACAATACTACCTGGGCTTGTCCTCTCCACTTCACCTTTGAATGAATACAACAATTGAAAACTTTCCTGCCAGTTACCATAAATAGAATCCATAACATGTTGTTTACCATTGAACAACCTCATGTATGGTAAATCTATCGTGAATTCATCTTTGATGTTCTTCTGCAATTCCTTTGGACCCACTTGTCCTTCCTAAGGGTTGATTCCTGGCATGTGTGCTTAAAAGGGTTCACTTTGACCTGAACATTAGTGCTATTTCACATTCTAGATGCGAGCAACCTCCATGGACAACCCTCAGTCGGACAGTGCACTCTGTAACGTACTTGATCGCTCTTATCAACTTTGAATGTATGTTCTACCTTGATGCAGTATGTCACAAGTGCATTTCTACACTTATTCATGGATGCAAAAACTGTACCTTCTTCTATATGAGGGTTCAAAGGGTCCCATTCAACAGCTGCAAGGTCTTCGTCCTCACCCACCACGTCATCATCCACACGGACTGCATTGTGAGCCTCATCTTGGTTATCAGCCCGAGGTGCCCGTCGTAAATTCCGAATAACATCAGAATATAGCTTCTCTTCATCAACCCCAGAATTGTAGTCATCAGGCTCCACTTCAAGGGGGACCCTACTACTGTTGCCTACACTTGTCGAGCCACCACGTCACCGTGCACCAACTGAACTTTTCTGGCTAGAGATGCCATTACGACGACTTGGTTCTCCCCGAGATGTTGCACCCGTCATCCTAGGTCCAAATGCCTGCTCAAGAACAACTTGCAGCCTCACATGAAAATTATGTTTCTCTTTATGCCTAACAAACATGGTAGCTAGCTCTTCATCATTACTAACTGTCACCCATTTCTTTTCCCCATCATAGTGTTTGTATACCTCTTCATCAAGCAAACCCCAAGGATATTGGCTACAAATTACCTCCCCAAATTGTCTGAAACTCCAATTACTAGCCATTGGAAACCGATAATCAAAACCTCCTTGGTATTTCTTCTGATCCTTTGCATCGAACGTGTACCGGTCCCTTCTAATGTGCATCAAGAAAGCAAACGGCAACTCCATCCTAACCAGCGAAAAATAGAGACGCAATTAGCACAACTAAGCTCAATCTAAACAGGAGGCGAGACTTACCCCTCGGGAACCCAGTCGTGGACGCGGTGGATCTCCGGCCCGATGCCTGCCTCGCCAGATACTCCGGGGTCGCCGCTGCTCTCCATTTCGCCCTAGGGTTCTTCCTCCTAGTTCAAATAGCTCAAGCAGCCCCCCACCTTTGAGCGCTCCGGCCGGGCGCACGGAAGGAGGCCACGCCATGGGTCGAGCAGGTGGCGGGCGCCCCACCCGTGGCATCACAGGAAGGTGGCGGGCATCGCACACTACTAGGGAAAAGCCTATACACAGAATCTTATCAGCAGCGCGCTTTAAAATAACGCGCTGCTGCTAATTAGCAGTAGCGAGATCAAGCATAACGCGCTGTTGAAATAAATATAGCAGTAGCGGGCCCGCTCAAGGACGCGCTGCTGCTATAATTCCCACGAGGCCGCCGCGAGGCTAGTTATAGCAGCAACGCGTTGTAACGATGAGCGCTACTGCTACATAGCATAGTAGCAGCGCATTTCGCCAATAAGCGCTACTGCTAAGTTTACTACCAAAATTTAGTCCCACCTCGCTCCGTGAAGAGAGTTTCTACCACCTTAAATATGTTACTTCTCAAACTTTGACAAGCACTTGGTCTTCATTGAACTCTGTGTGTACAATTTGTGGCTGCAATATGAGTCTTCACCGGTTCCTAAACAGGTGAGGACTCATATTGACAAATCAGATTGTACACAAAAAGATCGTTGATGATCAATGTATTTTTGATACACTGAACTAAGTCTATTTTTACATGCTGACACATAGCAGTAGCGCTTCTTTGTGAAAGGCGTTGCTGCTAGGTAGTTTAGCAGTAGCGTCTCTCTCTATGGAGCGCCACTGCTAAGCCATTCCATCTCCTACCCCCCATCTCCTCTATCAGATCCACTCACAGTCACACACTCACTGGATCCCCTCTCAATCCCCCGCGCCGGTCCTCCCCCGTCGCCCCTCCCCCCTCTGCACCGCTGTCACCTCCTCCTCCTTGCTGTACTCGGTCCCGGCCTCCTCCTCCGTCCTCCCTCCACTCGCCGCTGGCCGGCCCCTCCTCGCTCCGCCTTCCTCCTCATCCTCCCTCCACTGGCCGCCGGCCGGCCCCTCCTCGCTCTGCCTCCCTCCTCCGTCCTACTCTCTTCTCCCTCCTCGAGTCGCCCCTCCTTCTCCCTCCCGCCTGCTGCATTTTGATTTAGTAGGCTAGTTCATATGCAGCATTTTGATTTAGTTGATACGATTTAGTTGATTTCGTAGGCTAGTTCATTTAGTTGATTTAGAACATTTTCATTTAGATGATTTAGTAGTCTAGTTCATTTAGTTGATTTAAAACATTTTGATTTAGTTGATTTAGTAGGCTAGTTCATTTAGTTGATTTAGTATGCACCATTTTATTGTTATTTTTTCTGTACATGGATAGGTACGTAGTTGCTTTTGTTTTTTTAATAAGTTACTTTTTGGCAAAATGTAGGTGGTACCTTGTCATCAAATTGCTTCTCACGGAAGAACCAAAAATATCACATGCTACTGTTTTTCTTTCCTGTGAAGTGGATCATTAATCCTTTGCTCATATTGCTTTAGGAAAAATGGCGCCACCACCACCACCACTATGTCGACTATGCAAGTCAAGGTGCGCCAGCAGCCTTGCAACTGGCAAGCTGTTTGGCATCTACTTCCAGCCGAGTTTTTGTCATGCGGCGGTAAGAAATTAGATGAAATGTAATAACTATTTTATTTTTAGTGTTGTCATTACTTTTGCTTATTTTACAAAGATCGTCCCATGCAATGTGAGGTTGAAATTCAACAAGCTGACAGGAGATACTGTGACATTTGAGGCTCCTGGGGGCCGTAGACTATGGAGGTCGAGAAAGGATGCAATATGTCGCAGATGGATGGGCCTGTTTCGTCACTCGCATGCGTCTTACTGGTGGTGAGTTGATCAGCTTCTCCTTTAGAGCAGAAAGACCCAAGCTGGTTGTCATTTATCTCAACCTGGTGGAAGATGATGAAGATGACGAAGATGATGAAGATGATGAAGATAATGAGGACCACTCGATGAAGATGATGAGGACCCACTTCATGAAGCCATCGTAGCTCAAAGAACAAGGCTGAGCGAGGAGGAGGTATCTAACCTGTGGGACATAATTCCACCACGTGCTGACTTTGTCGGGGTGCCATTCGTGACCTGCCTGACAAATACCATGGTTGATCGACATGATATGGTATGTTATACTTACAAATGCAAATTATCCGATGAAATACTTAGTGTATAGTCCAATGATATGGTATGTTGTGTGGAATCTAGTCGATGATATGTTTTAGTGTAGAGTTTGATCACATGCTTATTAGTGTAGAATCTAAGGAAACTATTAATAGAGTAGATAATCCATATGTACTTATTTGCGAGGCTATTTATTAATTGATATGTTTTTCTTATTAAGAAATTGGCAAAGAGCATATCTATGAGTTATGGTATCAAGCCTGATGAAGAAGGCTCAGCTGGACTACGCCTTACTGTAAGTGGCTCTGTCACAACCTGTACTTTCCGCCTGGACACAGGCGGTCGCACACACTTAAACTCGGTTGGGTGGAAGAAATTCCTCGATGGCAAGAATCTTCGTGTTGGACAGGCGATCCTAATTACTATCAGGAACACCAACCGCCCAGGCTTGAGGATGATGATTGTCTTCAATATCATCTAGAACTACATATGTGTGTGTGGCTACATCATCTAGAACTACATATGTGTGCGTGGCTATATCATCTAGAACTACATATGATGATCATCGTTGATATCATTGATACGTCTCCAACGTATCTATAATTTTGGATTGTTCCATGCTATTATATTACCCCTTTTGGATGTTTATGGGCTTTATTCTACACATTTATATCATTTTTGGGACTAACCTACTACCCGGAGGCCCAACCCGTATTGCTATTTTTTTGCCTATTTCAGTATTTCGAAGAAAAGGAATATCAAATGGAGTCCAAACGGAATGAAACCTTCGGGAGCGTGATTTTTGGAACGAACAAGATCCGGAGAGCTTGGAGTGCAAGTCAAGAAGCTCCCAAGGACCCCACGAGATAGGGGGCCGCCCCCCCTGTAGGGCGCGCCCCCTGTCTCGTGGGACCCTCGGGCGTCCACCAACGTACTTCTTCCTCCTATATATACTTACAGACCCCGAAAACATCCAGGAGCACCACGAAACACAATTTCCACCGACGTAACCTTCTGTATCCGCGAGATCCCATCTTGGAGCCTTTGCTGGCACTCTGCCGGAGGGGGAATCGACCACGGAGGGCCTCTACATCAACATCCTTGCCCCTCCGATGAGTTGTGAGTAGTTTACCACAGACCTACGGGTCCATAGTTATTAGCTAGATGGCTTCTTCTCTCTTTTTTGGATCTCAATACAATGTTCTCCCCCTCTCTTGTGGAGATCTATTTGATGTAATCTCTTTTTGCGGTGTGTTTGTCGTCATCCGATGAATTGTGGGTTTATGATCAGATTTATCTATGAATAATAATGGAATCTTCTCTGAATTATTTTATGTATGATTGACCTATCTTTGCAAGTCTCTTCGAATTATCAGTTTGGTTTGGCCTACTAGATTTGTCTTTCTTGCCATGGGAGAAGTGCTTAGCTTTGGGTTCAATCTTGCGGTGTTCTTACCCAGTGACAGAAATGGTTGCAAGACACGTATTGTATTATTGCCATCGAGGATAACAAGATGGGGTTTATATCATATTGCATGATTTTATCCCTCTACATCATGTCATCTTGCTTAATGCGTTGCTCTATTCTTATGAACTTAATACTCTAGATGCAGGCAGGAGTCGATCGATGTGTGGAGTAATAGTAGTAGATGCAGGCAGGAGTCGGTCTACTTGTTATGGACGTGATGCCTATATACATGATCATGCCTAGATAATCTCATAACTATGCACTTTTCTATCAATTGCTCGACAGTAATTTGTTCACCCACCGTAATACTTTTGCTATCTCGAGAGAAGCCTCTAGTGAAACCTATGGCCCCCGGGTCTATCTCTTATCATATTTTCTTTCAATCTTCTTTTATTTGCATCTTTACTTTTTGCATCTATATTATAAAATACCAAATATATATTTATCTTGTCATACTATCTCTATCAGATCTCACTTTCGTAAGTGGCCGTGAAGGGATTGACAACCCCTTTATTGCGTTGGTTGCAAGTTCTCAGTTTGTTTGTGTAGGTGCGTGGGACTTTTGAGGAGCCTCCTACTGGATTGATACCCTGGTTCTCAAAACTGAGGGAAATACTTATGCTACACTTGCTGCATCACCGTCTCCTCTTCGAGGAAAACCAACGCTAGCTCAAGACGTAGCAAGAAGGATTTCCGGCGCCGTTGCCGGGGAGATCTTCGCTCAAGTCAAGACATACCAAGTACCCATCACAAACTCATCTCCCTCGCATTTACATTATTTGCCATTTGCCTCTCGTTTTCCTCTCCCCCACTTCACCTTTGCCATTTTATTTGCCCTCTCTTTCCCAATCTCTTCTCTCTTTTGCTTGCCGTTTCGTTTGCTCATTTGGTTGGAGTAGATACCTATTTATTGCTAAGTAGAACTTTAGATCTATGGATCCTTATCCGCTTGCTAATATTTGTAAGAGATCCAATTATGATGAACCAATTGCTAGTGAGTTTTGTGCACTAGATTATCTTTATAAAGCTTTGCTTGAAATTTGTGAATCTGAAAACTATGATGAAGTAATTTATGAAGAGATTCACGATAACTCCTTGAATAAAAAGCATGATTGCAATGATTTTCCTATAAATTCTCTTAATGTCAATTGTGCTAATAATATGCAAAACCCTAAGGTTGGGATGCTAGTTTTGCTATGTCTACTACTTGTTTCAATGATCATGATTGGGGTGATTCTTCTTATAACCTTGAAAATTTATTTAAGCCCCATGATGAATATGAGATTGATAATAGTATTTGTGATAATATTGAAATTGGGTTTGGAAGAGTGTCAACTTTAGATCCCACATATTTGGAGTATGTTCAATCTTATGATATTTTTGATAAAAGTGGGGTCGGAAAGGTCATGACTTTAGTTAATGTTAATCCCACTATCTTGGAAGAGTGTCAACTTTGCATGCAGGTGGATCATGTTGAGAATATGTTTTGTGATAGCTATTTTGTTGAATTTGCCTATGATCCTACATGTAATTATTATGAGAGAGGAAAATAGGGTCGTTGAAAATTTTATCTTATTAAATTACCTCTCGTCATGTTGAGATTGCTATCGTCTCTTTCTTCTTCCTTGCATATGCTAGTTTTTGCTTGCCTTGCAAATTTGTTTGCTTATAATATGCCTATTCATAGGAAGTATGTTAGAGTTAGATGTGTTTGTCACATGTTTTATGATGCTCCCTTTATGCTTCAATTCTTGTCTTTCATGTGAGCATCATTGAAATCTCAACGCCTAGCTAGGGGCGTTAAACGACAGCGTTAGTTGGGAGGCAACCCAATTTTCTTTATGTTCTTTGTTTTTGTTCCTGTTTAGTGTTAAATATTTAATCTACTCTCTGTTTATATGTGTTTTTATCTTTTAGTTAGTGTTTGTGCCAAGTAGAACCTATAGGATAAACTATGATGATAGTTGATTTGATTCTGCTGAAAAACAGAAACTTTGCGCTCACGAGAAAAAATTCAATAAATCACAGAGACGTGATTTTGCCTTGATTATTTTTGCCGATGATCAACAAACAAATTTTCCAGTACGTCCTATTTTGGTAGGATTTTTAGAGTTCCAGAAGTTTGCGTTAGTTACAGATTGCTACAGACTGTTCTTTTTTTGACAGATTCTGTTTTTCGTGTGTTGTTTGCTTATTTCAATGCATCTATGGCTAGTAAATTAGTTTATAAACCGTAAGGAAGTTGGAATACAGTAGGTTTAACACCAAAATAAATAAAGAATGAGTTCATGGCAGTACCTTATGTCTTGGTTTTGTTTTCTTTCACTAACGGAGCTTATAAGATTTCCTGTTAACTTTTGTGTTGTGAAGTTTTCAAGTTTTGGGTAAAGCTTTTATGGACTATGGAATAAGGAGTGGCAAGAGCCTAAGCTTGGGTACGCCCAAGGCACCCCAAGATATTCAAGAATAGCCAAAAGCCTAAGCTTGGGGATGCCCCAGGAAGGCATCCCCTCTTTCGTCTTGGTTCATTGGTAACTTTACTTGGAGCTATATTTTTATTCGCCACATGACATGTGTTTTGCTTGGAGCGTCATGTATTATATTAGTCTTTGCTTTTTAGTTTACCACAATCATCCTTGCTGTACACAGCTTTTGGGAGAAGCCAATTTGATTAGAATTTGCTAGAATACTCTATGTGCTTCACTTATATCTTTTGAGCTTGATAGTTTATGCTCTAGTGCTTCACTTATATCTTTTAGAGCAAGGCGGTGGAATAATTTTGAAGAAATTGCTAGTTTCTCATGTTTCACTTATATTATTTTGAGAGTCTTTTAGAACAGCATGGTATTTGCTATGGTTACAAAGTTGGTCTTAGAATGATGAGCATCCAAGTTGGGTATAATAAAAACTAGCATAGAAAAAGAATTGGATGCTATGATCAACTTGATGCTTGATAATTGTTTTGAGATATAAAGGTAGTAATGTTAGGGTCATGCTAGTGGGTAATTATGAAATTGAGAAATACTTTTGTTGAAGTTGGCGAGTCCCGTAGCATGCACGTATGGTAAAAGTTGTGTGACAAATTTGTTGCATGAGGTGCTCTTTTGAGTGTCTTCCTTATGAGTGGTAGTCGGGGACGAGCGATGGAATTTTTCCTACCAATATATCCCTCTTGGTGAAAGCGTAGTAGTACTTTGCTTCGAGGACGAAGTAGAATTTTGCAATAAGTATATGAGTTCTTTTTTTGACTAATGGGAGTCCATGGACATATGCACACTTATCCTTTTACATTGCTAGCCTTATTTATTACCGCGCAACTCTCGCCGGTATTGAACCCTTTATTTACCTTCCTCAAAACAGCCACCATACCTACCTATTATGGCATTTCCATAGCCATTCCGAGATATATTGCCATGCAACTTTCCACCGTTCCATCTTTTATGACACATTCCATCATTGTCATATTGCTCTTTGCATGATCATGTAGTTGACATTGTATTTGTGGCAAGGCCACCTTCATAATTTTTATACATGTCGCTCTTGATTCATTGCATATCCCGGTACACCGCCTGAGGCATTCATATAGAGTCATATCCGAAAAAGCAGAAGCGCGTTAAAAAGTATGAACCAATTGCTCGTCTCGTCATCGGGGTTGCACATGATGGGAGTATTTTGTGTAATGGAAATGAAGCATGGCCTAACTATATGACTTTGTAGGGATAAGCTTTCTTTGGCTATGCTATTTTGATAGGACATGATTATTTGTTAGTATGCTTTGAAACATTATTATTTTTATGTTTTATAAGCTTTTATCTTGAATCATTTGGATCTGAACATACATGCCACATGAAAGAAAATTACATTATGAATTATGCTAGGTAGCATTCCACATCAAAAATTTCTTTTTTATCATTTACCTACCCGAGGACGAGCAGGAATTAAGCTTGGGGATGCTTGATACGTCTCCAACGTATCTATAATTTTTGATTGTTCCATGCTATTATATTACCCATTTTGGATGTTTATCGGCTTTATTCTACACATTTATATCATTTTTGGGACTAGCCTACTAACCGGAGGCCCAACCCGTATTGCTGTTTTTTTTGCCTATTTCAGTATTTCGAAGAAAAGGAATATCAAACGGAGTCCAAATGGAATGAAACCTTCAGGAGCGTGATTTTTGGAACGAACAAGATCCGGAGAGCTTGGAGTGCAAGTGAAGAAGCTCCTGAGGACCCCACGAGATAGCCCCCCCCCCCGTAGGGCGCGCCCCCTGTCTTGTGGGACCCACGGGCATCCACCGACATACTTATTCCTCCTATATATACCTACGGACCCCGAAAACATCCAGGAGCACCACGAAACACAGTTTCCACCGCCGTAACCTTCTATATCCGCGAGATCCCGTCTTGGAACCTTCGCCTACACTTTGCCGGAGGGGGAATCGACCACGGAGGGCCTCTACATCAACATCCTTGCCCCTCCGATGAGTTGTGAGTAGTTTACCACGGACTACGGGTCCATAGTTATTAGCTATATGGCTTCTTCTCCCTTTTTTGGATCTCAATACAATGTTCTCCCCCTCTCTTGTGGAGATCTATTCGATGAAATCTCTTTTTGCGGTGTGTTTGTCGAGATCCGATGAATTGTGGGTTTATGATCAGATTTATCTATGAATAATAATTGAATCTTCTCTGAATTCTTTTATGTATGATTGAGTTATCTTTGCAAGTCTCTTTGAATTATCAGTTTGGTTTGGCCTACTAGATTGGTCTTTCTTGCCATGGGAGAAGTGCTTAGCTTTGGGTTCAATCTTGCGGTGTTCTTACCCAGTGACATAAAGGGATGCAAGACACGTATTGTATTGTTGCCATCGAGGATAACAAGATGGGGTTTATATCATATTGCATGATTTTATCCCTCTGCATCATGTCATCTTGCTTAATGCGTTGCTCTGTTCTTATGAACTTAATACTCTAGATGCAGGCAGGAGTCGGTCGATGTGTGGAGTAATAGTAGTAGATGCAGGCAGGAGTTGGTCTACTTGTTATGGACGTGATGCCTATATACATGATCATGCCTAGATAATCTCGTAACTATGCGCTTTTCTATCAATTTCTCGACAGTAATTTGTTCACCCATTGTAATACTTTTGCTATCTTGAGAGAAGCCACTACTGAAACCTATGGCCCCTGGGTCTATCTCTTACCATATTTGCTTTCAATCTACTTTTATTTGCATCTTTACTTTTTGCATCTATATTATAAAATACCAAAAATATATTTATCTTATCATACTATCTCTATCAGATCTCACTTTCGTAAGTGGCCGTGAAGGGATTGACAACCCCATTTATTGCGTTGGTGGTGAGTTCTCAGTTTGTTTGTGTAGGTGCGTGGGACTTTTGAGGAGCCTCCTACTGGATTGATACCTTAGTTCTCAAAACTGAGGGAAATACTTACGCTACACTTGCTGCATCACCCTCTCCTCTTCGAGGAAAACCAACGCTAGCTCAAGACGTACCAATGATATAGAACTACATATGATGATCACCGTTGATATGACCTTGTACTGCTTGAGGATGCATGTTGTCTATGCATGAAATTGTTATCTAGTACTCCCTTCGTTCCAAATTACTCGTCGTGGTTTGAATTAAAACCACGACCAGTAATTTGGAACGAAGGGAGTACTACCCAGTAATGGTTTATGAATTTGATATCTACTAGCAGTATCTAGTATCTAGTATCTGAAAGGGAAACTGAAAGGGAAAGGGGTACGGGAAAATGATGAAAGATATAGCAGTAGTGAGCGACTGCGAAATCACTACAGCTAAGTAATAGTAGTGCGTTCATAAAAATCACTGCTGATATCGTCAACAGTAGTAGCGCAGGTAGGGACCGCGCTACTACTATAAGTTAGCTGTAGCGCCTTATTAGTAGCGCGGCCACCCGTGCTGCAACTAGCCTCAAAACCCGCTCTACTACTAGGGTTTTCCCTAGTAGTGGCAGGTAGTCGTGGAGCGTAGGCACAGGACGGTAGCGGTGGAGTAGGCGTGTAGCTGGTGGCGGGGCAGGTGCTGGCCGCGGCACAAGTGGAGGCGGTGGCGCAGGTCAGCCCGCTGGCTGGGAAGCGGATGGGCAGAGTGAGCTACGAATGATTTGGTGATTTAGTTGCACGGGCCTACATATCAGCTCCGAACCCACATCCGCGCGGTCCCACGTGTAAGCTCCGGACCCACAACCACTAACGCTGGCGGACGGAATTGACTCAAATATGGCCGTTTGGCCTCGTCATAGTAGCTGTGCATGGACTAGGGGCAAAACTAAGCACAGAGACACCACTGAGGAGAAAAGGATAATTAACCCTTTGAGAAAACCGCCACCCTTACACACGTACTGTAACTGCGTCGCGGGCATTTGCAACTGCCATGTCTCCCAGCAAACATTTGCTGGGGATTGGAGTTAGCACCGATGGCGGTTCATAGGCGTTCCACGCTCGGGCATTGAAGTTTGTAACTATTTTAGATTAGAATATACTACTCCTACGGTGCTAGTAGTAGAGCAGAGTCCTACTCCACTACTACTCTACTCAAGCAAGTTAGGGCATACTAGTAGGTACTGTAGGGAGTACCAGTACTATGATCACTCAAGCAAGTTTTCTGGCATCGATATGACCCTACGCTGCTGGTATGTGTCTCGTAAGTCAAGCATCATGCTGTAGTCATCATCACCTATCCACTTCCCGCAGCACATATTCACTTCTCCATCTTTGTCCGCACATAATCTCATCCAATCTTCCATCCCTACTAAGGCGCCTCCCCCCCTCATCCGAAACCCAAGCACTAACAATGGCAGAACCGAGCAGCGTCCGCCGAAAGAGTGCCTGGAATTCACTCCCCATAGAGGTAATCAAGCTCATTCTTTCACATGTGGACAATCTCAGTACCATGCCGCTCGCCGCGTGCTCGTCGGGGCTGTACCGTTTACTCAAAGCCCTCTGTCAGGGGTTGGATGCGACATATGCCAACGGATGGCTTATCATGGTGGGAGCGAGTAGAACGTCGCCGGTGCCTGGAAGCGGGATAAGGCGTAGACACGTACGACGGCGAAATTTACCCAGGTTGGGGGCTCTCCATGGAGATAATACCCCTACTCCTGCTCTACGGGGTCTCTGCATGATCACTATGGCACTAGTGATACAAGTTGCTCCTTGAGCTGTGTCTAGAGGTAGGAGAAGGCAAGGCTAGCTCTTCCCAGCCCTAGGTAACTGGCTAGTTCTATCAGAGTTGGAACCCTTTGCATGGGTGCCCTGGGGGTTTATATAGGCCTACCCCCCAGGGGTACAATGGTAATCCGTCCGGGTGCTGGGCCCGGCTGTCAGTGTCCCTGGCCTCCGGCTTCACTGCCGACCGTTGGGCCCTGCCGCCTGGTGGGCCCCACCGACTGGTTGGTGGCTGCTTACTGTAGCCATGCCATTGATGACGAGGGCTTGGTCATCCCAGTGTGGCTACAGTCCCGCCGCCTAGTGGGAGTTCACTGTAGCCACACTTGGTGTCATCAGCTTAATGGTATGCTTGCCTCGGGGCAAGGGACGTCCGCCTGCTGGACGCCTCCCCCCCTCGAGTCTGTCCGGTTGGGCTTCCGCCATCTTCTATGGAGTCACCGCGCGATAGGGACCGCCGCCGATAGGCCGTACTGACAGGCCGTCGTGGGGTATAGGACTCCGCCTGCTCGGAGCGACGTCAGGGGAGACATGGCACAGTGCCTCGTCGTGCGGAGATCTTCGCCTGGACGGAGCACTGTAGCCACGCCTGTCCCAGTCGTCAGGGGCGACGTGCGTCACTGTTGCCATGCTCTAACTTGTACTCTCGATGGGGGCTCGGTTGTACCAAGGCCGCTAGGTGGCCTCCTGCTTGAAGCCACCCTCTCTACAGGCCGGCAAGCTTGAGCCGGCCACTCGCAGCGCTGTAGGATGGGGTTGGCCGCCCTCGGGTAGCCGGCCGTATAGCCAGCCGGCCCCCAGAGGGCGGAGCTTTAGCTTGGGACCTAGCTAGGCGGAGCTGGCCCAAAGTCTTGATAAATCCTTGGTCCTGGGTGAGGCTACCCATGGCCCATTACTCTGATAGTAATCCCCGAAGCCGGCGAGGTGTCGCGGTCGAGGGGCCGTGAAGACTCAGCGGCTTCCCCCCTCACTGAGCTCCAGAGCACTATGATCCGCTTTGCGGCGCACCGACAATTCGGTCCGACTTGCGGCGCGCCGGCCTCTGAGGCCGTCTTCGACAAGGCGGGGTCGTCGGCCCATTTCAAACTTCATGGCGGGAGAATAGGTGGCGTGCCTGCTAAGTTTCCCAGGCTGCCGCCCACCGCGGGAACACCACGCGGCGCACGCCAGCCCGGCCAGCCTGCCATTCCACGCTCCTAATGGGACATGACAGTGGGCTGGGCCCGCCACCACCAGGCCTCGGCATGCGGGCGGATCCACTGTGCCGAGGTGGGCGGTTGTGATTCCCGTGGGCATTCATGGCGTAGTAAGTGTGGTGGCAAACGTGGGTTCGTGGGGTCGTGGGCACAGTTAATCCCACGACCCACACCCAGTCCCCTCGGCTTCACAACCCGAGGGCTATAAGTAGGGGGAGGGAGGAGTACGGCGGGGCATGCACGCTCCCTCCCACTCCTTCTTCCTACTTTCGCTCTTTCTGCCTCTTGCCATGGTGCTGTTGCTGCTGCCACCGCCGCTGCGCTCTTGCCCCTCCTGCAGCCCCGCCCAAAGCCATGGCGCGCGAGAAGGGCGGCAACTGGGACGGCTCGACGGTCATTGAAGACCACATCACCTTCCTCCACGACACGCGTCGGATGCCCAGTGCAGCATTCGTCAAGGCACGGGTGCTGCCGGAGACGGCGATCTTGCTGGCGCCGCAGGGGGACGAGCGGGTCGTCTTCCGCTCGCACTTCCTCCGCGGCTTCGGCCTCCCGGCGACCGGCTTCTTCCGCTCGTTCCTCAACTTCAACCACCTCCAACCTCATCATCTGACTCCCAATTCCGTGCGTGGGCTACATTGGCATCCTCCCCACAATCGAGCTGTGGGGAGCGTTTTTCTACGGGAAGCTTGGCACCTCCGCCAAGGACACGTCGGCCGAGTGTGGCGGCTATGTCGCCGTGCGCTGTCCGGCGAAGCGGAACGCCTTCCCCGTCATCAAGCTGGCCCAGCCGGTGCAGATGTGGCAGCAGTCCTACTTCTACGTCGAGAACGTAGATCCTACTGCCGACTTCCTCAACCTTCCACCATACGAGGCCGGCCCCCCCACCGGGCTCCGACCCAACTGGGGGTACAAGATGAAACCGGTGTCAGCGGACGCAGCGGCCGCCATCGGCCGACTCCGAGTGTTCCAGGAGTCGGAAGGCCTCGTGGCCTCCGACCTCCTCGTCGCCTTCGTTGAGCGCCGAATCCTCCCTCTCCATAGCCGCCCTCATCCGATCTTTCGGATGGGCGGGCATCGTGACCCGTGATGGCTATGCACGAAAGGGATGCCTCCTGCCGAGGTAGCGCGGATGGTGAATGAGATATCCGACCTCAAGATGTCAGAGGTGGACTGGCGGTACGGGAAGCGACCATACTCCCGCCACAATCCGCCGCCTGCCGTAAGTCCCTCGATTTCTTCCTTTAGATTTGTCTTTTGGTCTTGCTCTTCTTACTATTCGACTCCTCTCTTGAGCGCAGATTTACATGTCTGCGGCGGCAGCCGCCATCGTGGGGCCGGGTGGTGACTACCACCTGGACAGAGCAGTGAGCGACGAGGATGAACCCAACTTGGGGGCGGCCGCCCTGGCGGACGATGTAACAGGCGGCGGCGGCAGCGGCGGAGGAGGCGGCACCGAGGAAGGCAGCAGCATGGAGACCTGGCCCAATGACGACAATGATGAGGACGAGCCGCGCCCCACTCCGAGCACGACCAACACCGGCGCCGGCCCCTCTACTGGGCCACCCGCTCGCGGCGGCAAGCGTAAACAGAAGCAAGGCGCTGCCCTGTTCGGCAGCACGCCGAAGAAGCCCAAGAACCCGGCCGCAGCGACCAGGCAGCAAGAGGCTGCAGCCAAGGCGGCCAAGTATCAGAGGCAGCCGAAGGTGCCTGTCATGGTATCAGCGTAAGTGTCTTTCTCTGGCCTTCACTCCTCCTGTCGATCCGGCCTAAAAGCGAATTACTTGTTGTGTCTTCATATCTCAGGGCCCCTCTGACCCTCGAGAAGTTGGGCGCCACCTCGGTCATCAGGTCGGCGACGACCTCCGCCACCAGCCGGCGGATTGATCCGGCCGCAGACCTCCGGGAAGCGACAGAGCGGAACACGCAGGAGGCACGCGATGAAGAGGACGACCACCTGGCGAAGGCGGAGGCGGACAAGGCCGCAGCCTCCGTAGCGAGGAGGCTGGCGTAGGCGGAGGCCAAAGCCGCAGAGAGGGAGCGGGGGAGCCAGTGATGAGTACCCGGTCATGGAGAGGGAGGGCGGGGACGTGGCCATGCCTGACGTCTTCATGCCGCCGCCGCCACCGACTAGCGAACCACGGGTCGAGCAGCCGGCCGAGCAGCCGGTGCCACCGGCTGAGAACGTGGTGGTGACGGACCAAATCCGCCATCTTGAGAAGGCGGCCTCGGCATCGTGACCGCTGGAGACCGGAGCCGCGAGCTCGTCGGTCCCCGACATCGAGGCGTCCAGCGCCGCACCGACCGGCTGGGTGCGTGGAGGCGGGACGGGCGCCCTGAACCAGGCGTCCCTCAACGTCCAGGCCATGCTCCGGGCCAAAGCCGAAGACCTCAGGCGCTGCAACGAGACGTTCCTGGAATCGCGAGCTGCTATCCGCGTAAGCTTCCTGGTTCTTCTTTCCTTTGATCTTCTTTCAATCTTTCGTGGGGGCGCGCCAGCGCACCCACTGGGTGTAGTCCCCAAGTTTCGGGCCGGCTGCTGAGCAGGTGGTTCGAAACTTTATCTTGTCGGAGTTGAATGTTTATTTTCTTTGACATTCCCTCCTGCAGGACTACCACAACCTCCGCGTGGTCGCCTACAACTCCAGGGTCCAGGAGCTAGAGACGCAGATCGGCCATATGTCCAAGAGCCGGAGTAAGATTCTATTCCCTTATTCTGCGGGGGCGCGCCAGCGCACCCGTGGGGTGTAGTCCCGGAGGTTCGGGCCGACTGCTGAGCAGTCGGGCCGAATCTCGCCGGTTAACTGCACCTGCTTTGTTACTTGACTGATGCTCTTCCTTTTCTTTTTTCTTCAGAGGCCAACGCTGCCTTGCAGCAGCAGCTGGGCGAGGCCAACACCGCCCTGCGGGGCAAGGAGGCAGAGTGCGGCAAGATGGCCGAGGAGTGAGACCGCCTGGTCACTCAGCTTGCCAAACAGACGGAGGCCCTCAAGGCGGCCCAGTTGGAGGTGAAGACGAAGGAGGCCGGCCTCCTCACCGAGTTTGAGGTCGAGCGCTCTGCCTGGGCCGACAAGGAAGCCCAGATGACGGCCTGCTTCAGCAGCATTGAAGACTAGGTCGATGGTAAGCTTTATTCTCTTAGTTTCTTGTTTCGAACTGTCGGCCCTTGCTTATAGCATTGGCCTTTCTCTTTTCTTCTGCCCAAGCAGACTTCTTCCCGGGCCACTCTGTTGCCGTGATCCAGATGATCGAGGCCCAGCGCGAGGAGTGGAGGGCGGAGGGCATGCAGATCGCTGCTGACGGCCCCAGGACTCTTGGTGAGCAGATCCTTAGCATCCAGGCCCGCCTTCGGCCTGCCCATCAAATGCTGCATCGCCTTCTGCGCATCAGGGCCCAGGCGGTCTCCGCCCTCTGGCCAGGCCTGCCGACCCCACGCACCCCAAGTCGGACTGCCGACTGGCTGGAGGTGGCGGCCGGCCGCCTGGAAGCTTGGAAAGGCTCAGCAGCCCGGGCAGGAGCACGCCGGGCCTTGGAATTCGTCAAGGCGTGGTACCCTAGGCTAGATCTAGCCCAGTTAACCATGTTCCGGCTGGAGGTGCAGGAAGAGCTGGCGGCGGCGGAAACCGAGCTCATCAACAGGGCCGCGGCGATCGCCGACTTCACCGACACCAACGTCTTTGTCCCGCAGGTGGTCGAGGAAGGTGCCGAAGCACCACAGGAGTGGCTTGGGCTGAACCCGGAGGATAGCGAAGATTCGGCTGAAGTCATCGACTCCAGCGATGAAGGGGAAGAAGGGGAGGAGGAGGAGGAGGAGGAGGAGGAGGAGAGCGACGTCGACCTCCCAGAGGTTGGGGCGGACGGTCAGCCCAGCCTGACCGAGCCTCAAGCAACGAGCCACGCGCCAAGGCGCCGACTGCTACTGGAGACGGCCAGGCAGGGATCGACCGGCCGCCCGTTCATCCGACGGATGCCACCGACTCCGTCCTCCAGCCTTACGCCGTCCCGACTGCCGCTGCCGACTCTTCTGCCCAGACGGAGCCGCCTGCTGCGTCAGGCGGCACAACCGACTCCAGCGCTCCACCGGAGCCTTCTGCCGCGCCAACCGGTACCGCCCAGCCGGAGCCTTCTGCTGCACCCACCGGCATCGCCCAGTCGGAGCCTTCTGCTGCTCCTTAGGATTTTCTCTTTTCCCCTGTTTTACTAGAGTCTTGGACAACTTGGTTAAATTTCAGTTCCACCCGCGGGGTGTATGTCGAACTTTGTTTGAATGCCGGCCGGTAGGACTTTATCCTTGTAAATATTCTATCATTGCTTATGCTTGCTGTGCCGGCCTCTAGCTTTTTTTTCCTTTTGCTCCTTGGTTTTTTCCTTTGCCGCCCTCCCTTGGCTATCCTCTTGCCAGCCAAGCAGCTGCTCTGCGGACTGCGGCTGGGTTGAGTACTTTTAGCTGTTTGTGGGAGAGCTAGTACTTAGCGATTCGGAGCGTTGGGAATAGAAGCAGAGGTCGGCCGACCGGCTGCTCGGCAGCCGGACGACTAGGTGCGATGCTAGCCTCTGCAATATGCGTTTCTTCCTTAGTCGTTTTTCATGTGGGGCACTGTTTTGCAACCCCTGCCCGCCATACAGTCGCTCTGCAAGCTGTGGCTTCAGACAAAGGAAGTTTTGTGTGCAGACACACTACTTGTTCGGCTGCAGAAGGCGGCATATAGCAGAAAGCGGCAAGCCTCCGGGCCGACTGGTCGAACCCGGTGCCAGGCGGAAATAAAACTATACATACTTATGGGCACAACACTTATCATATAGATAAAAGATGGTAGTCCCCGAGCTCTTCTCGGGGGACCCGAAGTCTTTAGACATAGTGCAAAAGGTAGCGTGATACGTACTGCTTTCAACTGTAAAACCTGCGGAGGAGGTTTGCATTCCATCACCTCTCCGTCTCTTTGCCTGAATCATCTCTCTTGCGCGCTTTGGGCTTCTAGGCGTCGATCAGATAGTAGGAATCGTTGCCCAGCACCTTGCTGATGATGAAAGGGCCTTCCCAAGGTGACGAGAGCTTGTGTTGTCCGGCTGTTCGCTGGATCAGCCGGAGCACAAGGTCTCCCTCTAGGAAGGATCTTGGCTTCACCTTGCGGTTGTAGTATGGCGCAGACTCTGCTGGTAGATGGCCGACCGGGTGAGTGCCAATAGCCGGCCCTCCTCCAGCAAGTCGACGCCGTCTTCTCGTGCCTCCTTGGCGTCTGCCTCAGTGTACATGGTGACTCTTGGGGAGTCGAAATCAATGTCTGTCGGGATGACGGCTTCAACACCGTAGACGAGGAAGAAGGGCGTGAAGCCGGTTGACTTGTTCGGAGTTGTGCGCAAACTCCAGAGGACGGCCGGCAGCTCGTCGAGCCAGCAGCCGTCCAAACGCTCTAGAGGCTCGACCACTCGAGGCTTGAGGCCGGACAGAATGAGGCCGTTTGCACGCTCCACTTGGCCATTTGACTGCGGGTGGGCAACGGACGCTACGTCCAGGCGGATGCCCTTTGTTGCGCAGAAATGAGCCAAGGCTCCTTTGGCGAAGTTGGTGCCGTTGTCGGTGATGATGCTATGTGGTATGCCATATCACGTGGTGATGAAGGCGATGAAGGTCACGACAGTCAGCCTATTCAGCTTCTTGATTGGTTTTGCCTCTATCCACTTGGTGAACTTGTCCACAGCGACAAGCAAATGAGTCATGCCACCACGGGCCTTCTTGAATGGTCCTACCATATCCAGCCCCCAAACAGCAAAGGGCCATGCTATGGGAACGGTCTTGAGTGCAGAAGCCGGCAGATGTGGCTTGGAGCGGAACCTCTGACACCCTTGACACTTATGAACTTGTTCTTTGGCTTCTTCTAGAGAAGTCGGCCAGAAGAACCCATGGTGGAAAGCCCACAAGTGATCTTGAAGCCGCGTGGTGGCCGCACTCGCCTTGGTGGATATCCCTGAGTATTGCTTGCCTTGGTCCGGCTCCACGCAGCGCTGATAAACCCCGGTGACACTTTGTCGCACTATCTCTCTGTTGACTATGGTGTAGGCTGCTGCTCGCCTTTGCACTTGTCGGGCCGAGATCTCATCAGTCGGCAGCTCTTTATTCACCAGGAACTTGAGGATTGGTTGAGCCCACGATGGCGCTGCAATTTCTTTGACTGCCACTTCTGCAACTTGTATGAGGGCGGTTGGGCCGGGAGGCGGTGGGTTGGTAGCTGTTTCCGCCTGTTGTGCTGGAGAAGTCCCCGGGCCGACTACTGAAGTCCCCAGGCCGGGCTCTGGAGTCCCCGAGCCGGGTGCGACTGCAGCAGTCCCCGGGCCGCCTGTCAAAATCCCCGTGCCAGCCTCTGGGACTGTCAAGTCAGATCCGACTGCTTCGGGAGGGGCCGGCACAAAGATGGAGTCTGAATCAGGAGACGACTTGACAGACGGCTTGAGAAGGTGGCGTAGGGCGACGCCGGCTGGTATTTCTTTTCGGGTGGAGCCAATCCATGCCAAGGCATCTGCTTGCTAGTTGTTGTTTCTTGGCACGTGAAGGAACTCCCACCTATCAAAGTATTTGCTGAGTTGCTGCACGAGGAAGCGGTAGCTTGCCATGTTTGCATCCTTGGCGTCCCAGTCGCCTGACGACTGCTGGACCACCAAGTCGGAGTCACCATAGCACAGGATCCGCGGATGCCGAGTTGCATGGCAAGCCGGAGCCAGTGTATGAGTGCTTCATATTCAGCTACGTTGTTGGAGGCGGCGAAGTGGACTTGCAGCACGTATTTGAGCTTGTCACCCTTGGGAGAGGTGAGGACGACGCCGACTCCCAGACCGGTGCGCATTTTTGAACCATCAAAATGCATCCGCCAATGGGTGGAGTCTGGTGCTGGCGGCAAATACTGGGTCTCGGCCCAGTCGACGAGGAAGTCGGCCAGCACTTGTGACTTGATAGCGGTGCGAGGGTGGTAGTAGATGGTGTAAGGGGCCAGATCAATAGCCCACTTGGCCACTCGGCCAGAGGCGTCTCGGCTCCCAATGATCTCAGCAAGCGGAGTCGTGCAGACGACAGTTATTGGGTGCTCTTGAAAGTAAGGCTTCAGCTTCTTGGCGGCAAAATGCACGCCGTAGCACATCTTCTGGTAGTGTGGGTAGTTTTGCTTGGAGGCGGACAGTACTTTGCTCAAGTAATACACCGGTCTCTGGACCAGCAATGCTCTGTCCTCCTCCTTGCGCTCTACCACCATGACAATGCTGACAACCCGACTGGTGGCTGCAATGTAGAGGAGCATGGGCTCCTTCTCAGTCGGAGCTGCTAGGATAGGCGGAGTTGCCAACATCTTCTTGAGTTGGAGAAATGCTTCGTCCGCCTTGTCGTTCCACTCGAAAAAAGTGGTCTTCTTCATGAGTTGGTACAAGGGAAGAGCCTTCTCGCCCAGCCGGCTGATGAAATGGCTAACTGATGCCAGGCAGCCGATGAATTTCTACATGTCTAGCAGCCGGGTGGGCACTTCCATCCTTTCAACTGCCTTGATCTTCACAGGGTTGCACTCTATGCCGCGTTCTGAGACCAGGAAACCGAGAAGCTGGCCGGCTGGTACTCCAAAGACGCATTTCTCCAGGTTGAGCTTGATCTGGAATCGGTGCAGGTTCTCAAAGGTTTCCTTGAGGTCTTCTAGCAGCTGCCGCGCTTCTCCGTCTTCACCACCACATCATCCACATAGACGTGGGCATTTCTGCCGAGCTGCTTGAGGAGGCACTTCTGCATGCAACGCTGAAACGTGGCACCGGTATTTCGCAAGCCGAACGTCATGGTCAGGTAGCAGAAGGCTCCAAATGGCATGATAGCCGGAATATGCATCCAAGAAACTCAACAGCTCGCATCCGACTGTGGAGTCTATCACCTGATCAATTCTTGGTAAGGCAAAGGGATCTTTTGGGCAGGCCTTGTTGAGGCTGGTATAGTCAATACACATACGTCACTGCTTGTTCTTCTTTAACACTAGGATTGGGTTGGCAAGCCATTCTGGAAAGAACACTTCCATGATGAATACGGTTTCCAGAAGTCGGGCTATCTCTTCTCCAACAACTCTTCTCTTCTCTTCTGACATGCGATGCAAGGGCTTCCTGACTGGCTTGACGTCAGGTCGGACATGCAGTTTATGCTCGGCGAAATCCGTGGGAACACCCGACACGTCTTTGGGAGACCATGCAAAGATGTCCTGATTCTCACGGAGGAAATCGACGAGCTCGCTTTCCTATTTGCTGTCTAGGTGTGCACCTACGATAGTGTGCCTCTCCGGGTGCTCTGGGTCCAAGGTTATCTTCTTGGTTTCCTTTGCCGGCTTGAACGAGCCCTCCACGTCCGACTCCTTGGGGGTGGGTGACATTTTTGGCTTCTTGCCTGCCATCGCCACCACCCGTTCTAGGAGCCACTTCTCGGCTGCAATCACAAGGGACTCAGCCAGCCGGCTACCTCCGCGGTGCAGGCGGCCGACTTCTTGTAGTCTTCGACTAGAGTTAGGATTCCCTTGGTACTCGGCATCTTCATATCGAGGTAGGCGTAGTGGGGGACTGCCATGAACTTGGCCAGCGCAGGTCGGCCAAGCAGTGCATGGTAAGGGCTCTCTAGGTCCACCACCTCAAACCAAACTGGCTCTCGGCGGAAATGATTCTTGTCTCCAAAGAGGACATCAATCTGGATCTTGCCGATTGGTGAGCAGGAAAGGCTAGGAACTATGCCATGGAATACAGTCCTACTGGGGAGGAGCTTCCTCTGCTTGATTCCCAACTTCTCCATTGTATCGCGGTACATGATATTTATGCTGCTGCCACCATCGATCAAGACGCTGGAGAAACAATCTGCCCGCCTTTCTGTCACGAGGGTTGCATCCAGGACTAAGGCATAGGAACCGGGGAAAGGCATTACTTCCGTATGGTCAGCCCTGCTCCAGCTGATGGGCTTCTCGGACCAGTGCATGAAGTCTGGGGTGCTTGAGGCTACTGCATGCACCTCTTGCTGTTGTTGCCGTCTGCTACACCTATCATCGGCCACACTAGTGACACAACATAGGCTCCATGCTCTGCAGGATACTCATCTTGAACTGCGCCGACTGGCCGGGCCGCCGGCTGCTGGGGCGGAGGAGGCAGCGGGCCGGCAGGTGGAGGAGGTAGGAGGCCATCTCCCTTAGCGATCCTGGTGAGCCAGTGACACTTCCGAGTGGTGTTGTTGGACGGCTTCGCGCCACTGTGAAACTTGCAGGGAGCATCAAGGGTCTGCTCATATGAGAAGGCGGGCAGCCAGTTGGGCTTGCCGCCCTTCTGACGGTTGGGCACTGGCTGCCCCTCCGGCTGCTGATCCTCGATTGTCGCCACCTGCCGGCTGTTGGAGGCCGGCTGGGGGGCCTTCCGCTTGTTGTCGCTTGGGGGATGTCTCCGACTGGTCTCGCCAGCCGAAGTCCGAGGAGCCTGAGGTGCCACCTTGCCGGATGCATCGACTAAGATCTCCACCTTCATGGAGGAGTCGGCTGTGGCATGCTTGTCGGTGATGATTAACAGTTCGTCGATAGTCGCAGGCTCATCGCAGAAAAGCCAGTGCTTGAGGAGGGTGCCTTCTCGGCACCCGGCGGTGAAGTACTCGATGGCCTGCACCTCGTGCACGCCTTCACAGGAGTCGCGTAGCTCGGACCAGCGCGTGAGGTAGTCGCTAGTCGATTCGCTGGGCCCTTGGACGCACAACGAGAGCTGTCGGGGCTTGGGAGGCTGCTTGTACGTGCTGGTGAACTTGCGGATGAAGGCCTTGGTGAAATCCACCCAGCTGTTGATGCTGCGGGGCTTCAGGATGTTGAGCCACGTACGGGTCGTCCCCTGAAGCATGAGAGGGACGTATTTCACGGCAACACGCTTGTTGCCGTTTGCTATGCTGACGGCCGTGGAGTAGTCGACCAGCCAGCCCTCTGGCTTCACGGAGCCGGTGTATTTGGGCGTATCTCACGGGAGAATGAACCCTTTGGTGAAGGGCTCATCTCGAATTCGGGGGCCAAAGCAGGGCGGGCCCAGAGCATCTTCTTCTTCTAGCGCCAGGGATCGGTTGAGGTGATCGATCCGATGGCGGGCGTCGTTCTCTCCGACTCCTTCTCGGCGGCCAAGGCGGTCGCCGAGTGTCAGGTGCGTGACAGGAGGCGGAGTGGGGTGCCTCGCTACATGAGACAGAGGAGGTGGCTGGTCGCCTCGCTGCTCCACCACATGTGGGCGGCCGTCTTCGTCTTGCTCGATGGAGAGGCGTGTCCGGCTGTGGCTAGCATCCGGCATGTTTCCTTTTCCTCTGCGGGTGCCACCAGTCGGCGTCCGGGATGTCGCCACATGATCTTGGCGAGGGGGCGGCTCGTTATTTCGTCGGGCTGGAACTTCAGTGCGGCAGCCGGCCGCGTCTAGGAGCTGCTGGACTCGCTCCGTCATGTGGCGGCGCTCGTTGCCATCGTATTTGTCCAACTCATCCATCACCGCCTGGGCGGCCTAGATGTTCTCTGCAGGCATGGCGTAGACGGGGTGCTCTGCCCCGAACATACTATCGATGGTCGCGCCACACTGCCGAACCGTGCCGAGGCGGCTAGGCCCCTCAGGAGCCGACGTGCCACCCACGGCTTGATCCATCTCACGTCGGTAGGCGTCCGAGAGACGGCGCATGCTGGCCAGGCAGCCAGAGCTCTCGAGAAGATGGAGGCGGCGTGCCTCTAGCACCTCAGCATCCGCGCCCTCTAGGATGGGCGCCGTTAGGTCGCGCAGAGCCACATCGGGAGGGTTTCGAGCGTGCTCGTCTGAATGCTCTCTACTTTTGATGATGAGTACCTCCGTGACGGTGCTCCCGCCACTGTGCTCGCGAGGAGGTGGCTCATCGTGGACCACCATGTTGGTGGGGAACGCGTTGAACGACGCCGTGTCGGAGTCGACGATCATCGGATCAGTGGAGCCAATGGACTCCAGGTCCACAGCAGGCTCGCTGGTGACATGGAGCTGGTCGAGGAGGCTGATGAGGCGGCTCTCAGGGCAGCTAGTGCCCGCGTCGGAGGCCGGCTCGTCGGAGAGGTCAATCTCGCCGACGAGGTCGGCAAGGCAGCTCACCGTGCAGGCGATCTCCGCGCCGTGCAGCGCGTCGGGGCTGACGCCGTCAGGCATGCTAGGCTGGCTTTGCTCGCCACGAAGGAACAGGGTTCCCGTCTAGAGCAGATCTCCGGAAGACGGTGCACCTCGCCCCACGGTGGGCGCCAAATGTCGGGTGTTGGGTGCGACATATGCCAACGGATGGCTTATCATGGTGGGAGCGAGTAGAACGTCGCTGGTGCCTGGAAGCGGGATAAGGCGTAGACACATACGCCGGCGAACTTTACCTAGGTTGGGGGCTCTCCGTGGAGATAATACCCCTACTCCTGCTCTGCGGGGTCTCCGCATGATCACTATGGCACTAGTGATACAAGTTGCTCCTTGAGCTGTATCTAGAGGTAGGAGAAGGCAAGGCTAGCTCTTCCCTGCCCTAGGTAACTGGCTAGTTCTATCAGAGTAGGAACCCTTTGCATGGGTGCCCTGGGGGGTTTATATAGGCCTACCCCCCAGGGGTACAATGATAATCCGTCCGGGTGCTGGGCCCAGCTGTCAGTGTCCCCAGCCTCCGGCTTCTCCGCTGACCGTTGGGGCCCGCCGCCTGGTGGGCCCCGCCGACTGGTTGGTGGCTGCTTACTGTAGCCATGCTGTTGATGACGAGGGCTTGGTCATCCCAGTGTGGCTACAGTTCCGCCGCCTGGTGGGAGTTCACTGTAGCCACACCTGGTCTCATCAGCTTAATGGTATGCTTGCCTCGGGGAAAGGGACGGCCACCTGCTGGAGCCCC